>NC_045566.1:29800261-30107403 GCF_009819795.1 Aythya fuligula | reverse complement strand
TAGAAAATACGTTATCACAGAGCTATTGAGTTAGTCTTGAACAGACTTGAACCACGTAACACTTTTTCATGTTCTTCCAGTTGCCTCTTCAAAATTTGTTCTAAACCCTTGATTTTTATTTAGATGAGACTAAGAGGTGGCTCTTTTAAAATTCTCATGTTTATAATGAAAACCATTCTAACAAAACACTAATAATAGCAGTAAGCTCTTCAAACAGTCTGAATATGTCTTTCAGCCAATGGTAATGACAACAAGAAATTCAAAGGTGACGATAAAATGGATGGGGCTCCGTCTCGTGTTCTTCATATCAGAAAATTGCCTGGGGAAGTAACAGAAACAGAAGTCATTGCTTTAGGTTTACCTTTTGGTAAGGTAACCAACATCCTGATGCTGAAAGGGAAAAATCAGGTAATTTGTCACCTCTTTTTTATTATTATTAACTTACTCTGCCTTTTAATTCTGTTTGGGAGTGTGGGGTGGTTAGCAGCTACATAAAGTAGAAAAGATGGCTGTAGGATAAATACTCAGTTCTGCATCTTCACAGATGAGTTTTTGGAATGTAGTAGCTTAGCAAATAAAGTTGGCATGTGGAGAATGAAATCATCTTCTAGAGACTGATATTTGGCAAAATACTCAATCCAACCTCTAAGTGCTGTGTTTTTCTGTGCTTTTAATATAAAGATTGTCTACTTTGTAAATACTGAAATTTACTTGTCTTGGTATTACAGGCTTTTTTGGAACTTGCTACAGAAGAAGCAGCTATCACTATGGTGAATTACTACTCTGCTGTGACACCTCATCTTCGTAACCAACCTATCTATATCCAGTATTCCAATCATAAAGAACTAAAGACTGATAACACATTGAACCAGGTATACTGTTCTGCACTATTAGAAATACAGACAGTAGAACATGATTCATGATGCGTAGTCTTGGCTTGTGTAGCATATATTTAAACCATCTACTTTTGTCCACATTCACTGCTGTTTTACCTATGTTGTTCCATTTTATGATATTGAAGGGGATTCTGCTTTGTGTGTAAACTTTCCATTAGGATGAATTTTCTTCATGTGTTTTCTTAATGTAAAATAGATTCTGAAGATGCCTTAGCTTTATTTTTTTTATATAAAATAAATTCTCATCTTAGTTTAGAAACTGTAGGACAACAAAAAATAACTATTTAATTCTGGCAACTGAGATGCTAATGCCTCTTTGAATTTCCATAGTGATAATGACTAATACCTATGTTTCAATGATCTGAATGATCGCTCTGGTAGCACTGGTAACATCAGTTTATGATCTACTGTTCCTCAAGAAGAACATGCTAATATACAAACGTACTTGATAGTAGAGGGAAAAACAAGTTCTTGCTTCTGCAGAACCTATTTTAAAATAGATCTATCATGTCTGGGTGTATTAGGACAGGAAATTTAGCAAAAATAATGCCTTTGCAAAATAGGTTTTCCTAATGTGATGACCCTGTCTTACAAATTGTAGGGAAAAAGACATTCATTTACCACAAGTAAAATTACTTTAAGGTTAATTTGTCATATTCCATTGATGTTACAAAAGATTGTGAAAATACAGAGTTACATTTTCTGTTACTGGTGTCCTGTCTTAGATAAGGTATGGAAATAGTAAAGTTGTAGCTGTTATCTTTAAAATGATTATTCTGAAATTATTTTTAAAGACATCTTGGTTCAGATCAATTAATATTGATTTTCTTGTTGATCACGTCAATGTTCCAGTTCCTTAGAAACTTTTGATAGTTTGTCTGTCAGAGGTACTCAAAAATTGGTTTTCTTTTTTTCCAAAATGTTAGTTACAAAGGAAAATAGTTACCTTTATTTTGGGGGGAGAAAAATGGTGTCTGGATTCTGTCTGCATGCCAGTTTATACTGGATGGGTATATTGCCTTAAGAAGCTTTCTGTGGTATTGTTCTGTCTTCTATAGTGATGGTAGTTTGTGTACATCCCAGGACCACCTTCACAGCACGTGGGATGTAGTGTGACTCTTCAGCGGCTTTTATGCCACCATACCCTTTGATGCCCAGTTTTAACATTCATATTCCTAGGATTTCAGATCTTTCCTTTAACCATAACTAAAGACTATAAAGAGGTACCTGGCAGTAAGTGTTCTGTAACTAGCATTTCATGAGTCCTACTATAAGCCAGAAGGGGGTTGATTATTCATTTTCTGTTAGGAAAGATAAAGGTGGTGCAGATATTGCTAGTTTTCTGAACAAAAAGAACTTACTGTTATCAAAAGGCATTTTTATAGAGCTAGGTTGATTAATGATAAATGTAGTTGAGAAAACAAGATTTACCTAAAAGTGTTCATCAGGTTTGGTTTTTTAAACTGGTCATAATTTTTACCTGGAATGCTTGCTTTGTCTCTTCGTTCTGTGTTGTTTTGCTTCATAAGACTGCCCTAATGGAAGTATTACTTGGAAATCTTTTTTCCCCTCTACTTTTTCTTTCTCAGAAAAAAAATATTTTGATGCTTTCAGTTCTGGCAGTAGAAGTAGTTTAATGTAGTAGATTTATGTTTTTACGATGTTGTCATTAAACTGAATTTCTAAGACCTTGCTTGTGTTTCAAAAGAAAACAAATGGGGGGGGGGGGGAAACAAACACAAAATACAGCCCCAGTTGAAGAGTATTTTCTTTTTTTCTTCTTAGTAAAGGGTGTGAATATCAGACACCAGGTTGTTTACCCCTCTATGGATACTACTTTCTGGCACTGTCAGTTCTGTGTATTATTTCCTTGTGTTACAACTGAGAAGTTTGGTAGTGTTTAGCATTATCCCTTTTTTTTCAGAGCCTTCTACGTAATTAAAATGGAATTGAAATGTTAACTGTAAGACAAACTGGAAACACTACAGAAATAGGCTTCTGTAGGCTTTTTTCTATAAAAGAGTCTCGAAGGAGTCTTGACATACACAAAATCCTCTATTTTTTGTCCTTATTGGTAGAACAATATGCCTGCTTCTGGGAAGATTGATACTTATGCAGTCTGAAGGCTTAATTGATGTTTTCATTTTTTTCACAAAGTTGGACTGCATTTCACTTCTGTTATGTTCTGTGTGTAGCTCTGATTTTTCTGAAGATAACCATTATGAATATCGCTAACTAATTTCTAGCTATTGTGTTGAAATATTAAATAAGATCTCTTTAAATGTCTTCTGTTGCTTTGTGTCTTCAAGCGGGCCCAAGCTGTTCTTCAAGCAGTGACAGCCGTGCAGGCAACAAATGCTCCCATAAGTGGGACCACTGTGAGTGAGAGTGCAGTGACTCCAGCTCAGAGTCCGGTACTTAGAATAATTATTGACAACATGTACTATCCCGTAACTCTGGATGTTCTTCATCAGGTAAGCCAAATTTTGCTTTAATTTGAGCTGTGATTGGCAGGAACTTGCGTGTAAAACTTTATGATGTTTTTGACAGATATTCTCTAAATTTGGTGCTGTATTGAAGATAATCACATTCACAAAGAATAACCAGTTTCAAGCGTTACTGCAGTATGGTGATCCAGTGAATGCACAGCAAGCAAAACTAGTAAGTATAGTTCTCTTTTAAGGCTAAGCTACAAAACATGGATTTCATTGTAAGTGCCCAGAAGAGAGTGCCTTCTTACTTGTGGGACCAGAGTATGATGCAGCAGTGACACAACAGAACGAGATCCTAATTTTAGTTCATAGCATTGTCTATGCTATGAACTAAATTTGCTATGAACTAATGCATTGTCTATGCATTCAGAGCATAGACTCTTCTGTCCTTGATATGAGAGGCAAGAACCAGTAATTACTTTTATTCATTACAGCAGGAGAGAGAGTATGGATAAACAACGACAAAGATTGACTGTCATCTAGACCAGACATTTTGAATTAAGTGAATAAGATTTGTTAGCAATAGGAAAAAGATTTGTGGCAATAGGAAAGGTGAACCAAAAGGGAAGGATAGATATTATTTAAAAAAAAATAATGAAGGGATAAATATAATCAATGTATATTTTTAAACCTTCGCATACATTCTGTGTTTATGGAAGGCTGATTAAAATTGATGTGTTGGTTGTGTTGCATGGTAGCATAGAATGTGCTTATTACCCATAGGTGACAGAATAGCTGAGAACTTAAGGGGAAAAAGTGAAGGAAGGTGGAGGAAAGAAAAAGCAGGCTTAGATTTACACTCTGCCTTTAAGAATTATGACTACGTTGAGATAAAGATGGACGTTAAAAAGTAGAAGATGGTCATTTTTATCTTCATCAGCATATGAAATATTGGGCGTTGATTAAAAGAGTATGGGGTGGCCAAAACAGGGAATCACAAAAAAAAAAAAAAAAAAAAAAAAAAAGCCATCAAAAAGAAAAGTGTAAGTGGTGTTCTTACTCCAAAAAAATAAGTTAGTCAGGGACAAGGACTTTGTCAACTTGGCTTATGATGATCTACTTTAATCTACCCCTGAAAACCAGTCTGGAAAACTTAAAAACTTGGAATACAGTTAAAATTATTTTCTGAGATGTATAATACAAAATATTAGATGGTACCTCAGAATAGAGGGAGGTGCAAATACATTACCGTAATAAATAAAAACTCCCATGGATGGGATACACCTTTCAGGTTGTAAGTAGAATTCAAATAGTGATATAGAAACTAGATCTTTAACCTACAATTGCTGCAGGAATTGATTGTAAGCCATTTGAGGTATATTTTAATCCAAGTGTTTCTCGGGTATTTGTTGCGGAGTGTTGTAATTTAGTCTTGATTCGTGTTTGCAAAGTTGTTCTTCAGTAGTAGATATTAATAACTCTTTAAAACAAGTGCATTTTTGAAGTAAAATGTAATATTAAGTGATGCATTTTTTGACTTTATTTTTTGGGTTTTACCTATGTTATCAGAAGATCTAATGGAAAAATGTTGTCTGTGAAATGGACTGTATATTATATCCCTAGAATTACACTGATACATGTAATTTGCAAATCAGTAAAGAAGTTGCAAAATAACAAAGGATGAGGTATGTAAAAATATGAAAAGAAATACAGAATCTGGTGCTGTTGTTGACTTCAGACAAACTGATGCTAGCTTGTTCGGACACTGGAGTGGTCAGCTTCTGTGTGAATGACTGAACTTAATTGAATAACAGTGACTCCTGCACGTGGTCATTGTCTGAGTGATCCTGAAGCTGTTGATCCAAAGTAATGAATTGGAACAGGCTTAGGCGTATAGCTTCTCATTTTAACAAGCTTCTAAGTAAATAAAGAATGCTGTATTTGAAGGAAGGTTTTATTTTTTTTTTCTTCACCCTCCTCTCTCCCTGAGATAAATAGAGTAAAATAACTGTTTTTATGGTTGAGTTACTATGGTAAAACATGAAGCGTCACCAAAACGAAACTTCCTAAAGGAAAGAAAGTCAGATAATAAGAGAAAAACAGTTTAAATACATCTGGAAATAGTAGAAGCAAGCGGATGTGGTGGCAATATTTAAGTTGCATGGAGTTCAAAATTAAAAGCATGGTAAAAGAGTAAAGAAGTTTTCGATTTGTTTTCCATCAGTTGTTACTATAGAAGATAATGGGGGAAATTTAATTTTCCACTGGCACTCTTCACAGGAAATCAGAATGTGGCCTTAATAGAAATTGAAGACTTATTAAGGAAGTTAAAGAGCAATTTGAAAAACTCAAGTGATGTAAGTACCAAGGAGAGATACTATTCATTTGAAGGTTCTGAGAAAATAGTGACACTGACAAGAATGTTCAATATGAACCCTCTAGCCCTGTGGGACTCCTTTGCTATCTGAATGAGCAAGTAGTGAAAAATTGCATTCCTGCTCCACTTGCTTTGTGAGAAACTCATTTCCTGTAGAAGTAGATTATGGCTACACTGATTCATGTTTCATCACTGCCTTCAGATTGGATCATTATAGTTCATTATATCTACAAATAAAGGTGAAGATGACAAACTTCAGGTTCTGTACAATTCAGCAGTCTAGCCATGGTTTGGAGAAAGTCCTGAGAAGCTGCAACAGTAGAGCACACTGAACAGTTGTGCTTCTTTCAGTGAAACAAAGTGGTATGGAGGTGTCTGTGTTCATAAGGAGATTTTCTGTGCATCAGAACCAGCACATTTTCATAGTAAATGATAATACCCTCAGCAGAAGCATCAAACATAAATATTGGAATACTGCTAATGTGGTACACCATAATGAGATTGGAGTGCCAGTGTTTATATCTGCACAGCTGGCTAATTCAAATTTGTCTTTGTGTAAACGAATTAGAAGTATTCTTGCCAAATTTTGGCTATAGACAGTTAATAATGTCTTGTCTTCTGCAGGATTAAGTGAGACTCTTAAGTACGCTACGCATGACAGTTGTCTTGACCCAAAATGAGTTAACAATATCACAAATCTGAGTTTTTGTTACAGTTGACCATTTGGTTCTTACTTGGCATGTAGGTGTTTCGTATTACCCTGGATTTGTTTCTCTGCAGAGATTCAGTTGAGGTCTGACTCGCATTCGAGATGCCTTCTTTCCAGTGGCTTTGAGTGACAGCTTCAGGGTGGCTCCGCACTGGTAGTGGTCTGCGGAAAATTTCTGCTGGGGTTTGTTGCCATAAAATCTGTAATGGGAACTTCAGGTAGTCATTTTTGGAACACAAAGCAATGACATCTCAAGATAAGATATTTAGATTCAGGGCAGTGATCTTAGATTATTGCATTAAGGATTTTTGGACACCTTGAATGCTGAAGAAGACTTAGCTGAAATGAATGATAAGCAATATTTAGATCACCAGGAGAGAGCTGGACTGCATACATTGTAGCAGAAAGTCCAGCAAATGCAGTAACGATGTTCATGTCCTTGACTTTCCAACTTTGTAGAGGAGAATATGACTGGTCCTTTAGTCACGGAACTGCACACAAAAGCTCATTTTTGGATAATGGATTATGCTTTACATATGGTGTTTAGCCACAGAAACCTCTTGTGTCCAAGACACTTGTCTCAAAAGAAACAGTTTCATTCAAAGGCGTATCCATAGGATGCACTTGGGACAGACACATCTCTCCCAAGATTTACTATATCACCTTTGAGGTACTTACTTGAGTCTGGAGTATGTTTTGTAAGGATCTCTTGGGATTTCTTTTAATACTGTTACATCATGTCCTTTTTAAAATATTATTCTTAGTTTCTGCTGTGTTTGGGGAGAGAGAGATGGTGGGGACTCCAATGGTTTCGTTGTATTTCCTCTGTGCTCATTTTTTTTTCTTTCCAGTCTAATTTGATTTTTTTTTTTTATCAATCAAGTGCTTTCAAGCTATTCTCATCATGCGATAGATCTGTTTCCTGTTTTGGATGATCACATTAGGTGCTTGCAGTGCTTGACAAAGAGAGGTGCAGATACACTATTTGCTGTGGCTTGAAGCCCTGTGTCTCTAGAAATACATGGTAGCTGAATTTCTGAGCTACATTGCTGAACTGGGAAATCAGGATGTCTAAACAGAAATCATTTTCTATCTACCAAACTGCATTCTTGTTTGTCATCTTTGTACTATATGTGAATTATCTAAAGAACCTTGTAAGTAACATCTCTCTCCCTGAAGTTCAGAGGGCTAATTTGACCATCTTCTGTAGGGGCATTTAATTCCCCAGGTTGATGGTCTATACAGGCACTGGGAGAAGCTCATCAAAGCATAGTTCCTACAACTACAGTACTTTTCCAGGGGCCATTCTATCACAAGGATTTTGAGTCATCTTGAACCCTGAAAGTAAAAAGAACTGTGAATTTTATCTGTTACATCAGAAATTCATTCATTCAGGCAAGCAAGGCCTGACAGAAGAAATTATTCAAATAACATTCTCTTTCTCCACATCAGAGCCTACTGATAGATCTGCACGAGGCTGCATCAGAGAGCTGCATCAGTCATTCAGGATGTGACAACATTTTGTAATCTCATAGGGTACTTCTGCTGAGTTCACCTTAGCTGCTGCTGCTGTCACTTCTCTCAACAAGTACAGTCACATTTGAGAATGAGATGCAAGTGTTACAACTCCATGGTGCCTAGATAGAAACTCTTGCTGTCCTTTTGCAGAAAAGCTTGTGTGTGTTTGATTGTTTGAATAATAGATGGAAATACTCTTCCTCGAGCTTTGTTTTCCTATTGGAATAGTCTCTTCTCATCTCTCCTCTTCATCTGGGATTCTTTTTCTCAGCCATTTTCATCACTTCATCTTCCTGGTTGCTATTACCAAAAAATATATATATAAATATTTGTATTTCATTCCATATGTATGGTCATTCTTGCACTCAGGCATACCATCACAGTTCTCTATTTTGGATCTTTCACCAGGTTAGTTCTGCTGTTTTCTTTGTTGTTAGGCTGTGCTTGCCTATTCTTACCTTTTATGAAAGATGCTGCTTTAAGACATGAGCAGATTTTGGATTCTTTGTGAATCTAAGCCTGGTTACTAGGACCCTTTCAAAGTATTTTGAATTCTACTGTAGTGGTTATCTAGGAATACTGGCTTCTTCCCAGCCACATCAACTTTCCACTATTTTGAAACTCTGAGCAGCACTGGGGGTTTTTGATTTTTTTCTCAATTTCTGGCTTGTTCCTTTCCTTAGCTGTCATAGCCGATGAGGAACTGTGCAGCATACTTAGTGATTAGGAGGTGTGAAGTGTTTTGTCTGTTTTTCATCCCAATAGCAATGTTAGTGGCTGTAAAGAAAGTTTTAATGGTGAAAGCAAGTTTGTACTGTAGAGTTGAGATCTTCTGTATCAGTTTAAGCATGTGCACCATTCCTGGGGTTATGGGTATTGGTCTGAACTTAAGCTTTTTTCTTTCACTGCTGTTTTCTATTGGTCGTCTGCATATTCTTACTGGCCATCTTGTTTGTGTGCTCTTAAATACCATAGTGGGCTTCTCCAAGAGTGAGTCGGTACGACAAGCTCTTGGCAGGAGATGAACCAACTTGTCAGGCTCATTTTCCCCCTTAGGAAAGGCCAAGAGAATGGTACACTTTTATGTAATGGGGGAAGGGAGGAAGGCAGGGGCCTGAATTTCAGAAGATTCAGTATCAGAGCAGTTGCGTAAGTATCCACTGAAGTATCTGTCCACGATGGCATAAGTTTTGTTATTTCTGTTGAGGCTTACGTAATGGTTTTGCTGTCAGAGGCAAGATAAAGAATGATGCTCTCATTCTGTACTTGTTCTCCTTGGTTTGGCATGCAAGTGGTGTGGCACTGTCACACGTGAATATGTATAGATAAGTGCTCAAAGAAAGAAAAGTTTCTTAGCAGTAACTAAAGTTCTTTGAGATTGTATCTATATGTACGTTCACTAACAGTTCTGTTACTGTCATTAGTTTTTTTAGTTCCTCTCTGGGAGGAACTTTGCACATGCTTTTTTTGCTGTATAAAAAGGAACTGAGGATAAGCGTTCACGATTGTGACTTTGTTTTTTCAAGATCACCTGTTAAAGTTGCTGGCAATCTTTCTTGCACAGTTGTTGGCATATGATGCTGCTGGTAGAGGCTGGTGGGGTGGATTTTCTGTTTTTATCTGTTGCAAGGAGCTTTTTCTAGAGCGTGACTGCACTGCTCATTAAGAGTGCATCTCCTTCCATTCTGGTTCAGGAGCTTCTTTCCGACTGTCTCCGCTCCCGCTATGAGGGATTTCTATTGTGCTGTATTCTTTTGTATGTACTTCAGGTAACTGAGTTTTTCAGAATGATAGGATTTAAACCTTTTAGTAATTTCAGTATAAGTTTTAATTACTTGCATGGCTCTCTCTTAACCATTGACTAGACTGGAAACTACAAACATAGGTAATACTGTGGTTTGCTACTATTTCTATTTTTTAAGGCTAAAGATTTTAATCACTAACATCCTTCTGCCAGCCATAAATCAACATGTCTACAGACTCCAAAGAGAGGTATAATGAGAGTCTTGATTGTGTTTTGAAGACTTAAAGCTTTATGTCACGTTCTGTGATTTGGACAAAGCTAAACAAGTACTGCTTTTTGGTCCCGGTTGTACCTAGTTTTTGTTATGAATGGTTATTTCTTGATGGTAAGGACATTGGCTGTGTAAACTGGATCTGCCTTTAATCTGTATCTTAGTGTATTTTAGAACATTAAGTCTTGTAAAAGTGGTGATTGATTCTCTGGTATGTACTTTTTTGTATGTAAGTGTTTCGGTCAGATATTCTGAAATACAAACCTCAGGAAGGTCTTGAAGTTTGCTTCCTCCCTGTATGTGAAAGAGTTAACAAATACTTTATTTTGTATTGTTGATTGCCCTCCTTTTCCCCTCATCCTCCTTGCCCCACAAAATACAAAATTAATTCTCTGCTTGTATTCTGTGAATCAGGGCAGTAGATTATGTTGCTGATACTGTATAAAACATTGTTCAAGCTGAGTTTAAAGGAGTTTCTCTTTAATTGCTAGGTATTTGTTGAAACAATTGTCTAGATTGTCAGGTTTCTATCCTTTTTTTCTTTGTACTTTATTTTCCCAGTACTTGAAAGACCTAATAGTACTGTCTTATTTGTTCTTGTACATTGACTGCTAATGGTGTTAATTCTTTAAAGCAATTTTGTGAGCCCTGGTGATATGTCAGCTGTGATAATATATTTTGGAGGAAGGGACAGCCTTGCTGGCCCAGACCTAGCAGGGGGGTGTCTGCAGGATGTTCAGTTTCCAGATGCATCACTGTATGAAAATAGCTGTGTTGCTTTCCGTACCCAGCAGGCCCATTAGGTTCACACAGTGCTTGGCTCGAAATAGTAAGTCCTACCAGAACTTGAATGTGTTGGGAAGTGCGTTGCAGGTGTAACCAAGCTAGCTCTGCAAGAGCTAGTTTAGGCCAGAGGTGATGCATTTCAGTACTGCATTAATCAAGAAAAATGAAAGATCTGAGTTTGGTATTTGAAAGCATGTTAGGGTTTTTTGTTTTCTTCAGATGAGTTCTGTGATCACTTCTTAACATTTATTGAAAATATAAAATAACTTATGGCAGGTGTTGATTTGCTGATTTCTTCTATATAGCTGTTAGTGCTCTATACACTAAATGAAGGTATGCCCAAAATGCAAATGGAATAAAATCCAGATATATTCATTTATCTGGTATAGAATGAAGATGGGCAAAGTATATAGAGGTCAAGTGGGTCAAAGTGGTACTGTGTTAAGAGTTCATGTGAATTTTACTGTTGGTAGACATCCATTTAGAAGCACCAATTAATTGTGGAAATAGAATTTTTAAGCATAATTAATATTAGATTGACAGATAATACTTCAATTTTTTTGCAATAACTTCCTTTAAGGGGAGAACAAAAACCTGCAAGAACAATGTAAACGTTCTGCTTCAATATATAGCAATCCACTATGTGGTATACAAGCTTAGTGTTTTTCTCATAGTTTCTCAGGTCATCTTTTGTTTTAGAAACGTACTTGTTTGCTTTTTAACTTTCTGAGAAATGTTTGGCATTTTGTCTGTGCTGCAGCTATGCTGTGGAATGCAGGCTAATTAATTATATTCAACGGACTAACCTTTAAGCTTGCACTAAAATATCTCTTCCCACCTTGGTGCATAAGCAGTCTCTTGGTAAGAGAAGTAAACGTTGAGCTTCCTGGAATCACGCTAAAAGAGGTTAATGCATTGTAACCTTAATTGGTTTTAAGTTAGACAGTAAGAGGGATAAATATATAAATGCTGGCCTTGTCTTTTTTAAGAACATCCAATGTGTATTATATATTATTTTAAATAAATTGACTTCTTTTTCTAGGCCCTAGATGGTCAGAATATTTATAATGCTTGCTGTACGCTGCGGATTGATTTTTCCAAATTGGTGAATTTGAATGTCAAGTACAACAACGATAAAAGCAGAGACTACACTCGTCCTGATCTTCCATCTGGTGATGGACAACCAGCGCTGGACCCAGCTATTGCTGCAGCATTTGCAAAGGAGACCTCCCTTTTAGGTATGACTCTGGCATTGTACTTTTGTGTTGCAGTCACTTGATGAAAATGTTTGTCAGTCCTTCTAATGAATAAGTATCTTAAACTGCAATAGTGTCCAAAGGCCTGTTCATTTTAGATTGTGATCTGACACTAGCACTATTGCATTCTCTTTAGAAGTCCTGGAGAAGTAGATGAGAGAACGTATGACAAATGAGAAATGCATATTAAAAGGAAATCTTAACTATTCCTGCTTTTATTCCCAAGCCAGTTTTCACTTCTTTCTAATGTTCCTGGTAGTCAGCTGCTACGGCCCACCTTGCCCACTCTCCCAACCATGTTTGTAACAGACTTAACATGATTTGCATGTTGCACTCTCATGAATGCTTATTTGTAATATCAGGTTGTTAAAAATAGCATTTAGTTTTATTCCTTCAATGAGGAATGATTATGCTGTTTGCTTTAAAAAAAAAAAAAAGTGCCCCTTTGTTTTGTAAATTGCAGGAAAAAAAAATAGGTAGCTGCACTTCTAGATTTATGGTAGATGAGTTCTAATATCCAGTCAGTTTTCGAGCTCATCACAAGAAATAGGTGAATTGCCTTGAAAAACATACAATTACATTTTCAAGTGTTAGCAAAATACTGAATTCAGCATGTTCTGCATGCTTTGGGATAAATTTGTAATACTCTGGGTTTTATTTTAATTTATTATAGTTCATTACATGTGTTTCACTGCTACTTCTGTGAAGTTGATATTCTTTGGTGCAAACACCTTTCACTCTTCAAAATATCAGACGTAATCTTATGACTTTTATGAAACGTGATTTTTTATGTTGTGATCACTGTTCTTCCCACTTAGTCTTTTCCTTTTTCTTCATCATTTCTCATTTTTCTTCTACAGGGAACTTAAGAACAACAGATTTCTTGTGTTGCTTTTTGTAAAGGATGGGCCAACTCAGAGTGAGTCAGAGTTAATACAAAGTAAAGAGGAAATGTAAAGAGTAAAGGCAAGCCTCTGCCCTCTGTGTTACAGCAGTTAGGCGGCCTATAGTGAAAGCTATACACAGGAAGAGGGTCAGTGTACTAGTTATGGCTACTGAAAGCTGCATTAGCTGCCTTTTTCAGAAATCTGATTATTTAAAGGATATATTTCATACCTAGGCATAGAATCCCCCCAGTAAGGTATCTTGTTTTAACTGCTCATCGTTAAACATTGGAAGTATGAAATCTTTCATCTCATAGATTGATAGGGAAGATGGATGAGTGTGAAGTTTGACATCATAGAGGTGAGTGCTGTAGCACTCAAAGCAATTAGTAATTCATTTGTCAGAGCACAGTGGTACTAGATGTGGGGCTGCAGTATGAACAGTAAAGAGAAAAAAACAATACCAAATCTGTTTATTAATGAGACCAATCTATTTATGCGCTGTAAGGCGTGGATTTGGGAGAAGAGAGTTAAAGAGTCATAAAAAATGGTGTCAAATACATGAAATATGTAGCTCTAATTCTGACATTTTCCTGAGTCCTGAGAAGTTGATTTCCAGTCTGTCTTCTAACATATTTCTTGGTGTATAGTGCTTCCTAGTACATGTCAAATTGACGACTTTAATTTGCTCGGCATAATGGAATAGCACTTTGAAGATACTTGAATCACTGTATCACTCTGGATGTGTTTAGTAATTGGGTTTACTATAGTTGTAAAGTTATCAGAGTATCCAAATGACTTATGTTTAGGAGATCTAATGTTCTGGTGTATTAGGCTTGTAGGTTACTTAGATGCTTTTGTGATTTTTGTCCACAAAACTGCTCAAGTTCTTTTAACCTTTTGATTTTAATTAGGCTTGTTCTATGTATTCATGTTTTTTGCTAGTAGAATTATGAAGATGCCAGTCGTATTAACTAATTAAATATTTTAATTCTCACTGTCTGAATGCATCTCTTCAGTTGCACTTGTTTCCTAAGCAGCAGGAAAATAAAAGGATTGTAACACAAGTAACTTTGATTGCAGCTGTTGAAAGTTTTCTGAGCATCAGTGAAGTCAGTCATGTGTTTATTTTGATGAGTAATGAGGATTATGTATTGGAAGAGACTTGAGATAGCTGGGTATGTCTTTAACTGTGCTTCATCTGGCAAGTGAGGATGACGATACTGTCATCTCTTCTTGTGCTGCTTGTTTTTTCCATGGTTGCCTTTTTTCAGCTGCAGGGCTCAAAGTCTTTAAAACTTCACAAAAGGGGTCTCTGTTAGTACTGTTGCTGTCTTAGCCATTCAGATGTCAAAGTGGGAATGATGATCGTTTGAATATGGAAGAACAGGGTTCTCATTCTGTGCTGTTTACCGTGCAAAAATGCACAAAATATTAGTAACATCAATAAGAAAGGATAGGAGAGAAAAAATGAAAGCCTGAACGGGTGCTTGTGCATGCAGTTTGTGGCTGTGTTTCTATTCAGATATGCAAAAGGAGAAAGGTGAGAACACTTTAAAGTTCAGAGTTACAAGATGGAGGTTAGCAAACCATGATGAGTGAAATATGGTAGAATGATGGCAGTCACTTCTTCCTGCTTCTGTATTTTATTTTCACATTTTATTTTGTTTTACAATTGTTTTCTATAATGAAAAATGTAGGGAGTAAATCTAGTTCAGTCATAGTTACATGTTCCTACATTAAGGTGACTATTCCTGCCAATGTTTTTCACACAAGTTCATGTTATATTTTTAGTATAGCTTTAATTTGCCTTGTATTAAAGTGTCATTAATAATTTGCACTTCAGAAGTCATGGAAAAAAGTACTTCGAGGACGAATAAGTAATACATGACATACTGTGTTTGACCTTTTAGGTAAATGACTCAGTGGCTAGGAAGGAAGATATATAATGTTTGTATGGTTCAATTAATATCCAGAAAAAGCAAAATCCTGTTATCTGTAATTGTTGAAAGCTAAAATAAAATTAATGATGACAGAGCTTTCAAATACCAGTTCATCTTCTTGACAAAGTAGCTCACGTTTCTAAATAGTTGCAGGTGAGTCCTCAAATCGTCACCAGGGTGTTGTGCGATAACTAATAATTACAGTACAAATTAATCTTTTTACAATTTTGACTTACAGTAGCAAATGGTAGGGACCTACAGATCAAGAATTGTTTTCTATGGGTTCATAATTTGTCTGACCCTTTTAAGAAATAAGGTCTGTCTGCTATATAATCAGGTGGAAAAATATTTTCTGACTAGATGATCCTAGCTCATGTGTATAATATACTCATTCATATTTACTGTATCATCAGTTTTGATGTAACTAAGTTGTCAGAAATCTTAGAGACTGTAAATTGTACGTATTTGCAATGAGCCTTGCTTTGTTTTGAAAGCAGAAATTCACTAATGGACAGAATTGGTTGCTTTCAAATGAATTATCGGCAGCAAATGGTTGTTTGGTTTTGAATGTGTATTTCTTTTATACATGAGGTGACGAAGGTTACAGGAGATCTTAGAGAGGAAAAAAAGCTTAGAATAAATAGCAAATGTATTGTACTTAACCACTACAAATTATGCTAAATACAAATAAACAGCTGGAAATATGCTGCTGTAGTTATGGGCTACCACAACTTCATTCATCGCTGCTTTTCGTAGGTTTTATTACTCCTTTCCACTAATTTTCCTTCTAAACATTCTTAATGAATCTGTTTCAGAGGATAACAATTGAAAACATTTTTGTATGAATGCTGTTGAATTAATGTTTGGTTTTAACTTCATCACTAAGACCAAGAATGCCACGTAGAGGGTTTAATGCTATGAAGAATTTTGCCTTTTAAAGGCAACTACTTGGTTATACCCAACCATAAAGGCATCTCTAGCATCCTTAAAGTTCCTTTATTCCTAAAATTGCTGGACTATCTTAAAGCTTCTAAGGGTAGGGAGAGGTGCTTAGACACACTAAAAGACTTGAAATGCTGTAATGTCTCAGCATTTTTTCATAGCTAAATGATTACCTGTTTCTCTTCAGGTGAACATCCGTCACACCATATCATTCATCACATTTCTGTCTGTATGACCTCTGTGGTGGCCAAGCATAAACAAATACGAGTCAGTATATGCAATACAAAGCACCTAAACTGCACTTCCAAAATATGACTTTCAGAACTGAATGGAATTTTAAAAAATTGTTACTTGAGAAGTTGTATTTTATATTGGCAGATTTTCCCTGCCTATCACGTTGGTTTTTTTTGTTGTTGTTGTTCTTTCTTCTGCAGGGCTGCTTTCTTTAACTGCCTCCTTTATTAATAGTTTTTACTTGAATAAAGCTATATTCTTCAGATTTAACCCAAGAACAAAATGGACCTATATTAGATTTTTGTCTTGCTATTTATACACCTAGGTATATAGATCTGTTTTTATGCTTTCCTGTCTTTATAAAATTGATTTTGAGAAACAGTAATCACTATGTGTGGACTAGCAGTGGTCTGTCTAATTTGATATTCTTTCTCTGACAGCAGCTGGTACTTCTATCTTCTCATAGAGAAGACCGAGGATGGCCTCAATAATGGATGATGATAGAGTGGCATACCTGGGAGAAGTGCTTTCTTAAACCCCAAATAACTGGTGCTTGGCTTATGTGCTGAAGCACGTTACATGTCACTTCGTTGCATATTTAATAAAATCCTAATAAGAGTGTTTGCAGGATGGAAGGATGACAAATTAGGGTTTTTCCTTCTGTTTTCTATTGGTCAGTTCCATGAATAATGCAAGTAATGCAATAAAATGGTTGTTCTATTCTAGTACACTTTCCCTTTATATTGTTTCATAAGAGATGACTAGAATTTTCTAACTGATGTTTTCATTACTCAGCACGTCTTATGCCTCTGGTTTGATCTGAGTACTAATGCTTTTATCAGAAGCCATGCTGTATCTTTTTTTAATTTCCTTTCTTAGAACACGTTTCTACATGGTTTGATAGGAGACAACTAGAAAATATTTTTCAGAATGTGTTCTGTATTATCCTTGATAAGCGCTTTCACAAAGTTGTGATGGATGTCTTGTTCCCTTTGAGGAGACATTCGTCCAGCCCAGCAAAATCTAATTTTCTGAATTACTTATTTTTTTTATGAATTCGTGTAATAAAGTATACATAAAGTGTTGGAGATCTTTTCTAGAGAATTTAAAAAAAAAAAAGTTGTAACCATATTTATCCCCCTGTATGAAAACATCTCCTTTCCCTACATGTTTTCCCTTTTGATACTAAATCTGGATCTTTTTGAGTATACAGATGACTGTCTTTACTGTTGTCATTGTCATATTTGGTCATTGACTGAAACTGAAGAAATTTGCTTTCTCATAAAGACTTCCTACATTAAGCTTTATTTTAAAGGAAGGAAAACAGTCTTACGTACATAGTGTACAGGTTATATTTAGACTGTCTACCTGACATTCTGGAAGACTGGTCAGAAGTGTTAGCTTAGTATTATCATATAAACATCCGAAATTTTGCCAAAATGCTGAAATCTGAGAAGCCAATTTCAGTAGAAGAAAATAAAATACTGAAGTT
This sequence comes from Aythya fuligula, assembly GCF_009819795.1. Taxonomy (NCBI): domain Eukaryota; kingdom Metazoa; phylum Chordata; class Aves; order Anseriformes; family Anatidae; genus Aythya; species Aythya fuligula. The sequence continues at coordinate 30,089,919 of NC_045566.1, read as the reverse complement.
CTGATTTTTTTTTTTTCTTTTCTTTACCCTTTTTGCTATATAAATATCCTTTTACTGGATTCTTTAAAATGTACAAATAAACTGTTGGTAACATATGATAAAGATGGTCCTCTATGAAGTGTGTGTAGTGTCATAAGAACCTTTAATGGATCCTGAAGTAGCATACTTGCCTGGTATACCAGTGACATCACCAGGCAAAACCACCAGATCTCTCCAGGATTTCAGTTTCTGTTGAAGAACAGTAAAGCATGGCTGAAGGTTCAGCTAATAGCTGTGTGCTTCTTCAAAGAATCGGATTGCATAAAGTCATGGAGTAACCAGTTTGGTGCTACTTTGAATCCTGAATTTAGAAGTTTGCCTCCTCATCTCCTTTATGCAGTTTATGTAGGCCTTTTCACCTGACCAACTCTAGTGCTGTGTATTTAGCCTGAAGCATCAAGTTGAAGTGAACAATGCCTCTCAAAGGGTGATTTCTGTTCCTCATGTTTACTTAACCCATATCAAAACTCTTTGGACGACTGTAACAGCGGAGTGGTCTGCTCTGTAGAGTGTTGTATGCAACACTTGTACTGATATAGGTGCTTTTTTTCTTAAACGACTTGTGTGTGTTTCGTAAAATATGCTTTATTTTAAAATTAGGGCTTCCTGTTGCAGCTGTTCCAGGAGCTCTGAGTCCTTTGGCTATTCCAAATGCTGCTGCTGCTGCAGCTGCTGCTGCTGCTGGCCGTGTGGGAATGCCTGGAGTCTCAGCTGGTGGCAATACAGTCCTCCTGGTTAGCAATTTAAATGAAGAGGTCAGTAAAACAATTCAGTGTTTTTCCTCTTTTGCCATACTTCATCAATCAGTATCTTATAATTTCTTTGAATTTGGTCTCTCATATTTGGATTTTAAGCTCATGGTATTTTTGCTGTTTATTACTCCCTACCCTCCCCCAAAGTTAATTTAAAAACCATTATTGTTGAATACTTTTGTTTTTCCAGGTAGCTAACAAGTTAATGTCGTTTGATAGTTGGCTACCTTATTTTCTAAGAAAAATATGGTAATTACTGCATGTTTGACATTTGAATTGAAAGCTTTTTTTCTTTTGCAATTATAATCATGTAAACTAGAATTCCCATTTTTGTTTCTTCTAATTGTTTGCTGCTTCATTTCATGCTTGTATCTCACGTTTTAAGGTTTTAATTTATGTGAACTACTCTAACACATTTTTCTTTAAAGGTTCTCCCAAAGATCTCGGTGAGGCACTCTTCCAGTCTCTCTTAGTAATTTTTTTCTTGGCAGTTACTCATTTGTCTTATTAAAAAAAAAAAAAAAAAAAAAAAATGGTGACAAAGCTTTTTTTACCTTCACTGTATCTTTCTTGCTAACTCTGAAATCTAAAGGGGTTTGTTTAGTCACGCATTTTTACTGTCCTTTACATTTATTTTGATGGCTGTGAAAGCTGGTATGAAATGTGGGAAGTTTGTATCAGTCTAGCTGTTCCATTTTTAACTGGCCTCTGTCACTATAAATCATTAAGCTTATTTTATCATCTGGTACTAGTTTGTCATCCAGTCTTGCATGTTAAAATGTTTTAGGTCAGAGTGCCATTTTGAAAGATTTTTTGCCTGCATTTCATAACCAGCCATGCTTACGCAGTTAAAGTTTAAAGTTTAAAATTTTTATTGCATGCTTTTTTTTAATTTATTTTCATGTTGAGATGAAATGCTGTAGTTTACTCTTTGATATGAATGTACTTTACCCATATTTGTCTTGGGTGACTACATTTTACTCAGTTTTTCTTGTACAGTACATAAACCAACCATTTTCTGACCAAATTCCTGCATTTCCTATGTACTGACCTATATTTTATTTTTTTTTGTTCCCCACTTATTTTTTTCTTCTGCATTGCTGTTTTCCCTTCCCCATTTCATCCTTTTCCCTTTGTGTTCAACTTCCCTTTCCTTGTCTTTACCCAAATTCCCGTGCCCTTCCCTGTTTTACCCTTTTCTCCTTGTCTTTGTCTGTGTTCCCTGTCTTCATTCCCTACGTTCATGCTTCTGTGCTTGAACAAAATGTTCCTCGGACCAACTTGCCCCAATTAACCGCCTTGAAACCATGATCCATGACCACCTCACCATTCTGCGGGAACCACCCTTCGTTATGGATGATCTGTTCATCTCCGCTCTTCCTCGACTCTTCTCTCTTCTTGTCTTACGCTGCTTGCTCTTCTCTCCTTCTAAAGATGGTTACGCCCCAAAGTCTGTTTACCCTCTTCGGTATGTTATTGTTAGCACTATACTTTTATTATTGATTTAATTTTGTTTTGTTTTGCTTTTTGTTGTTGTTTTTTTTTTGTTTTGTTTTGTTTTGTTTGTTTCACCTTAATTCTTATTTGTAGCTAGCACTTTGGCTTAAAGTTGAATAGTAAATCTTTCGCTATTTTTCTTTTGCTGTTTAAAACTCTCCATAGACACGGATTTTCTTTTAATGCATGCTAATATATTTTGCATGGTCTTTAATTTAATATCATTCACATAGCTTTGAGGGTTTATCAGAAATTATTCTTTTCAAAATTCACTATTCAAAATCTTTATCTCCTTGATTCATTTGTGAGAGTGTTGAGTTTGAGTGAGTGATCTTGTTGCTGTCTGAATGTTCCATTGATATGTCAAAATGCGTAACTTAGTTGACTGGCTTTAAAGTAACGGTTTTCTTTTGGGTTACCTTTGACTTTGAAAAGGTGTTTATGGTGATGTGCAGCGTGTGAAGATTTTATACAATAAGAAAGACAGTGCTCTTATACAGATGGCTGATGGAAACCAGTCGCAGCTGGGTAAGACTAGATTTCTATTTATATTCCCAATAGTATAAGTATTTGAAATTAAGCTATGTGAAATCAGGTGAACTAAGCATGTTTTCATCTGTCAATTTTTGTTGTATTAACAAGATCCAAAATCCTATTGTATTAGGTTCCAAAAAGTTTGCACAATAGCCTAAATGAATTCAACAACTGAAACACGTGTGGAGGTCTTTAAACACTCAGCAGATCTCGTTTTTGATTCTAGTGCAACGACCCTTTGATTTTCTTGTGGTTTTTTTCCTTGTTTGTAGGGTTGTGTGTGATATGCAACATGCTGTTGAAATACTAAATTGAGTAAACCTCTTGTCTTTTTCAGCCATGAGCCATCTTAATGGACAAAAAATGTATGGAAAGATTATTCGGGTTACCCTTTCTAAACATCAGACAGTACAACTACCTCGAGAGGGGCTTGATGACCAAGGGCTGACTAAAGATTTTGGTAATTCACCGCTGCATCGCTTCAAGAAACCTGGTTCAAAAAACTTTCAGAATATATTCCCTCCATCTGCAACTCTTCATTTATCCAATATTCCGTGAGTGTTGGCTGTCAGTAAGGCAGTAGTATTAATATTATCACAACACACTGAATGGATTAGTAATTTTCTGGTTATGCTTGTTTTCTGTCTGTAGACCGTCAGTAGCAGAAGAGGATCTCCGCACACTGTTTGCTAACACTGGAGGCACTGTGAAAGCATTTAAATTTTTTCAGTAAGTAACTTTTCTGTACACAGTTTCAACAAAGGACAGCTTAATTGTGTTTTTGTGGCATGTCTTAAGGAAAACATTAGTAACAACCCCTGTATTGTTTGAGTTCCTAATGCCATTATTTTGTTTCAGAAGAGATCACAAGATGGCCCTTCTTCAGATGTCAACAGTAGAAGAAGCTATTCAGGCTTTGATTGATCTTCACAATTACAATCTTGGAGAAAATCACCATCTGAGAGTTTCTTTCTCCAAGTCAACTATTTAAAAAGGCAGATTGAAAATGAGGGTGTATTGCATTGTTTGGTGTTGTCACCTATTGACTGTTCAGGAGAGTGGGGACCAGAGTTTGTCTTCTATTTTTGGATTTTCTTTCATGCTGTTATCATTCCTTGTTTGTTTAAAAAATAAAAATTAAAAAATAAAAATTAAAAAGCAGTGATACTAACTGCTGTTGTCCAACTGTTGTTTAGATAAATCATCATTTTGTTTCAAAGATTTCAAGTTAATACCACAGTTTTTCAACTGAGTTGACATACGTGCCTTAAAAGGGAAAACTAGTACTGCTGAAATTGCGTAACTAGTAAAAACGAATTTGGTTGTCTGGGGCACACTGTTACATGATAATTTCAATATGTTTAGGCAGGGGTGTGTAAAAAGGTTAAGCTTTTGTTTCTCCTGCTTGGAATTGATTTCTTTATCTGCGGGCCTGTCACGTATTTTTCTTTTTAATGGGGTAAGATGCATTATGCTGAAAGAATAAAACAATGTTATTTGATTTTGCAATTTTTTGCTTTGTGCTTTTTTCAGGAAAAAAAAAAAGGCCTTTTATATTTCATGGTTCTGGTCTAGATTCAGTTATTGAATGTAGGCATTTGTTAAAATTAACAAGGTACAGAATATTAATTTTGTAAAGGACAAGAAGTGACTTCTGTGACTTTGAGCCCGAAGTGAAAAGCATTATAGAATCTTAACCTTTTTGTACACACTCTTGTGGGATGTATCATATAAATGTCAGCACTAAGTAATGTCTTGTTTGTGGCTGAATATTTTTCGTAGATGTTTTTGAAGTTGACATGACTTATGTGCATTTAAATATATATTGCCATCTTTAGTTTGTAATTAAGATATGGAATATGGTTGTGGATTTCTGAGCATGTACAGACTGGTCAAGCTAGTTCAGGAAATGGTGCATGTATTTTTCAATGATGAAGAAAGTTTTCTGCGAACACTTGCAGGAAATTTTGTGGCAGTTTTCTAAAACTGACAACCAGGTGGGACCAAAGTTTATGTGCCTTTAGTCTTAATTTACCTTGCATTGTAATATTCAGTTTTAATAAATCTCTTCAAAATATTTTGTATTTAGAAATTAATCTGACTTTACTATAAACATGGCTCAGAATCTACAGATCCAGTTAATTTGAAAGCAGTTCTCTGTCAATCTGAACTGTTACCTTGATTCTGTTTAAATGACCAATACTTTTTGAAATTGATGTACTTAGTTTCAAGATTCATAGATTCTGTTATCTATGTAGAGAAAATGGTCATGTATATTTTCTATTAGTTGAGTTTTTACATCTTTAGAATTGTAAAATTCAGTATAGTTTGAAAGTGGCACAATTAAAAATTAATTTTCTAACAAAGTCGGGAGGTTTGATGGTTGTTTAATTTCATTTTGTGTGTACTCTGCTTACCTCTGTAGCATGCTCAATAAACACTTCTGTAGCTCTGTATTCACCTTTTCTGTCTTTCTCTGCTGCTTTCTCTCTTTTCCTCCTACTCTTTGTTTTCCACTTCTACTGTGCTTCTAAATTCATGTTTATTCTCTGTCAGGGTGGGAAAAGCATAATATTAATAAATACAATTTTAAGTCTTTTTACTGCAAATCTGATGCTGCAAAAAGTACCAGCTCGTTCAGAAACACAGCGATCCTTTTGCAGGTGTATATTAAACGTTTCCCACCCTGTTAAAACTTACTGCTTTAAACACATAACTTTTATTGTAGTTTGTTAGCTTTCTCTTTCTATCTTTTTAGTTTTTAAGCAGATTTATGCACTAATGGATCTCAGGTTTGCCCGCAGTTTCATTTTTCTCTTGCTGCAATTTCATTTTTCTTTTTTGTCTGCTAAAGATTTTCTACTAATCATACAGTATACTTATGGGTTAAAGTATCAAAGTTGTGAGTTGAGCGGACCATACAATCTAGACCAGGATATTTCACCTTTTTAGAGACATGGGTTCAAATGAATGTAAAAACAGTTTGGGCACTTTAATAGTGTTTCAACATCCATGATATTTTGAATTGTCATTTATTTTTCTTTCTGTGATTGTTTTTCCTCAATTAGAAATAGTATTGAAACATTTACACAGTCCCCTTTTAAGAATAGCTGTATGACTGAAGCATTACAGTGGTAAAAGCTATCACAATGTTCAATTCAAAGCAGTTTTCTGTCACTTCTCCAATATACCTACTGTAGATTTATTGATGTCTGATTACTTTGTGACCCAGTGCTTGTTCTTTGAGTTGGCTTTGAAATCAATAAATAGCTATCAGCTATTTAAAGGTCATGGTCTAACTTAGGGGGCTTTCATTAGACTTCACTGTGTGAAATAAATTTTATTAAGTTCTTATCTGCTTTATCAGAAATACACCCAAGATCTGACCTAAAAGATGCACTTCGTATATCGTAGTGATTACTCGATCTGAAATACTAGCAAAATAAGATTCATCCATATGTGAAACTCATGAATCAACATCTTTTTTTTTCAAGACTCAGACACCGAAAGGCATCAATGTGACTATCTCACGATTGCCTTGAACAGTAGTTATGGATCTGACTGAGCTGCTCTCTCAAGCTTTTCATCTATATAGTGTGGTGTTCTGTATTTTTTAAAGTAAAAATGTGTCAGATTTCAGAATGTGCTTGCATGTTTCAAACAGAAGTATGAATCGAAGTTTACTGTTCTTTGGGTGGGTTCAGCTTTCTTTGGGTGGATTCAGCTTGTGCTGAACTATTTCTACTCTGAAACATCTGTATCAGATAGCATTTAGTGATTGCCATATGTACAATGTTGAGATAACTTTAAATATCTGCAGTGCTTGAGTGTTTACAAATAGAGGGGTTTTTATAACTTTAATTCATTCCTCTTGCCAGGCCTATTTCCTTAATTTTTAGGTTTCTATACTTCTCTCAGTTTGAAAAGCTCTGTGGAAAAACATTTCAAGGGAAAGAATGTATATTGAAATTGTTATAAACTAAGCAACTTTTATTAAGAGCGTATATTTGTATCAGTCACAATTAAAAGCAATGATAGTCATAAATGGCATGGAAGTGTTTTTTTATGAACTCAGTGAAGAAAATCCCTGTTTATTTATTGATACATAGTCTTTAAAGGGGGTATATTTGCACATGTATTGTTATAAAGAAGTTGTATTGTTTGCTCTTCAGAATGTGAAAATGTAAAGCATCATTTTTATTATAATTTTACTAAAAAAAAGGATTGAGTTAACTTGATCCACTCAGTGAATGAGTTTTAGATTATTGTAGAGCTTTGCCCTAGGCATTTGATACTCCAAGCTCAATTTCAGATTTTTAAATAATTTTATTTTTTTGACATGAATAGAAAGTGGTTGCTGATTTCTACTTTCCTTTTTTTTTTTTTTTTTTTTTTTAATAATGGAGCAGTGAAAGAATTCCAAAGGTGTTGGTCAGGAAATATCTATTGGCACATACAGTATATAAATGAATTAAAATAAAACCTGCATTAGCATTCTGACTAAAAATTGTAGCAAGTACTTTTATTTATTGTGATTTAACATTTCATTGACAGGCACCTTTGCCCTGCAAGAATAACAGTTCAAACAGCTCAAATGACTGTAGGTTGCCACTTTTAATGTTTTACAGTAATTTGCAGTTTCATAAGCCATCTTAAGGGAAAAAATCCTTTCGATTCTCGAAGTTCATTTATTATAGTAAGTCACAGCATGAAAGCAACAATACAGACGTAATCCTCGCATGTGTAGAAAGGGCTAACTGGGTTGTGAATGTGGTCAAGATAGGTTTTCCAAGGTCCTGGTCATGCAGTGTCATCAGTATTTCTTACTGCACTGTTCTCCTGAGAGGCAGCTGCAGCGTGCTAGTACAGCTCTCATCCATGCAGGTTATGAGGAGAGAGATGGATTATTTTTTTTCTTTTCCAAAACAAAGATACTTGGCATGCTATTTTCTACTTAATGGGCCTTGGTAAAGTTAATCAATGGACTGCAGTAACTGTAAGGAATGAAAATCTATTAGAAATTATTTTGTTAGTGTACAGTTAGCCTGCTAGAACCAGTGACGAGGTTCCTGCCTTGCTGAGGAATTCTGTGCAACAATAATGAACTTTCAGATTATTTAACTTTTTCCTTTTAATATAATAATTTATTCAGGGAAAGGGCTGTATTGCAGCAGGAGGAGTGCAGGGCAGAAAGGTGGGGGTTTCAATAGGCTTCTTTTAAGTTCCTTCTGGTGTAAATAAGACCTTCAAAATTGCTGGTAAGGGGAGAACTACTATTATTTTACTTACTATTTTAGAAGTGAGTCATGTTAAAATAAAGTATTTACCTCACATTTACCCAATTTTGTAACTTCCACTCATCAGCTGTTGAGATGCTGGAGCTTGTAATTAATGCAGACTGCTGTGGAAGTTGGTCTCCCCAGGATGAGTCATGATCATCCTGAGAAGCCAGCAAGACTGAAAGCCCGAAGCCACTAGCCCTTGGAGGGGCTGCATGTCACTGGTTTGGGGTGATGGACACTGACGGCTTCCAAAGAGCTCCGTACCGGGAGATAGCTGGGTCTAGGAAAAGATCGCTTAGAGAAGTCGTCAAAACTGACACATTAGGGAACTGATTTTTTGATGAGAATGTGTCTGCTAGAAAACTTCTGCCCATCTATATCCTGTTGTGTGATGCAGTTGATGTTAAGGATCGAACAATGCTTCGGTATCCCTTCTCACCCCATCCCCTTTAGCTCCTGAATGCTCGGGCTTACCTCTCGCAGCATCAACATCCTGCGAAGGTTTCAGCTGTGCAGCCAAAATCACGCTGGGCTGGGCTGTTCTTTCTGAAGAGGGAGAAGTTTCTTGGCAGCTGCACCTGACAAGCGCCGGTGTCCGGCTCTGTGTGCCAAGCAGGGGACGCCAGCCTTGCTGCTGCTTCAAAGCGTTGGCAGTCCTCAGCTGGCCGACAGCCCCGTGCTCTGCCAACTGCACACTCGCCAGCATGCTCTGCCATGGGGGCTGAATGTGAACCTCCAGGTATTGATGTAAAGGTAATTTGGGTACGTTTTTTTTTTTTGAGTGGGTTGTGTTCAGAAGTGTGTGTATGTGTGTGTGTGGGGGGGGGGGGGTTCCCTCCCTCACCCCCTCCCTCACCCCCTCCCTCACCCCCTCCCTCACCCCCTCTATTTTTTGATTTGTTTTTGCTGTAGCAAAAAGATTTGCCTGGGGGTCAATATCTTCCTGTTGAACTTTACAGAAAGCAGCTTTTGTTTCCCAGCTCTTGAGCTGGTAAGCCTTAACCAGTTGGGGCACAGTTGTCTGATCTGGTCTTTCAACTTTGAAGACAGAAGTTGCACAAGTAAGAACAGGGAAAACCTTTTTATGTAAATCTTTTGCTGAAATTTAAGTCCATTTTGGGTTGTAGAATATGACTTTCAAATTCCTCTGTTACGCGTAGCTAAACTTCATCTCTGGTTTTGTTACTTCAGAATATGTGGTTTATAGTAGATGGCCTTTTTCTCACAGGTGGCTCTTTGCTCACGAAGGTCCTTAAGTGTGAAGGTGCTTGTGGTGCCAACTTGTTTCACAGAGGTGGGTATACTTTGAGTGCATTGTTCTTTTGGTTATGAAAGGAGAACAAGAATGGTGACAATAAGCACATCTGCATTTCTCTACGTAGCTTTTTTCCTCCAGGTTTTGGTCCAGGAAGGGATGTGTTCTTAGCTGTTGCAGTAGAATTACCAAATGACCACCCGTTAGCACTAGCAAGTGCCTGGCTAAGTAAAACTGAAGTTTGTAGCGTATCAACACTGACAAGGCCAATGCTGACGCTTATTTGTCGTTTCCTTATGGGTGCCTGAAAATGGTTAAAGTAGTTCAATTTTCAAAACAAACAGTAAAGTCAAGGAATTGTTTTCACAGAAGCGTAGACTTCGTTTGTACAGGCTATCTATAAGCTTTATGCAGGCTTTCTGAATAGGTTCCTCTAAATAAAGCAATTCCGCATTTCATTTCTGATTCCAGCTCATGCAAGTTTTGATCCAGCTGAGAACTTGCATTTTGACTGATCTGAAAGAATATACCCCTGAACACCCTTCAGTTTTAAGGCCACTGCAGCTTCCTTGCTTTCTGTAGAAGGGGAATCTGAAAATCAGGGCATTTTCAAAGCCTTGATTGGAGACAATGTAAGCAACGTATTCCTCCGTAGCTAAGGAAACTTTGTAGAGATTTTATTCCTAATTTGGAGAAGGCATTCAGCTGTCCTATGTACCTATAATTGCTTGGTAAGCTTCCAGACAGGTTTACTGCGAAGTAAATGCATTGTACTTGGTGTACTTGCACAGTATGGTAACATTGAACTTTTCTCATGGAGACATCACGCTCAAAGAGAACCTGGCTGTCTAGTGCAGCTAGTAGATTTCTAGGCATCTGTGACTTGTAGATTCAGTGGCATTTGAGTTTGCAACAAAGGGAATTAATTTTCTGTGCTGGAGTGTAGACTTCCTGAGTGTAGACTTCTGCCGTCTAGGAAATTGTATCCAGGCAACTGCTACTGAATGGCGAGATGTTCTCTTCGCAGGTATCTGCTCTGCCCAGCCAAAACTATTTCTAGGTAGAAAAACAAGTCCATCCATACAGATGTAGTGGCCAAGTATGCAAGGGAAAGGAGAGATGGAAAGAGAAGTATGGTAATACTGAGTTGCTGTGCAAGAACTTCAGCTCCCCAGAGATGAAACAGTAGCAGAGACTTTCCTCTGTGAAAGATGGCAGTACCTGTGGGGCAAGGGCTGTGTCTCCGAGCAGTGTGGTTTCTCAGCCACTGTCTGCCTATGTCTCCCTGCATCTCTTTTTATTTTATTTTATTTTATTTTATTTTATTTTATTTTATTTTATTTTATTTTATTTTATTTTATTTTATTTTATTTTATTTTATTTTATTTTATTTTATTTTATTTTATTTTATTTTATTTTATTTTATTTTATTTTATTTTATTTTATTTTAATATATTTTTTAATACAAATTTTAAACGTGAATTTACAATTTCTTTGCAAAGTTGATGTAGGTTATCAGTAACTAACGTTTCAGGCCCCTCCTGTAAAAGCAGTGTGATGCACCTCATCTTTAGGAATACTAACATGGTGAGGTAGTACTTGCCTTCTCAATTACTTCACCATATGAAGATGACAGATTACTATCACCTGGAACTTTTAAACATTATTTCATAAATGCTGATTCAGTCATTCTGCAAAATGTCCGATTTGTGCATTTTGAACTAGTGAAACTGAAAGGATTGTAGGAACTGGTAAGTGGAAGGCAGAAGAAATATACTTGATGCTTGTAAATTTATAGTTGGATTTTTGAAGTCTCCAGTATATACAGCTACTAGAAAATCACTTGAAATGTGATCCTTCAATAAGCAAAATGCAAGGAGTTATTTTTCAATAAATCAAAAAATGAATGAACTATATGCTTACATCCTTTTTCTTAATACTGTTATATGAAATGTTTATACTACACAATAGGCATTTCACTTGAAATATATAGACACTAACGACATAACCCATTTTTCCTCTGTCCTCTTGTTAATGTGGCTACCAAGGGTAGGAAGGTGTTCCAAACACACCATTTGCATTGCAAGAGGCAGCTGTGAGTTATTAGTATTTTCTTCATCCTAAATCCAAAGCATAGCACCATACCAGCTAGTAGGAAGAAAATTAACACTATCTCAGCCAAAACCAGGGCAAATGTCAATTTTAAAACACTTCATGATGATATAATTTACCAGTCCTAAAAGCAGAACTGGTGCGAATTTTAGGTATAGGTAGAAATACTGAGTAGCTCTAGGACTAAATTAATACACACTGGGATGTTCATGGACCTAAATGCCCGTAAGAAGCTGTTAAGCTCCCAGACACTAATAATTTCTAAAAATACTGTATATTATACAGAGATATAATGTAACATAGATTAACATAATAAACACATCACTGCAGCAGCAGCGTCTTACGAAATGGTTTGCCACATGCTGCCAAATGCTGAATTATATCAGCTTTATGGGCTATGCTGAATGTTTTCCTTAAGTAAAGTTATTTAAATTCTGAATGCCTCTTTTTCCCCTCAATGAGGTGGAAAAAATATTTTTTAATGGTGGACTAATGATGATGGTCTCAGGGGTGTTGATTATTCTGTGTGATGGGGTTTTTTAACCTACCTTCAGTAGGTATCTTGCCACTTTTGTTGTATATCTGCCATTGCCACTCTAGGTCCAAGCAGGATTTTCCAGACACAACTATTCTGAAGTCTCTAGTCATTGTCTCAGTGAGAGTTTCTTTCCGTTCTTCTACTTCAAGGGATGCTTTTTTGAAACAGTGTGTTAGTTTCTTGTTAACTGTGGCGAGAATACATGTATTTGCTTTCACCACATTGAGTTTGGCTGATGTATATATCTTAAGTTTCCTAAGGCAAAGGCTCATTTTGTTGGTCATGTTGTAAAGACTGTAAAAATACTCATACTTTTCAGGTTTTTGCCCCTCACTGTAGTATAAAGGGAGAAAGGCAAGAGATTAGTGCTTTGTGAGCCAGGCTTTTACTGTTTTATCATGACAGATAATGGCAATATTTACTACTTATGAGCCATGCACATAAATTTACAGGCATAGTAATGAATAAAGAAAAATACTGTAGCATTTGTAGTTAGAATATAATTGCCATGTATATTAACACACTGTGATCTGGGATGTCAAAACAAGTGAGCCAAAAATAAAGCTGTTTCACCAAATTGATTCGGTACTATAAGAGTATTGTAAAAGGCTATAATAGTGGAGGAACAGATTAAAATATTTCTGCATATAGCTAAAAGGTGAAGTAAGGGGGATAAGCATTGTCATACTTAATTTTGCAGCATGCAATCAGCTCTTAAGTATAGGAGTCCCTGTACTAAATTTCTAAAGTGTATCAATAGCTCTGTCCTTTAGAGTTCAAATCTTAATTGGACTGAACAGTAAAAGTTCTGCTAGACTGAGTTTGTCTTGTCTGAAATCCTGCATCTCCTCTTCCCTTTCTCATGTCTTTTCTCACTCTTTCTCATGTTCTTTCCCACTTTCCTATGTAGCTCGGGCTAGATATACAAGACCAAACCTTAAGTAAAATGAGTGTTTCCTTTCTCTGCCATTAATAACTTCTCCCCCTGTCCTCCCTTGCCTCCCCCCCCCCCCCCCCCCCAAAAAAAAAAAAAAAACAACACCCCACTTTAGAGCATTTTATACTGCTGATACTCCATTCCTGTTTCATTCACAGTGCATTTTGCTGTTTCTGCTGCCTCCTTGGCCCTTGAGCACTACTTTTCATCTGTAAATGATCCCTAGACATTTGGTGTGTGTTCCCTGTGATGGTTGGTGAAAGTGTAATGGTACTGTGCAACTCGGCCTTTGAAATTCTGTTGTTAGCCATTTGCAGGGGGAAGAACACTAGGAGCTATTGGGTAAAGGTTCAGAAAATGCTTTGTCTTCCCCAGCTGGAGTAACGCACTGCTGGGGAGGGCTGAGCTGAGAGAGCACTACCTGCTGGTGTGTCATCTTCATCATTCACATCCCGTGTGCAGAGTGCCGGCTCTGGGAGAACCCTACCTGCAGATCTACCAAAAACTGTGTGATGGGAGACCCAAGTAAGTCCAATAGTGTATGTTGAACACCACCAGATTCAGCAGGGAGGTGCCCAGGTAACAGGGATGGTCTTAGTGATAAAATGGGAAGGGTTATGCTTTATATGGATGCATATACAGGGTGAAGAGACCTTAAATGTTGTTTGATAATGTTGCAGTGGTGGTAGCAACACTTCAAAAATGCACTCTTTATTGTTCCAATACATTGACGTGGAAAATATAAGTGAGGTTTCTTGGCATTCTGCCACCTGACTAGCCCCCTCTGTCCAGGCCTGTTTCTCAGGCTGGGTACCAATTGAATATTGAAGAATTGGCAGGATAGATAAATAATATATCCTGCCTATATTATATATATATATATATATATATATATATATATATATATATATATATATATATATATATATATATATATGTCTCACAGACATTATATATATATATATATATATATATGCCTCACAGAAATTGTATTGAAATACTAAAGGAAGGGCTACCAGAGAAAGGATTGATTGACAGAAGAGAAGATGATTGCCAGTGTCAAACAGGGAGAATACATGTGCTATTCCCAGGGTTTTCTGAAAACAATTTCAGTGTGCTCACTAATGACTTTGAAGGTAAGGTTAATTTGATATTGATCAGATTAAGAAATGTAAAATCTAGTAAATAAAAGCAATTAATTACAAATATTGAGGAGGACAGTAGCTTGTTGTTGAATGCAAGTGAGGGGAGTTTTAACATAAGTAAGAGCGAGATGCTACAGAGCTGCTAATGCTCCTGATGTCATGAGCTTCCTTACGACTAATTTTTCGTTGTTGGAGAGAACTTTAATTCCTCCTGGAATTCCTCGTCTTTGTGCTTCAGTATTTGATGTTGTTTGTCCTGAAGTAGCCACTGTAGCTGATCAGAAAATGCCCTTACCACCCAGGATTTCTCTGTTGGATTGCAGGTACCCAGGTATCTTTTCAGGCTTCTGTTTAATTGGGGAGAGGAGCTCTGGGGCAATCAAGTGCTTTGTGCTTGCCAGGCTCACTTGAGATTCCACCACCGATCAGAAAAGTAAAGAGAGAGAGTAGCAAAATGTGGATTTACATTTCTTGATGCCAAAGCTGGAAATGTCCTCCAGAGGACACCTTTACATGCAATGGACATTGAGGCATGCCTGCAATTTCTCTGAGGGACCCTGGAAGCCAGGGATACAACTGCATAGCAGTGCTTCTTGGGAGTGCCGTCTTCTAGTCTTTGAAAGTTCAAAACTTTATTTAGCAGTAGAAGCCAAAGGGTTACCTTACACCTACATTTTCAAAGCTGCTGTTCATAGCTTATCTGATCTGGGGAGAGCAGGTGTCCTTACTGCAGCTCTTTCAGCTCTTCCTTTCAGGAACACTCCTGAGGAGCAAGTTCCTGCTTGCAATGGTTCTAACATTGCATGGAGGCTTTAGGTGAATCCTTTCTCTTGCTGTTGCCACATCTTGTGGCCTTTATGTATGACTAATGACTAGGTAGAAGAGGTGAGAAAATCAGTGTAGTGGGTTTACATGGCAAGGTTTTGGTAGCGGGGGGCTACAGGGGTGGGTGGCTTCTGTGAGAAGGATCTAGAAGCTGCCCCATGTTTGGTAAGGGCCCCACTGTTGACCAGAGCTGAGCCAATAAGTGATGTTGTTCCTCTGTGAGAGCATATTTAAGACAGGAAAAAAAATTGCTGCGCCACACAGCAGCTGGGAGAGTGAGAGGAGTGAGGAACAGCCTTGCAGGTGACAAGATCAGTGCAGAAGG
This sequence comes from Aythya fuligula, assembly GCF_009819795.1. NCBI lineage: Eukaryota > Metazoa > Chordata > Aves > Anseriformes > Anatidae > Aythya > Aythya fuligula. Next base: position 30,074,678 of record NC_045566.1, on the reverse strand, counting down.
AGGGGGAGAGGTGCTCCAGGCGCCGGAGCAGAAGTCCCCTGCGGCCTGTGGTGAGGCCCATGGTGAAGCAGGATGTCCCCCTGCAGCCCATGGAGTACCACGGTGGAGCAGGGTTCCACGCTGCAGCCCGTGGAGGAGACCACGGTGGAGCAGGTGGCCCTGCACCGACGGAGGCTGCGGCCTGTGGAAGGCCCCTGCCGGAGCAGAGGACTGCATCCCATGGGAGGGACCCCACAGCACAGGCAACAAGAGTGACTGAGAAGGAGTGGTGGAGAGAGAAGAAGCGTTATAGACTGACCATAACCCTGTTCCCCTGCGCTGCTTGGGGGAAGGAGGTGGAAGAGGGTGGATGGGGGGGGGGGGGGGGGGGTGCTTTTGTTTTCTTTCCTTTGTTTCTCATTTCTCTAGCTTGTTAGTAATTAGCAATAAATCTTACTATCTCCCTATGCTGAGTCTGTTTTGCCTGTCATGATAATTACTGTGCAATCTCCTTGTCTTTATCTCAACCTTTGAGCCCTTTTCATCGTATTTTCTCTCCGTTCCTCTCTGAGGAGGGGGAGTGAGAGTGTGGTTGTGGTGGAGCTTGGCTGCCCACCCGAGTAAGACCACCACAATCAGTCAGTGAACCCAAGCCATTGGGTTCATGCAGAGGGGGAGACGACTAAGTACAGTTTTGCCTGCCTCATGGTCTCCCCCACAGTCTATCCTTGTCCCATGACTCCACTAAAAGTTACTGAAGACTCCGCCTTCCGCATTTCCTTATCAAAAAGCAGGGGAAAAAAAGAGTTCCACTACATACATTGCAGTTGTATCATCCTTTCCCATGTGCCTGTTTTGTTTTTAAGAGAAATGATAATAGAAACACTAGTGGGGAAAGACAGAGCACAAGCAATTCCCACTCCTTCTTTTGAAGTGAACAGTTTAAAAATGGGCTTATTTGTTAGAATTCAGGGTAAGTGCTTTTCAATAGATGAACTATACATTTGCTGAGTTCCAATGGACTCCACCAAATCAACCTCCCACTCAATTCAATTAATTCCCTTCCCTCTGTGTATGAGGAGCAAAGTTTGGATATAAAAACACCAAATGTAAGATTAAAATGTCTACAAAGATGATCAGAAGGGAGTCTATTTTAATAACCCTCTCAGATTGCTGTGCATGAGATGTGGAAGTAGGAGGTTTAATCTCAGTGCAGTGCCTTTACAATTATAATCAGAATTGAGCAGAGTATTGGTCAATAGGAAATGTGCTCCTCAGGGTAGGGAGAGAACTGTAACAAGAATTAAGTCTCAGGATGTTAGGGAAGGAAACAGTCTGAAAAGAATAATCAGCTGCAGTACTATGGACCTCATGTTCACGGAAAGAATTGTTAAAAACAAAATAAAAATCTCTAGCAAGAACCAGTAGAAAATTCACAGAGACTGAGATCATGGTAGCGTGAGCAGGAAAGACGCTGTTTCCAAAATGCTTCCCTTTTGGTTATTTTTGACTTTGAGGTGTTTACAGCTGATGCCAAGGTAAAAGGAAGAAGCTATTCATTCTCTCTTTCTTTATGGCCAAGATTGGTTCCTATAAATCAGTGTAGGGTGAATAAAAATTGTCATTAAATTTTGGGAGGTCATGGGTCATGGAAACATAAAGGTGATAATTGAAAATATCATTCTGAAGACCTCTTTCCTCCTTAATCTCCTAGGCTAAAAGCTAGTCAAGTTTTTCCTTTTTTTTTTTTTTTTTTTTGTGTCACATAGTGTGTGTCTAGTGTCTTCTAAATTAACTTTGGGCTGCTGGGGGTTGAGGTATTACATAGAAACCAGGGTTAAGTCACATTATTAGACAGTTCTTGATTATTGTCCCTTTTGCTTTTATTCACCTCTATTATGTGTATTATTTGGAATGTGAGATTATATATGATTAACATGAGTTCACTGCTCCTACCTACCATAACTGTACTTTGCAATGAGAATCTTACAATATCTCTTAAGACTCTTAAAGATGACTGAGATAAGGTGTAACTTTATAAGGTGCTATAATTCTCTGCTCTACGGATACAACTAACTTAAGGCTTTCTTGCTAATTCAAACTGTATGATTTTAAGTAATCTGATAGAACTGGAAAATTCTACAGTGGAAGAGGACAATTTACAGTTTTGTCTCCTGATTTTAAATTTGTAAGATTAATAAAACACTGGCCGAGATTTGAAATAAGTGATATAACCTATATGCACTATTAACCTGGTAGTGGGGAGTGCAGGGGAATGCATAAGAGGACAGCATGAGACACCTTACCTTCTGTTCATTTGTCTGGGTGCAAGAGGATGTTTCTCTCAGAATAACCTCAATAATTACTTTTTTTTTTTTTTTTCTTCATCCATAGAAGCAGAGAACTATTGCATTCTTGCCTACCTGTAGTGGAGGATGATGGTTCCCCTGTTATATACATCCGTTAGGGCTGCAGGCAAATGACCAGGCCCTGTCCTGAGGCAATCTAACTGAAGATGTGAAAAACTGACTGGAACATGATTTGAGAAATTGCTCTGTGACAGATAATAGTGTAAGAAACTAACAGAAGTTGCAGATTTGCTGTAACTGTTAAGATTATTTGGATTAAGGTATAGTTGTGTGAGAAACAGCTGGATTTCAGAAATAATGGCAGGGTACTTTGAGGGGTGGGGTGAGTGCAGTCTTGCAAGGCAAACAGCAAATAGATAAACATGTCAGAAATGCCATGCAAAGCTGAGACTACCTGGTAACAATGTCAGACACACAACACTGGGGCACAGAGGCCAGCAATACTGTGACCACTGGGAGTGGTGGTGTGGTGTGACATTAGAGGCAGGTTGTTTATTTTGTAGATAAGTAGGACGGAGAAAAGGAGGTAAAAATAATGGGGGAAAAGGCTTTTTAAAATATATATTTGCTGTTTGGGAACCAAATTGTACTCTCTCCCTGAAGGAATTTTCCCTGTACCACCAAAGATCCCATGGTTTCCAGAACAGCTCTAGGTGCCTGTGAGGCTTTTCATGTGTTGTGTTTTTAGGACTGCCCTGGCATTATGGTGTGTAAGCCCCTGTGCAAGTGTGAAGCTGACAAGTAAGCCCTCCGTCTTATGGCAGGCTACAGGAGCCACCTCCAAACGCAAGAGCTGCAAGATGTGTCCAAAAGTGTGTGAAGCTGAACATAGTATGAATATTCCAGAGTGCAAGTCATCTTGTTATCAGAGAGTTCAGTTTTAGATTATATTATTTTTGTTTCAAAATAGCACTGATCTGGAATTCTTGAACAAGCTATTTAAAGTATTACCACAGATAGGGAGTTATTTTTTTAAAACTTGCTTTCAGTGCAAAGATGTGCACTGCCATTGTGTCTTGAATAAAGAGATGCCAGCAATATGGCCTGAGTCTAACCAGTGTTTCTTCAGCTGCCTCAGCTTCTCTAGAGCCTTGAAACTGCAGCAGGCCACAAGGTGCCTTCCAGTGTCAAAGCACCAGCTTGAAATACCAGCAAGAGACTGTGTAGAGTGGCAAGGGGAAGGATGTGCTGTAAGTCTTGCCCACTTGTCCACTAGCACTGATCTGTCCTGCTAGTGGTAAAAGTTTCTGTTCTGCAGAAAACAGAGCAGGCCTTGCCAGCACTTCTGAGAGAAAGGAAGGCCTGAGCTACACTTTCAGTCACTCTGACTATCCCTGGTGGGGATTATTTGGATGATTGCAGGATCATTTGGTGGCTCTCTCTCATAACGCACCTTTGAACTCAGACTGCCTTAATCTAGTCCTGAATAGAAGTTAATTTAGAGCTATTCAGAAGCTAATTTAGAGAGATTTACTGAGCTCTCTTCAAAGGAGCAGTCTTTTAGGATTCCATTTCTAAAACGTGATTTTTTTTTTTTCTTCTATGATTTCCAGGCTGTGTGTCAGGAAAAAAAGCCTTGGTTACTATCGTAACAGGTCAGATGGTGGTTACTTGGTATCTTTTTAGCAGTACTCAGGTCTTCTGGAAACACCAATACTTCCTTAGGGCAGTGCAGGGACAAGCTACGTGTGACACACCTGTGTGGCTTTGGCCCCACTGGTATAGGCAAAGATCCCTTCCTGGGACCACAGGGAATGCCCTAATACCAATGAGGCTGGATAACAATGAAGGCCTAATACCTTCCTTGGGCTTCAGGCTCTGCGCCATAGTGGTCTTCATAGCTCCTGAAGTGGTCTGGCCTTGCCACTAGAGCACACCACTCACTATGCTATGTCACTACTGTGACCACTGCACTCTTTCATTTATTAAGTTGTGAGTAACCAAGAAGTTTCTCCTTGTTGAAGCTTGGGTCAGTTGAGGAGATTCTACTAAAAATCCCTAGGCCATCTGGGACGAAAATCTTTTCCGGTGTCTGCCCACCGGATTCTGGCGGGACCAGAATCTGATGGGATATGGGGACTGCCATAGAGCTGGCCTTGACTGAATCCATACACACTTTATGACCAGCATCTGCTCTGCAAGAATGATGTCTTGGAATCATACTGGAGCTGAGGAATGGTGTGCTGCTGGCAGCATGGGACAGCCCTGGTGGGACACCAGGAGCAGCCAGTGGGGGAAACAAGAGCTCGGGTCCCTCAGCAGCACTGCGCTGAGCACAGCTCTGCGGGCACGGAAAGTCTGGAGCGGGCTGTACGGTCTTCCATAAGGCCATCTTGCTGAAAAATCCAAAACTCTTCTCTCCAAACAAACATAGCTTTGGAGATATGGCTACCACAAGTAGCAAGCAGAAACTAGAGAATGAGGATTCTCTAAATAGCAAAAACTCATAATCAGTGATCAATAATGGGCAAGATATCTGTACACAAAACTTATTCCTTTTCTGTTGTAAGCCAGGGCTTTTTGTCCTGGCTTCCCCAACAGCCACAACAGTTACCCGCCTACTTTTTTGCCTTGAATGGCTTGTGGTCTCCTGGATTGCAGCCCTAATCTTTTCGTTTACTATGTTATTTTATTTTCAGGAATCTCACACCTTGTTAGGCCCAAGTAACTCAGCCTGAGGGCTAACCCTAGCTGAACAGGGTGTTTGCTGACAAGGGCAGCAAAAAAGCAGTTGTGGACTTGGCTTGCCTCAGCCAAGGCCAAAGGAGAGGAGGTGGCAGCAAGGCATGGCCTACAGACGTGCCAGGCTGGCTGAGGGCAACGTGAGGCCTGTGGGGATGCCTGGGCCTGGGTAGAGGCTCAAGTGCTGATGTCCTGACTGAAAAAAGGATTTCTCTGCACTGGGAGAGGTGGACGTGCAGAAAGCTAGGCTTTAGGCCTAAAAGCTGGTTCTAACCTGTAGTGCAGGCAGGGGATATACATGGCTCTGGATTAGGAATGGCATTGGAAGGAAGAAAACTATATGACCAGTTCCCCCTGGCACTTCAAATCCTTCCTCACTTGCAGCAGTGTAAGCCTGGTGTCAAATTCCATGGAAGGGTCTGAATTTGTAGGCATTGTAGTGTGGCTATAAATGTTGCACTGAACAGGAGGCTGTGGCTGTCCTGACCCTGTGTGCTTGGGCATGCTTTCTTGCTTGCATTCGTCATTTCTCTGTGGTGCCAGGAGGGAGCTTCTGTATTTTTCTGAACAACTTCCTAACAGAAGGGATTGGTAAAGAAGTTAACTGGGGCTGAGTTACTTTTTTCTCTGTTACTCTTCCTAGTCAGATAACTAAACAGATTTTTTAAAATAAATAAATAAATGTTTCGAAAACACTGGATTACTCAGTCTTTTGTAGTTCCTTCTACAGGAGAACATACCAAATAAAAGGGAACCTAAGGATTCCAATAGGGAGATGGACACATCTTTGTGTCTATGTGTGGGAAGCGCTTGAAAATTGCCTCCTACGGGCAGATTAGTGACTTGTTAGGAGAAGGAAGCTTTTTTTTAAATATGCTTTGTATAAACTTTAAATTGCAGAAAGAATCTACTTCCCTGTAAAATTCATTATTCAGGTACTATCTGAAACAAATATCAGGCTGACACTTCACAAATTGTTTGCTACTGATTCTCCTATTATTTTACAGATGTTCTGAAAGTTTTCGCACCAGATTCTCTTGAAAATATGTAAAGCCGAGGGCGGGTTTCATTCTGTAGCATCGTTGTTTTGGCAGGTACACAGAAAGTTGAGTGGGCTGGTCACGTGCTTCCTATCTGTCAGCTCATCACTGTTAATAGGAGCTTGAAGGAAAATTGCCGTTATTTCACGCAGCACTGGATGTTGAAAGTTCATGTGTCAAGAAAAGGTGGACATGGAAAGAACTGAATGTTTCATAACAGTCTTTTTTTTTTTTTTTTTAATCTACAGAAGACATCCCTGTGCTAACCTGTTGGTGGCAGTTACCTTTTGTGTAGATGGGATCTTGGGTTAATTTGGACTTGCTGATGCTTTTTGAAAAGGATGTTGCACTCAGGCTGGAGTCTGCCTACCCTACAACATTGAGTGGGATTTTTTTCTGCATTGTTCAAGTTCATCTAAAGGCTGATAGAGTACTGCGGTGCACATTTTCCTGACTTCATGGAGGTATAGTTTATACTCGAGTGCCAGCTATTGATACCTCTCTTAACTGCTGTGTGTATTGATGTTTCTTAGCTGTAGAGTTGTGCTGCAAGTTCCAGCAGTTCTGTAGTAGCAGCTCCGTATATCCATCGTGGATATGGGTGCCCATGAATACAGGTTGAAGCTACAGCTCTATATCTTTAAAAATGAAACACAAACTTTCTTAGCTTTCCTTGTCCGAAAGCCATTCTAACAAGCCAAATTACCCACGTTCCTGGGCTGTAATTTGTCCCAGACGATAAATACAGAGTTGCGCTTAGGCTGGATTAGAGGCCTCCTGGAGTGTTTCAAACAGTTCGGTACTTAGAGGTTTTGGGATGGCATGTTACAGCATGACTGTAGTATGACTGATTTGCTAAAATGGCTGGTTTGCCATTCATAGTGCACCACTCAAATAGAACTTGTCTTCCTATTGATTGCAACAGCAGCTAGGTGAGATGAATCATACCAAAGAGCCATCTAAATTTAGCTGCCTGAATATTGGACACCTCATCTGAACTGGTCATCTAGATTAGTCTCAAAATTAGTCATCAGAGATAAGCAGCTCAACAGGTCAGTCTGACCTGCATTAAGGTAGGTTTCTAGCAGAGACTGGGGGATAAATCATCTCCGGAGATAGCTGTTTTTCTCTGATGATTCTCGCTTAATTTAGTGACTTTTGACGATAAGGTGAGAGAAGGTTCTATCCTTTGGTAAAGCATCTTTTAAACTTCAGTTATCAACATCCTTCCTTTTAATTGTGAAAAACTGTGTTTGTCTGAAGCATGAATCTGAGTTTGCCTCTTTTATTAATTCCTCTTTTTTCTTAATATTTTTATTTTGATTGTGAATTAGAATAATTTCTCCCCTGTTTCTCCTACCCTTGGAAATGTTCTATATTCTTTATTTAAACATATTTTTTTCCAGTGATCAATACTTGAGCTAAAGCTATGTGTTTCAGTGTTCTCTCCTTTACAGCATAGATCAAACAGTGTTGTGAACCCATACATCTTCCCTGTCAAACATTTAATTTATTGTGCTGTTCATTTATAGCTTGAGACTAGAGAACTATTGGTTGACAAAAGAGGATGGATGGCTTTTTTATTGAGTCCTTACATAGCTGGCAGAAGATAGCAAATGGGGGAAGGAAATGTGCAATACTCCTTTCCAAACTTCTAATAAATTGTGGGTGGATCACAAGGGGTTTATGCTAACTTAAATAACTGTTGCATTGCATTTTCAAAGGTTGGGGCGGGGGGGAGGGGGGGGGAAAGGGAGGTTGACTATCATTTGTGTGATTCACTGTGGTTAAACTGAGCATCAGAAAGCTTAAAAATGAACTTTCCTATAGTGATATGTGACAACTAATATTATGGGTACACAGCATGATCCATTTCTAATGCATTTTTGGTTGTTGCTTCATCCTTCTGAACTTAAAATAATGTTAACATTAATACTAAACAAGAGTTGTTTTATTTATACCAGTGTACTGCTGAGCTTTTTTTCAAGTTAGTAGTTTATGGTAGTGGGAAAGTGACTTTGGCTTGCTTCTCTAGCAGCTCCTAGCTGTGAGCTTGTTCATGCACAGGGCGGTCATGCTGTGGGCAGGGCTTCGAAGCCCAGATGTTGCTGCTGCCTTGCAAGTTCCTGGTTATGGGGCAGTGTGCATGCCCTGGTTAATCGCTCTTGCTCTGATCATCTTGAAGTACATACAAATCTTACCACTGTATAAAAATACAGATGCTTATTGGTTTGATCTAATCATTCCCTGGTTTGAATCTTATTTTTGTCTTTTTTGTTTGTTTACTAGTATCAAATTGTAAGTTTCATCTCTAGCTTTGGAGACTTCTGACTCTTCCTCTGCTGCTTTTGTGTCACAATATCCACCCCATCTTTCTCAATATATGTAATGATCTTGCTTCTGTTGAGTGATTTTACACATGTACATGTATAATATTCGTCCTGAGCATCCCAGAAGCACAGATAACTCTCTTCCCCCCAGATTTGTTTGTAAGGTCTCTTGCCCTATCAGCATTCAATGTATGTTCTTACTATGATTCCTAGTGGAAAAAGTGGACAATTATTACTGGATTAGTAATCCAGGAGAATAATTTCTGAACTGCGATTGCATTGTCACTGATGCTGTCCCCTTAAGGGAAATTCACCCTTAACATATGTAAATTTAAAATACATAATTTTGTAATGATCTCTTGACTACAGGCTATCAGTGGTATAATCCATGCACTCTGAATTTCAAAGTGTTGTTTTGTAGTAATAGTAGAAAACTTGTATCCTCCTTCTCTATCACTAGAGGGGGACAAAACCTATTTATCATAATTAGAGATTGTGATTGGTTTCAAGTTATCCGTCTTGATGGATTGGTTAGAATATAGATCTGTATTTTACATTTCTCTATCATTCCTGAATTTCTCATGTTTCCATTTTTCTTTGGTTAATCTTTCATTTAAGTGTGATAACTAAAGCTAATATTGCGGCTTACACACGCATGCAAACAATATGTAAACAATTGAATGACTATTAGCAAAGAGCGTTGCAGCCATTAGACTAACAGAAGTGTTTCTACTAAGCAAAAGGAGAATGAGTGCATTATCTAATGATTCTCTTAAGAATTTTGAACAGTGTATAAGTGAAGCAAATGCAAGGAGAGGGATATCTGAGCTTTTTACAATGAAGTGAAGTTTCTGCTTGGCCACATCTTAATAAACAGAAGCAAGCTAAGCCATGTTGCTTTTATCTGCGCGGAATGAATGGCACTTCAATCAATAAACCCGATAGCGAAGAGTAAGTGGTTGTAAGTATATGGCTGCAAATGTCAAATATAGTGTTTAGAAATGCATTGATAAAACTGAGATTTTTGTATTTGTTTATTTTTAGGCAAAATATACTTGTATAGTAATTGGTACTGACCGTGAAAATAACATGCAGAATTAATACCACGATTGATTTTTGCAGTGAAAAACAGTTTCATACCACAACCTCATTATCTAGAAATCAACGTGGTAAAATCTTACAATAGGGTCATAAACAGGACAGCAGAAGTCAAACTAATTCCATTCACTGCTATTTCATTCAGGAAAAAATCCTGTGTAGAATAGGTAGAACAAATGAAGAATAGCCATGGATCTGATACGCTGTAACAGATTTACCTTCCACCTGCACATTTCCAACCTCTCAGGAAAAGCATCAGCCAGACGTTGCTGTTTGAAAGATTTAAAAAAGAACATATCTTAAAGCTTCGTAGGCAAAGGGTGGGGGCTATGCATTTCTTAGGAAATAACACTTAAAAATGTGTGTGCACCCTCACATGGAACACTTTTTACCTTGTCTTAAGCAGCTAGTTTGTGGAAGCTGTTGTTAGCATTTTCTAGCACTGACTTTCTGTCTTCCAGGCTTCTTAAAACCTTACTTATAAATATATTTGTATATACAATTCTCCAGTCTTTCATCAAGAGATAATGTTTGAATTTCTGGAGATTGTCTCAGAACTGATTGCTTAACCTTCTCCAGCATCAGCAAAATGTACCAAACTACTCCCTTCATATTTTCCTCAACAAAGCAGCTTATGGAGCTTCTCTTACCCTGTGGTAACTCTGACCCAGGCTAGCAGCTTTTCAGTTTCCAGTGAAGCAGAGTTCATGGTGTGGAGCCTAAGTAGCTTGTTCTGGGGCTGAATGTTTCTACAAGGAGTTTGTTAGCTTAGCCAAAGGAAAAGCCAAGCAGCACTGGGGCAGACCAGAGCCATGTGTAGCACAATTAAGTTCTCATTCCTGCATGTCAACAGTTCTTGTACTGCTCTGTGATGGGCCAAACAGTTGGGTTTGAAAATATGACCTATCTTGAGCAGGTGCAAACATCATTATACGCTTTGGTCTTCACCAGACCTACATGGCTCATCCACAGGGCTGTCGTCAGCACTCATTGACAGAGTATTGACGAGCATTCTCAGTAACTGATATACACCTCCAAAATATTTCTGTGGTTGTCTCTAAAGGGGCACATTAATTCATACTAAGCTAGATGGTTTGCACTAGCTCCCTTTAAAGACCACATGCACACTAAGTCATAGATAGGTATCAGGCAAACTTAAACTGTTAAAGAGTGAAGGGTTGCACCTTCACCCATAGGTACCTGTACCTACAAACACCTCCTGAGAGGCCTACACCATTCTGCGTTTTAAGAGACTTGGTGGGTTCAACATCTTCACAAGGAGATTTTAAACAAAGGTATACTCCAGTTGCTTCATACAAGCATGTTTGCTAGTTGTTTTTCCATTCTTTTTAAAGAACTGCATTGAACGTAAATATATGGTTGAGAAAAGATCCATTAGAATTAAACTATGTACACTGTAAGCTACTGTCAAACTTCAAATATTTCTGGTTTCCTCCCTCTTATTCCTTTTATTTTCTCAATAAATAATGCACTTGTTCAGTAAGTGAAATAGACTGCTTCAGTAGCCATCATGTACTTTATTTTTGCTAAGCTTTTGTCTGTTTTTATATCATCTCATTTTAGCGAGATGGAGGAAAAAAGTCTTCTCACTTTTTTTTTTTTTTTCCATTTAAACTTATTGCAAATTAGTTGAAAGGTTTTGTTTGTCCCTAGTGCATCTTAGGTTTGGTGTAATGGATACCATTGAGTCCTTGACACAGCATAGGTAGATAAAACATGGGGTGCCTATAGTGTGTCTAGATATTCAACATTAGTTTCATTAGTTTCTGAAATTCCTGATATATTCTTCCCCATACTGCCTCCCTCTTCCCCCTCTATAACCTTTTACTGTTTTGTATGCGTTCTCATACATATATATATATATATATATATATTTATTTTTTTTTTTCACAAGATAATAGAAAACTACTTCCCTACTCTTATAAATGTCAAAGATGTACACTGGGGATAACGCGGGAAAAGGTTCTGTTTAAAATAGCCCCAGCAACATTGAGGCAAGTAATGTTTTGTTATGTTGCCTGGTGAGCTAACCCTAGAGCAAATCATGCAGGAAGATGAATATGTTTTGAAGGCCTTTGAGAACAGTGATTATTCTTCAAATGTATCCTAACTGCAGAAACATGCCTAAAAAATAAATGCTTTATTTACACAGAGAGAATTCATAAAGTGTTCATTATCTTTTAGAAAAGTTTCATTGCCTGTTTTATGTGTAAGCAAAAAAATCTACTTTTGTGTTTACACCTGTCTAAATATTTCATAGACCCTCCTGCTATTTTCTTGATAGTTTGATTTCCAATCTCAGGTTGTCACCTAGAGATAGATTTTCAGTGATGTTCAAGAATGTGCATGTTGCTTGTAGCACAGCTGCCTCCATGTGTAGGTGATGGACCAAGTCTGTGTCCATTCATCGGGTACTGCACCCACCATTTAAATGTCAGTGTGTCATTGCAATGGAGTCTCCAGCACAGAGATCAAAATAATATCCCTTCAAGACGTTTCATAGCTGAGCTCCACTCACACAAAGCAATAGACCTGTTTTGTTACTGCTATCTTACTTTCCTGCCCAATATCCATTGTGGATCAATATCCATTATGAACTTTTTCCATAACTCAACATATTTATCCTCCATACTCAAATTAAAAAAAAAAAATATAGTTTTTGAAGGTAAAAAGAATACTAGACTTAACTAAATATGTTTTAACTTGGTTTACATTTTAAAGCTTGGTTGAATACGAGTAGAATATGTGCTTTTTTGTTTGTATTCCTAGTCTGAAAGAGTGATATGGATTGTACTTTTCTCCATTACCGTCTTTTTGGTGCATCTTCACATAGGGATGTGTTTGCCTCTTGGGAAGTTGGCAGTGTAAGTGGCTGACAAACTAGCTAATAAATCTGAGGTTAATAGGGCTGTAGACAGCAAAGTACATAGGCGTAGGAAGGATCACCAGCCACTGAATGCTGCACATCTAGAAACTGTCAATACAGAGTATGAAAAATGCAAAGGACAAAGCAAAACTAGGAGAAGTTCCAGCTCATTTTTCTGCTTGCTGAAGCAATCTCTCACATCAGCATATCCTGGTCCTTTAGGGAAGAGATGTGTTTAGGGCCTGATCTTTCTTCTATTCATACCACTAGAAAGTCTCCTTTTAACCTAAAGTGGACAGGATCAGATCATTAATGACTATGTCCCCAAAAATCACACCAGAAAAATAACAATGCTTCAGGTTATACCAAAATCTGTATACCAAGTAGCTCTCTCTTGCCTAATTTTTTTTTTTTTCAAATTCACTTTGAGGTATTTAAGGATGCATGTTGGATCTTTAAAGCTGATTATTCTAGTTCTCTTAATTAGTGGACCAAATGACTGATACAGCTGCTGTGCACTTGTGGTAGCAAGGACAATTTCTATCTGGGGAAAAAAATCTTTTGAAGAAATTTTCTGTGCACTAAATTAAATCCCTTGAAGTAGCTTGTGGCCAGAAATTTGAGCAAGTCAGCATGGTGCTCTTGAACTCAGTGGAGCCACACTGGTGTCTGTTGCCTGTGATTGCCGTTGAATAATGAAATGAAATGAAGTGAAATACTCTTGGTGCATTAACACAAGTATAAAGCAGGAAAGGGAGAAAAGGTGTTGCGATTCTCCTAAAACTGGTCAGAGAAATGAGAATTGTCAAAGACTTGCATCTTTGATGCGCTTTTCATTTATCTAAAACCGCCATAAAATTAGCTGACCAGAGAGTTAAAGGTGTGCCATGCACATCCCCGTACTGCCGAGGAGACCCCTCCCACACCGGGAAGGCTGCCAGGCTGTTCTGCTGCTTCCTTTGAAGGCACCATGCCCTTAAGGCCCCACTCTCTCCTCTTCCTTCCCTATGAGGGTACTTCTCCGATGCTTTTGATCATGGAAGGATGTTGCCACGAGGTTGTTGTTTCAAAAGGATCCAGGATGCCCCACGCCAGCTGGCTGGGGGTGACCGCCTGCCTCAGGGCTCTTTCCTCTTGCTGTGGGCACTGCACCCTCTGATGGCATTGCGCCTCTTGCAGGCAGCTGCTCACAGTCTGGGAGTGTTTTCCAGAGCACGGAGAAGCAGCAGGTAGTGGGAGCCGAGGTTACTGAAGGTGAGCTGAAGGAGGAGCAGGCTGCGAGCAGCGTCCTGGCACTCCCATAAGGCAGATCCTTGCTGCTATGTCACCATGAAGCGTATCTTCCATGCCATGGTGTTTTAATATTGAATTAGTGCCATCGGTCAGGAGCATTATTATTTATTTCCTAGATAGGTTTGAAGCTAAAGTGCTGGTTTTGGCAGCGATGGGGCATAGCCTGCCTAAAGAGGGAAGGGAGCAGACAAGCCTATTAACCACACAGGACCATGGGTTCATACACAGAAGTCTTGTCCTTTGGAAGGGTAATCTGAAAGGAGGTCCCCATGCTACCAGGTAAGCACAGCACCTCCTTTAGTATTGCATAAATAATCCTCCTGGCTATAGACTGAGTTAATTGCATGGTTAAGTGCTGGAGTGGGGGCACTGGAGTCTGACAGCGAATCACGACTTGTAATGTTATCTGGAATAAAGCTGTTATGGTTTGCCCTTACCCAAAGCTGAGGTTCACTGATGTACATCATATTACTGTCTGAAAGAGGTTTCCACTATAAACATACATTACTCAAAATTAGATAGTGTTAAATTATTGCTCTGGCAGTGGGCAAAGTGAGCTGGCACTTGAGATTTCCTTTCTCATAGCCACACTTTTCACTAAGTCCTTGCATGACAGGAAATAATTGTGCCCAAACTCAGAGAAGTATGTATTCACACACAAAATGCATGTTCTGACACAAAAGGCCTTGTCTTTGATTTAGTGGGCTATGAAACTGAATACTCTGGCCTCATTGGTATTCTCTAATGGTTTTGTGTTTTGTTTTTACCTGACCATTAAGTGTTTTAACAACATGGATATTGGGTGTGGAAATGGTGCAATTTCTAATGTTTTTTCAATACTACTACAAGAAGTATATATGCTATGGAGAAAGTACCAGTTGCTCTGGCTTGTGAAAGAGAAGCTGCTATAGTTGTCTTTCTATCTTTAAACTCTTTCAATAACTATCAAATATGGACTACTGTCAGAGGAGGGTTACTGTATTAATAAACCTTTGGTCTGTTGCAATATGCTCCTTAGTTTTCCAGAACAACAACAAAAAAGTTGCACTTATACTACACCCCTAAATTTACAAAGGCTTTTAATTTTCAATACTGCATTAATGTTGAAAGATATTTCTGATTTATTCAAAAACATGCTTTTATTTCACACTCATCTATTGCAATGAAGTCATGATGCTTGTGCCTACGACCCCAGAGTCAGTTGTCAGAGAAATAAATGTGGCAACACAGATTCAATCCAGGGCTTCAGTGCAGCATCGAGTGCAAAGAACATAGGAGAAGATAAGTGCCTTTCTGAAACAGAAACATTTATTAGAAAAATCTATTTGTTTTTGTCAGCTCTATTTGAACAGAGTGTTTCAGTGTCAAAATCTCCACTTAATTGAAATACATATATATTTAAGTTTTGCAGTGATCCCATGCTCCTGGGGCTTATCCAGATTCCATTGGTAGCAGCTGAGAGGTTCCTATCAATTTCAGTAGACTTTGTTTATGCTCTCTGTTAAAAAATCCTTATTTTTGTCAACATTAAACTGAATAGTACATATTGAAAGTAAAAGAGTTTGTCATATAACTCACGCTCAAAGAACCCAGATCCAATATGTGCAGGATTCTGTATATGTGCAACTTTTGTTTTCTGTCAACCTCCATTAAATATAAAGGGAGTAAGGCTCATCCTGGAAGCACTTAGAACAAGAATTTAAACCAAGAATGCTGAAGTATCAGAATTCTTCATTGCCCAAATATTTGAAAATCTGGCCTTCCTCAGAATTTTCTACCAAAGAAATAGTATACATTTAGCAGCTATATTTGCAAATGGGAGAAATACGTTCTGCAAGAGGATTTGCCTGAACTGTAGATTAAAATGTTTAAGGAGTATCATTCTTTAATTTTCAGCCTTACCTTTCGTGGGTTGTGATTTCATAAATTAGTTGTTTACCCCTTAGTCTTTGCTGTCTGAGCATTCAGGTTGCCTACGCTCCCCCTCACCTATGGGGAGAAGCCGGCAGCTCCGACCAGGAGCGGTGGTGAAGTCAGGTACGTGGAGTCGTGTGCTGGAGGTTGCTGTTGCCTATGGTAGGGCTTTAAGTGACCATCTGAGAACAACTTGTAGATGGGTAAAGACCAGTGAAATGTGTGCTATCTTTAGCAAACAAGGAGTGTGACTGGAAGCCTTTTTCTCTGACCTACAGGAAAAGATGTGCTAATAAGCAGCAGTCAATGCATCAAACAGAATGGCTGCATTTTCACTGAAAGTTGGTTTCATGCTTAAAGGGGAGATGGATAATTAAGACTTCATCTTCCAAATTATTAAATATTGATTTGTAGACATTTAGCAGCAGGCATAAAGCTCTCCTGAGAACTGGCAGCAACTGTCTAAAAGATTATAAAAGATTTTAGTTCTCCATGTAGAATTTAGCTTTTTGTTTTCTTTTGTTTAAAATTTATGAAATGAGAGTAAAATAAATCAGGAGGTAAATTCTAACCCTCTGAGAGTGTGTGAGTTCTGCTCCATGTGGCCGTTCAGAGTCGAAATGGATGTATGATTTTTTTTTTTAAGGTTTGTATTGGCTTTTGGTTTATTGAAGTGTCAGGGGGTTTATAAGCTCTTCAACTCCAATTTTGATTGTTTTATCCAACTACTGTCACTTCTTATCAGTATTAAAGGCAGAAATCAAAGCACGGGACCCATGGGAAGTGGCGTTTCAAATGTACACCACTGCTCTTCTGTGTCACTGTTCTGAACTACGCACCCTCCGCTCCTGACAGCACACCCACAACAAGATAAAAAAGTGAATTCATGCTTTGTTAATTCATTTGTGAATTAAACAAAGGATTTTTTTTTTTTAACTAGATTTTTTTTCTTTCCACCTGCCTTGTTATTTCCTTTATTTCTTAGGAAAACTGCTAAAATACAAGAGACCGCATAGGACAGCTTTGTTTAGGCAGCTGGTTTCTCTTCACCCTTCTGCTAATTTTAAGTTGGTAATCTACATGGTTACATCTGTTCAAGGAAGTGAAAATAAAGTATTCCAGCTTAACTGCATCTTGCAGGTGTTTCTCCCTGAGAGAAAGCGACCCAGATACATTAACTGGAATTGAAAACTTAGCCCTAAGCGTGGTACTTGTTGGTCTGAGCCAAGTCAACCAGACACTGAGCTGCTCAGCATGGGCCCACCCGCAGGACACAGCCATGCAGAGGATTCCATGTGTGAGGTTACTTGAAAAGCTGTGCCTCTGTGGGAAGAAAATAACTCAAGTTAAAGGGAAAGGAAGAGTTAAGAAAAACTTTTTCTTTTTTTCCTTTTTCCTTTTTTTTTTTTTTCAGTTGTCTATGCATTAGAAACCAACATGAATTTTCACAGTCCATTTTATTTGGGTTAGCAAGTGTATTGAATTTAAGAGATGACATTTTCTGTGCTTTATTCACAATAGGTTCACGTTGATCAAATCCATTTCAGAATGTTCCCCATTTTATGCAGACTCACTTTAAATAAGTGTAAGCAAAGTATGTTCATTTTACCACTGGCTCAGTTTATTAGGTTTTAAAAGTGCATTTCCACTATACCATCAACAGCAGTAAGGGAAAAAAAGGAGTGGTGACGGAAAGTCTGTTTGACAGAGTAAATTGTCTCTTTGCACATGTGTATAGATAGGTGTGTGGATTTATATGGGTGAAGTAATGGCAATGTTACTGATGGAGAAGGCACATTTTAGCATTATAATGACAAATCGTGAAAGATGACACACTTAAAAAAAAAAAAAAAAAAAAAAAAAAAATGTATATTGGAGATGTGATTACTTCCTACCTTCAGCAAATGGAAAATTGACTGAGACGAGAGAAACCAGCAAGTTAGGGTCCAAACTGAAACACTAAGCTATGTCTACATGGTAAGTAAAAAGTAATAACTACAAAAAAAAGTCATAGATTTTAAAGGGGTAGAAAGAGAGGCAATACAACTAGAAGTCAATACTTTCATATTACTTTAAACACTGCAGTTGCAAAAACAGATATTTCATGACAAGATCTTACAGTGGCATAAACAGGAGAAAAAAACATGGTGAAGCAGGCAAATCTGTACATTTGCACATTTGTAAATAAGCATATATATTTATTTTTAAATAAGCATACAATATATTTTTATGTTCTTAGGATTATATTAAATTCTTTACCTACTTTGACCATTTCAGCTGGGCTGTAGACCCAGGAGGGAAATGTATTTCATGTTGTTTTTGTTTTGACAATTTTTATTGTTAAGTGTTGTGCACTGATATTTCTTTTTTTTTTTTGGCACGTGGGTGCTCAAGTTTGGATATTTGAATTCTGAGGCCCTTTTATTCATCTTGTCATCTGTCATTGACGTAACTGACTTCCATGACAGTGTTGACAGGATTTATCTAAGAGTTTGCTGGATGACACACTTTTAAAAATAAAATAAATAAAAGGGTCCATCATCTGGGGGATATGGGATTGGAAGTCAATGGGTGTTGATGGTGCTTAGTTTCACAAAGAGCTATTCAGGAACTCACCCAAACACCTCTTACAGATTTCTCTTTTTATATATGACCATGTTCGTATTCCCTTCAGGTCGGAGAACAAAATGTGGTGTTGGTATTATTTTTTTTTGCTTTTTTTTCCTTTCCGTGGCCTGCCAGATAATCAAATATGCACATGCATTTATTTATTTTTTTGACATTTCAGAAATACTAAATGTTGTATTCTGGTGATAATGCTTTCTGAAGAAGGAAGGAGATGGCCCATTTAATAATGTATACTTCATTTACAGTTTGGAGTGTTAGCCAACTACTTGCGATGATACTTCTTCCAGTCATAATACTGATATATGCAGAGTTCTAACTACATTTTTAAATAGAACAACAACTGAATGATACATTCAAAATAATTCATGGAGAGGAAATAGAAGTATTTCAGCATGGGAGAATATTTATGCATTATTTAACAGCAATAATGTTTGAATTCATACATTATGCAAATGCTGTTATAATCGGGAAAATGAAAGAACTTGGACTGCTGCAACATCTTTAAATCTACCATTAGGTACTTATTTGTGCATATCATTTAATACTGCACAATGTTACAGTATGTCACTTCAAAAGAGAAGTTCACAGAGACTAACAGGTTATAAAATAGTAAAGCTGATGAATGCCTGATTGCTACCTTGATGCTAATGTCTATAAATTTATCAGCAAACAAGAGTAAAGGCTTTAATAGTAATTTACATGAACTCCTCTTCTGGAGACAAGTTACTGGGGTTTTACACACAGTTCACATTTTGGTTTGTGATCCTTACCTATACATACCCCCACACAACAGACCAGAACACATTGTGGGCTGACACAGCCAAATTATATTTTCTTAATCTATCAGCAGCTACATTCCCAAACTATCAAAACCAGCAAGCCTGGCCATCTAAAACCAAAGCTGGTTTAGTCTCCTATTATCTTCAAGACTAAATATAAAAATGTCAAGCCTCTAATTTGGTGAAAGGCATTAAGAGACCTTCCCTCTGACTTGTTTGATCCATTTGTATTTCTGCTTAATTAAATATAGAAAACTCCATATATGTGTGTGTTCACTTGATTGCAGTTTTCTAGTGCCACGTTTCCTTTAGAGCATCTCTGCTATCCCAATGAGGAGCCAGGAGTGGTGCAAGAAGGGCAGTGACCCATGAAGGCTGTACTCTCTGTTCTGTCTTTTGCCCCTAGGAGGCAAAACCCACTGAGTTTGCTTGCTGCCCACCTGCACAGCCACTCTACGGCTGTGCTTTTTATAGGCTTGCTCTGGCCAGTGTTCAAGATCTTTGGGTCTCTTAAGTCTGCACCCACGAAAAGTAAAAATGCACGGGATACAGGAAGAACAGAGTAAGCAAGTCTTTCTTATGGAGAATGCTGGAGCTGGTCATGAAAATTATAATAATAAAACAACTACAACAAAATAGCCTGTAACTGTTTGGTCTGTTCTCTTTGGTCCCTATGGGAGTGAGAACTTGAGAAGTATCAGAGCTGGCTATCTTATGTGTTCCAATTTCCCACCTTTGACAAATATATCCAGGAGAGAATGGGCTATGAAGGATTTTGCCAAATTAGATGTAAATGTTGCACCTGATTGTTATTTATTTATTTATTAAACCAAACTTTATGCATACTTAATGTACTAGCAGGAAAGATAAATGACAAAGGAGCTTCCTAGTCTGCCACAGACTCTGCCAGGTGCCTTCTTACCTTGCCGAGGTTTAGGTCAGGATTTGGGAAAACAATACTGTCAGCCCCAAGGCTGCAACATGATGAAAGAAAAAGTAGGCTTTTCTCTTATAGTCTTTGAATGAACAAAATTTATTCCAAGTGACTTATATTACAAAACTCTTAATTTTTATTAATTAATATCTCTGTTAATGATAAAAATGAGAGCAAATAGAAATGAAGAACATCTGTACTGAGGGAGTAAACCATTTTCCTAACCCATTAAATGAAGGTGGCCTATCACTAGTCAAGGAGTTATTTACAGAAATTGACAGCAGAGGACAATTTACGCTCTGATTTCCATGTTGGAAAAAAAAAGCCATCAATCTGGCAAGTCTCATAAGCAATATATTCATGTAATAAATAGCTCAGGAATTCAGAACAGATATCCTTGCAACTGGGTGGCATTTTGACACGTTTTGGGTGCTTACCAATTTGAAACCAGGCCACAGCCTGGAATTTTTACTGTGCTAGAGTCTTCCAGAAATGATTACTTTTTATGGCAGAGTGGATGCAATACTGTTTGCTCCTCTATCATAAAGATTGTGCCAGGGCTTCTGCTATAAAATCTCTGTTGCTAACAAGAAAACACAATTCAACCAATATATTGTGCTCCTGGCTAAGAACTGGCATGCAAAAATTCATCCTGGAAATTTTTATTTGAAGCACATGACGCTAATTTCTCAGAGTGCAAAATAATGCATGAACTCCCTTTTGCTGAGCATTAACTAATTTTTATGGCATTGTAGTAATCAGTTATCATAAAGCTGGTTTGGAAAATAGCGGGACAGTAAGATGCAGCAGGCACTGAGGGTGCAACAACAACGTGATCTGCTCCAGTGCCAACTGGAGATCGCCAGATGATGACAAGGAGGAGACAGGGCTGTAGAAACTGGACTCAATATGCAGTGTAACGGGAAATCAATTAACATGGTATTAACTTTGGACTTGTTACACGTTTAATACAGACCTCCCTATTTTGCATAGCTTTGACAGTGATGAGTGGGTGCTGGCTATGCAAGAAGAAATTGGAAGCTGGTTATCACCACAATCGTGCAAGTAGACTGTTGGACTGGCTGCTTGTGCGAGGCTGAGCCAAGGGTTCAGTTGGTCTCAGGTGAATTTCTGTGCCAACAGTACCTGAATGCATTGGGAAAGCCCAGCCTTATGTAAGACAATAAGTTCATATCAGTTCAACCCCTTCTCCCTCTGTCTGGAGTGCGCATTTTTGGACAAACAAATGGTACTTTGTTTTGTCGAAGCTGCCCAGCGTGTCTGTGTTTTCCCTCTGATTACAGCTCCTGAGATGAAATTTCACAAAGTGCCAAATCCAGACAGGCTCTGTATGATTAACAAGGACGCCTGCCTCACCACAGAGCTGTGCAGAAACTGCAGCAAGCACTCAGCAGAGCTGCTTGGAACAACCAAGATTCAGTGGTATGGTTAACCCTGAGCTGTCACCCTGTACAGATCTCTTCTGCCTAATGCAACCCTGGCGTTGTGGTGATGCGGGCAAACTCCAGCTGGAGGAAGGGTGTGCTTTGCTACGAGAATGCAGTCCCTTTCTGTAGTAGTTGAGCTATTAAAATGGGAACATGACATTTTTATAGATTTAGAAGAGGGTATACTAAATGATGACTGTAAATCCTACGCAGCCAAAAAAGACAACGTAACTTGGTTGGGATTTTGTTTAATAGTTCAGTAGACTGGCTGCATGTGGAAAAGGATCTCCAGGTTCTCTGCTTCCCTCAGGTCATCTTGTTTTGGAAGAAGACTATTCTTCTTGCTCCGAATATTTTCTAATTACACTCAGGACATGCTTCAAAATCCACTGAAGTCAACAGAAAAATCCTCTGAGAGCACCAAAACCAAATTTCTATAATTTTCCCCATTTGAGATCATCCAATGTCTGTCCCTGGTGTGCTAGGATAGGTCCATAATACTTGCATGAAATTAACTCCAATATTAAAATTGGCACTGACTTTAAAATGATTACCCCAGTCCACTACGTTCTGGTAATCCTTGCTTAAAGCACAGTTTTAACGTGTGTTAAATTTTGTGCTCATCGCTTGCATATTCTGATACTGAATAAATACGCACTTTTATGTACACAGGCG
This sequence comes from Aythya fuligula, assembly GCF_009819795.1. Classification (NCBI taxonomy): domain Eukaryota; kingdom Metazoa; phylum Chordata; class Aves; order Anseriformes; family Anatidae; genus Aythya; species Aythya fuligula. Next base: position 30,052,622 of record NC_045566.1, on the reverse strand, counting down.
ATATACGTCTCATATGATCATCTGATTTTGCTTCTCCTAGAAATATGTAATGGCTGCATCTTCTCTGCATCACAAGAAAAAGGCTACTTCAACCTAATAGAATATTTTAATTTCAGATGGTCAAAGTGGTGCATCTTCAACATAAGGTTGTCTGCAATTGTCAGTATGGCTTTCCTGAGTTTGCTGATTCCTTTGGGTTTTAATTAGAAACACTTCAGCTACATTCACCTAAAGCGTGCAAATGTTGAGGCTCCCACCAACAGTATTATTAAGATGGCTTCTTAATTGATTTTTATTTGGGAGCAATTTGTTTCTCTTCCAGTTTCTTGTGGCAAACACTGGCATTTGTCACTTCTTCCAGTAACTGAAGCTTTCTGCTTTAATAAATGCACATATTAGATGGTATTCTCTTTCAGCTTGATAGGAGTATAGTGTCAGGCAGAAGAAGGTCACAATGATGTTAAATTTGCTGCTGAGCAAAGGATCAAAGTGTAAATGAAATCTTGAAAGCTGGGAAATGAGAATGTGCAAGTGTAAATAATGTATTAATTATTGACAGCTAAGGGACCGAAGAGTCCTATTTAGTAATGACATCTTCATTGTCACACTGCCTTGATACTATCTCAGGTATTTTTATTTTAATAAAAGGTTTTTCTCCCAAGACAGTAAGTATTTCAATTTACCAGTGTACCTTTATTGATATTTTTCATTTTCTTTGGCTTTTCTGTATCTTACTGCATTCTAGGTCCTTAGTTCAGGAAGGTATGGGGGAGAATGAATTCTCACTGGCAAGCGATATTACTACAGTACAAACTCTTTTTCTTATAATAAAAGATCACAATGCTGAGGTTCAAAAGGAGATTCCACCTTGTTGGTTGTTTATGGAAGTTAAGATATAGTTTAGGAAGAGACATATGATAGCTAAGGGCTTGGTACTACCAACAGGCCTTTATAGCAATGACTAGTGCTTAACATACACAGGGAACTGAATTGCTTTCCTGCTGGCTTCCCCACGTGAAAAAAGGGGGGGTGTTTATCAGGTAGCAGGGTTTTAATACTTTGTACTTTCCAAGCATTGCACAAGGTCTAGCAGCAGTAATCAATCCTTTATTATTTTAATGTTTTTTTTTTGTTACAAATGAGTGCATTAAAAATTCCATGATCCAAAAATGTCTCAGTTTAATAGCTGTTTGCATAAAGCTAAATAGCTAGGAGCTTGCAAACATCAGGATTTAAATTTAATTAATTTAAAAGATACCTCCTGAGCCTTGTTTACCAAACAAGCTAAGAACTTCTCTCCTTCTAGTAGCTTAACATGTGGAGGAGGTCTTGTCTCTTCTGCTTCCCAAGCGCTCCAGCTTGCTGCACGTGTGATGCCCAGCATGTTGCAATGGCCTACACCAGCTCTACTCTCCGGCTGTGTTACCTTCAGACCACCCAGCAATCCCTGGCCCCTGCTTTAAAACTGTTGTTTTGTTTTTCTTTCCTTCCCATAGATACCAGGCTTGTTCCCTTCTGTACTTAGAACACAGCAGTTTGGGGAGGTTTGCAAGGCCCACTCCGGATCTAAGCAATGACTGTTTGATGCTATGCTCAGTGCAATGTGAGGAGCTCCTTCCACTCCTGCTTACTTAGACAGAAGGCAGAGTCATGTAGGTTATCTTTGCATTTGGCAGATAGCTGGAGCCCTTTTGCAGGCAGCCCTGGGCTGGGGAGCCCACTGTTCAATTCCCTGGAGGACAGAAGATGCTACTGAAAGCTGGGGGTTAAAAGAAAAGACCTACTTCAGGTGCTCTCCAGCCTGGTGATGGTTGTATTTTCTTTATCCTTTTGGATTAGAGCAGGGTGACATCTTGCAGTCAAATCCTGTTTTCCCTGAAAAATGCCAATTCTGGTCTGTGGACTTGTTTAGCAAATTTCTGTCAGCTTTTGTGAATTGTTAGAGATGATAAATGCCGGTAGGCAGGGAGCTGGAAAAAGTGAAACCGTTCCATTTCATTGTTTTCAAAAAAAAAAAAAAAAAAAAAAGACGCTTTGGTTGCATCAGAAAGACCTCCCATCTGATGTTTTACTACTTTGATCAACAAATATTGAAGTTTTTACATAAGCTAAAATTAGTGAGACATTTCACCTGAAGATAATTTTTACATTTTTCAGCTCCATAAAGCCCAATGTGGTTTCAGCCAGCAGTGTGCTACCTAAGTGGTGAGCAGATAGTGCACAGAAGTGCCCAGCGTTGTCAGCGCTTCCCTCGGCATTGTGCTCGTGGTTCTGCTGCTTCTTCTGCCTGCCGTGGTCTCTGTGGGGAAAAAGGCAAAGTCTTGTTACAGGTATGTTTCCAAATATATAAGCCACTTCCAAGGTGTTATTTACAGGTGCTGATACCACTCGGGAAAATGGTGACTCCCTCTTTAGGTCTGTTGTTACTTACAGGTTACATCTCAAACATTAAAAAAAAAACACCGTATTTGATGCTTCTTACTCTGCCTAAGAATATAACTTTATCAAAATGAAATTTCCTGCTCATGTGAGCCAGTCACCATAGAAACAGTACTATATACCTGTGATGTGTGGGCATACGCCGTTACAACCTATGAACTAGCCTGAACGAGCCATGCCTCATCCCCCTGCCAAAGCGAGAAGTGCATCTCCCGTGTATCCATGGCATCTATTTCTCGATGGTACATATGTGTGGTCTGTATGTAAGATCACTTTATTCAGAATTACTACACTTACATTTAGTAAATAAATACAAATATGCTGCTAACATGAAGTTATACACTTGCAAATATTCAATATATTCTTGTCCTGAGGGAAGACTTTATAATGCAAACGTTATACAAAAATAACAGCTCATGTTTACATTTGCTTCTGTAAGAGTTTCCTAATGCAAAAAAATTCATAAAAGGCCTTACTCTTGCAAATCTGTCAACCTGTTAATAGTACATCATTAAAAAGAGAATAAAGCAACTGCATGCTGAATTATTTAAATATTGTTTTAATAGTAAACTGGAAGTAATTATGCACCTTTGGCTATTCAATATTGCAAATAGCCTATTGGTGTTCACTCCATAACTTCTAATGAAATTGAACTCACCAGTAAGAAACAAATGGCTGCGTTTTAAAGAAACCAAAAATTATTTCCTCAGGTCATTCATAAGGTAGATCATTACAGAAAAACATTTTCTTATGCAAAGGAGGAAAAAAAAAATAAAATAGCTTATGAATGCAATGGAAATTGTGTTTTAAGCTTCCTGCATTTATTAGCTTATTTAAGAAGAGGCAAACTTCAAAGAAAAATTTCATTTGAAATATGTGTAGTATAAAAACCTACATAATTATGGGTATTGCTCTCAGATGTACTATATATGACTAAACACACCGGTTACTGCCTGTTCCTGTGCTCCGATGTGTGTGTTCTAGTCTTTGCTCTCAGATCTGCCCTCTTTTCCCTTAACTCAGCCTTGTCCATTACAGAATGCAGGGAATGCAAAAAGCCAAAGGTGAGAATTACGACAGAAGATACCTGCATACTTTCCAAATTTGATTGCAGCAGGTTGCCTGAATTTTTAGTAGCACACTTTGATAGTGTGCTTGCACCTTTTTTTTTATTATTATTATAATCCTCATTTTTATGCCAGTGAATCTGGGGCTTCTGCTCTCACAGCAAAATTTCTTGTCCTTGTTCAGTAAATAGGGTAGACAATATTGTTCTTTTCTTAGTGGGGAAGAGAAGTCAGGGCCTAGTGACTCATCCTCATGCAGGCTGCAGTCATTGAGGCAGTTTGAGGCTGGGAACTGGATGAAAAGAGAATGCAACTGATTTTTTTTCCTTTTTTTTTTTTTTTTTTCTTCCTTACCAACAATTTAAGGACAGGAGACAACTATCGCGGTTTGTGTTTTTTTGTGTTTTTTTTTTTTTTTATTATTTTTTTTTTTCAAGTGTAACTGTTTTCAGTTTTTCTACTAGGAAATATCTGTTTCTTATAAGCTGCTAATACTCTGCTTTAGGCAGAACACGGTGCTTGGAGCTTATGGAGGCTGATTTCAGGGAAACTAGCAGCATTATTGATTTTCATTGGGCTTATTAGGATCAGCGTAACATGCACTTTTGCTATACTAGATTGTATTTGGCTTTCATCATGAAATCTCATTACACTAAAAAGAAATGGAAACAAGTTATGCAAGTAAAAGATTTTGCAGTGTACTATAATGAAATTACTTTGCATCTGTGAAAATACACTTTGGATGTAGGTTGTACAAACCCTGTATGCTGCTGGTCAGACTCTGCTCCCATTTACTTTTGAAAATTAAGAATAAATTCTCAAATGTTAGAGGAATTATTTCAGATGCATCCAAATGTAAATGAACGTATAGCTTGGCTCTTGAAATAGTCATGCTATCTGAATCCTGATGGTGAATCAGTGATTGCCTAGGAAAGAGAAGTCCCACTTGTTTGCATGCAGCTGGCCTGGAATATACAATAACCTTAGAAGGGTGTGTGAATTGCATGTGCTGACGGACACTCTCATTCCCCAGGCCAGGATGTGATCAATGAACAATAAACTTGTTTTCATCTTCTTTTTTATTGTGGAGCACTAGTTACTTGTGATTTGCCTGTTGCCATCGGCAGAGGAAGATGAGCTTCAAAGCACAGCATCGAAGGCGCAGATCCTCCCCCTAAAGCCCAGAGGAGATCCAGTTGCCAGCCCAGCCCTGTTCTCTACCAATAATAATCACGCGTTCCAACTCTGACTCTTCTCCAGTATTTCTGTACTACAGGTGGGTCTGGGCCTTTCTCATATTCTGCTAGCAGGGTGGAGGTAAAGTCATGTGAATGATTTCCAGCCATGGAGTGCCTGACACAGAGGGCTGAGGCTGGAGATGCAGCAATGCTGTCCTCCTGCATTGGGTGGCAGCAATCCAGCAAGACACCTCCGTGGGCCAGACCTTCTCTCATGGTGTGCTGAGCAAAATCACGGGGCTGAGGAAGCGGATTTTGCTTGTTGCTTTTTTTTTTTATTTTTCTTTCTAAGAACTTTAAATTGGCCATGTGGAAAACATTTCACTGAAATCTATACTTATTCTGTAAGAATGAATCAAGATTCTTGAGCTGTCAGGGAAAAAAATACATCCTCCTTTGGTATGTTTTGATGGAATATCTTAGAATCACATTTCCTAATGGCCAGGATAATTTTATTTCTGTAGCTGTTCTACATCTGGTGAAAGCCATATTCTTTAGAGAAGGCAAACAGAAAATTAACTGAAGAAATCTAAGAAATCTATTTATTTATTTTTTTTTTTAGCGGAGAAACTTTAATACCCTGAATTGGACTGATCATGTCCTATGCTGGAAAGCTCTTTTCCAGAAATGTTTCAAACCCAAACAGCAAAATCCTGAAGAGGGAGATCCCTTGCATATACATGTGATTGTCTTATTTGTGGAAAGGGCTCTCGACCTGCTGACCACACAACTTTATGGAAAAGAGCTCTCCTATGTTGTTGACAATTAGTACACTTTTCACTTGTAAAATAACACTTTCAGCTAGTTCTACAGTATAGTAATCAAAAGCATGTAATTCAGCTGATTGAAGTTCCCTGTTGGGCTCTGCTGACCAAATGAATACACTTAGTAAGAAATTTCAAGTAGAGACTTTACTGCAAATACTCATATTCATAGATTTCAATTAAAAATTATGAGAACTGCACATCAAATGAGAAGAGGTCTTGTTCCCTGGTGCAGCTCAGTGAGACCTATTGCTGATGTGTGGCAGGAGAGATTTTATGGAGTAAATGCAGGTAAGCACTTAATTCAGCTCTCGGCTTCAAAGTCAAATTAATTGAGTGATAAAAGCACTTTCTTTTTGACCTCCTACCAAAAAAGACCCCTAAAATAAGTTAGCTTACTACGGCAATGGTAACAGGTGCTATTCGTTGTTATTGGGATTCTGTTTGTTAAATATTAATCTAAAATAATTTAAACACAATCTTAATAGCCTTATTTTATGTCTCTTATCTTGATTTTAAAAATTGGAGCATTCCCCTCAGTGCAGTTAATAGGGTCAGCCTGTGAGCCTGTGCTGGTTACCATGCCTTCAGTCATGTGGAATCCAAACAGCCATTATAATTTGTTTCTAAACAGATCAAGAGCTATTTACCATCTCAATGTTTTGTGCACAGCTGGGTGTCTGGCAAACATCCAATATCCATTAACATTTAAAAATTAGTCCCATAATGCATCTTTTCCGTGGCTTGAGGAGTATACACACTGACACATGTTGGGAACCAATTATATTTGCACCACCATTAGTCTGGCTGCATTCAACTTCCCAGTAAATGAGGGCTAATTTAGTTTCCAGAATGGTGTATCTTAAATTCATGCAATGACCTTAGAGAAAGCAGAGTATCTGAAGATTTAAAGAGGAAGGAAATGTTCAGAAAGAATAATGCTTTCTTTTTTTTCTGCTGAAAACATGAGAGTACATTATTATATGTTCCCAGCATCCATGCCTGTCCCTGACAACCAGATTTCTCTAATTCAATACTTCTAAAATTCATGAGCAGAATTTATTTGGGAAGAAATCAGACTAATAGAGTAAACTAGTGATCCCTTCTTGCTCAGATCAAATGTGCTAATAGACCTTTTTATAAAAGCGATTTAAGACCTGCCTGTAGCAGGTCTAACTCTTTGGGTTGCCAACTGGTTTAAGTATTCTATTTTCCTACCAGCAGGAAAATAAGAAATACAGACTTCACAGTAAGCAATGTCTACACTGCTTGTGAAATGTATTATAACAGTGCCGTGCAAGTGAAATGACCTTCACAATTGGCAGTTTGGCAAAAGAGGTTTAATGAAAACAGAGATATACAAAAACACTGCCTGAGAAATGTAGTTTGCCAAACCTCTGCTGCCATGAGAAATTCCTTCAATAATATCAGAGGTGAAGCAGAATGTCTATCTTGGCTGATGAGTAAGCGGGAAGAAAGGTTTTTAACACCTTTCCTTGCAGTGTGCCAGTGCATCTCCAGGTAATCAGGTTCTAGACTGATTGGTGGCAGCTGCTGCTGCTGCTGATGACTCTGCTGCAATGTACTGTACACAGCTTATCTCAGCTCGCTTCGTCTGTGTCATGCTGCTTAATAAAACCAAATTGCTCATACAAACAGAACACTGTTCTGCAGCCTTTTAGAATTCAGAAATGCTTTAAAAACCCCATTTTTCTTTGATATTCCTCAGAAGCAGTTAGAAACTCAGGAAGACAGGAATTCTCTAAATGGACATAAAGCAATCTGGTGAAGCAAGCCTGAGTGACGAGTCTGCTTCCTGCCACAGCAGTGAGCACCTGCAGGAACTCTGTCCTGTCAGCACAGTGGTTTGAATGCAGTAGCTAAAGGAGTCTGTCTGGTGTGAGGTTGCAGGATGATAAGCAAGTTTATTACCGTTTCATATATAAAAATATTTATTTGCATATCTTTGACATGCAGTATTTGATATGTATAAACAAGTTCTCCTGTTATGTCCGTACAGTTCAGAGCTGGCCTTTGTCATGTATTATTGCATCAGCATTCTTTCTTTTTTTTTTTTTTTTTGGTTTGTGTAGCTTTTTGGTGTAATGGTTTATTCCTTGAGGCTGTTCTTTTGCAGAAGTTCAGTGTACAGTCAGTGTTTACAGATGCTCTTTATACTGCATTTGACTCAAAATACGTGGCTTTTTATTTTATTGGTTTCAGTGGAACCCACGCTTGTAGTCCCTAACAATAATACATTTTCATGCATCATTGGCAATACAAGGCTTCATTTAGACTATTGATTAACATTCTTATTTTATTAGGGCTTGTTATTATTTCATACCTTTTTATTGTTTGGTGATTTCCAGAATTGACCTTTGCAGATTTACAGTATATAAGCAATTAGCCAGTAATGGATTAAATTAATAAAGAACATTCCTATCAAATTTTGGGGCTTCACAGATCTATCTTGTTATGGCACTGTCCATTTTTTTATTTATAACATGCGTAACTGCTTTACTAGCTGAAGCCCACATATGATAAATCCTACTGAAGACTCTTGAGTTGCACTCAGGAAGATGATGCCACACTGCATGTTTACAGTTTGCTGTGCAAGTGGGTAGGGATGAGAACTGTCAGGAAGGTTGCAATGTTTTATTTTTCTGTCTTGACAGTCTCTTTTGTTCTTCATTTATAGATTTAACAAAACAAAACTTGAGCTAATTTTAATTTTTAATTAAAGTCATTTATGTTCATACTGTTGTATTTGGCATGAAGAAGAATAAAAGAAAATACAGAGAATCTTGAAAGAAAAATGCATTTCTTCAGCTTAATTATTTAGTTTCCAACTAAGAAACAGCTCTGCAGAGGTTGATTATCCTTCAGGGATATCTTAGAAGAAGTGAACAATTAGCTTGATTTTCTGTTGAATATGTAGCTTGTGACTCAGTATGTGATCTATTAAAAAGATGATAATTCCTCTTAAACTATGTGCTAATATACATGGAGTCTGTTACCAAAGGTAAGAGCCAGTGGAGTAATCCCATCTATCACCACGAGACACAGCTTTTCTGTCTTGCTGCACAATCAATGAGGATTTTAGGTCTTCTAAAGAATGTATCACTTATACATAGATTTAAGAGGAAGGTGAAGCTTTCCTGTTAAAATGTAAGCTGGAATACTGCACACACTTCAGGGGCTTGAGAGATGACGCAGGCAACTGAACATGTGAGAAGCTGTGGAAAGAGGCAGGAAAGGGTTGCTTGCTGTTAGCATCATCCTTCCAGAGGCAGGTCTGGCTGTCACAGGAACATTGCTGGGGCTACTGCATGGAGACACAGCACCAGAGTCCTGGCATAGTCTCCACTGGGCACACTGATTACAAGAGAAACAGGGACTGGAAGGGGGATTCAAAAGAGTTGTCTGGTATTTTCTAAATACCACCACTGGTCTAAACATGGCCTGCAGTGCACTACCCCTACTTCCAGCTTGCTGCCATCACTGGCTTGGAAATACCCAGGCCACAGACTTTTTTTTGTACATCTACTGACCTGCTGTTTCATGCCTGGATGGAACACAGACATTCAAAAGATGTCGAAGTTTCATACAGCAAAAATAAAACACAGGTTTTCATTTGTTTAGAGGTTGTGTGTATGTGTTTTTTTAAAACTACAGGAAGAAACTGGGGTGTTTGAACTTAAAAATTGAGCTTTATATAAGTGATTTGCAGGAAGACAAAATTTGAAAAAGTACTGCCAAAATTCCTGCATATATCAATGCCATTTTGAGCACCTCAGCCTGTCAAACTATGCTCCTCCAAATACATATGGAGATAATGATTGCCTGTGATGGGCCTAAATTAGGAGGCACCTGTATTTTTGACATTAAAGCTCCCATGGAATCTGAAATCTTGCTTCTGGTCATGTGTAGAAGTACCTCAGTCCTGTCAGGTACCGAACTTGTGCCTTTATCTGCAACATAAACCCAGTGTTTTAATATTCCATGACAGTAAAATCTGGGACTCATCACTTCAAGGCCACTCTGCTCTAAATCCTTTCTAAATCTTCCCAGCACACCAGCGTAAGTGAGGAGAAAACCTGAGCTGTGCTCTCTTTCCGAGAATTGTGGCACAATGTTGGATAATCAATCCCCCTTTGACTTTTTGGAATTGAATTCTAGGCCTCATTAAAGAGCACAGGTTGCCCCCATCCCTTTTCATTGTTGTGGCTGCTACTGGTGAAGGCATGGGCTTAGCTCCTGGCTGCTGCCAGCTGCACACAGCAGTATGTCTGCCTTTGCCCTGGTCCTACAGTGCTGGAGATGGCCTTGCAGGAGCTCTGCCTGGGTGTATGGGCCTGGCCAGGCCCAGGTTGGCTCCTGAGGAACCACCAACCTCCTCCTCCATGGTTTTTCCTGGCACAGAGGGGCCTTTGTTAACAGCAGCGTGCAGGGGTAAGGCATGCCAGCGAGCTGGTGGCTTCTGAGTGATCAGGGAGCATTCTCACCCAACTTTCCTTACTTACTCTTTTATTTATAATTCTGTTGCTCCGTTGGTTTTTAAAACACCTTAGCCACCCTGTGGCTCTGCTGACATAAGGAAGCTGCCATACTCTGTTCATGCTGCGTGCTGCCACTGTGGGCTCCACGCACGCAGCGCGAGTAATGGTGGCCCTGCTGCTGCACTGAGCCAGGCCGGCAGGGCACGTGCCCACAGCCTCCCTTTGGTGTGTCTGCCCCAGCAGGGGACAAAGCTGAAGACGCTGCCTGTTCCATTGCTTCTCTGGGCGCTGCTCTGGTGTATCTGATGGTGAGACTCCAAGGCTTCTATTGCACAGTGCTGTAATCACCAGAGGAGATGACCGCTGCGTAAAATGTAAGCATAGGCCCCTTCGCCAGCAGCATCACGCTTCCTGCAGCCAAAGTCACACTTCATGGTTTGCTTCTGGATTTTGCCTTGCAGAAGTCATTAGGAGATAAAAGGCACGTAGACTGCTTTTCATGTGATGGTAGGCCTGTAAAAGGTGATTTTTTTTTCTTTCTGGTTCCTCTCAAGTGATCCCCTCAGTTTACTCAGGATATACAACGTAAAACACCGGCACTGTTGTGGAAGCTATTTTGGTGTTGTTTCTTTTGCTTTGATTTTCTAAAGGAAGCCAGCGATGAGGATGGAGTTTGGAGGGATTCTCTGAACTAGGATGAAGCACACCTCACAAAATGGTACACGTCTCCTGAAGGGTGGTGTGATTACTGATTGTAACCTGACTTCTTTTCTTTTCAGACCGGCTGTGCCCACTGCTAGAGAAGTGCTTCGGCCCGACTCCACCCAGCTGAGATATCCAGAAACTGGCACACCAGAAAATGGACAGATTTGCCCTGAGCATGATTTTTCTCATTTTGGCTCAGCTCCATTAATGGATTAAGCCATGGTTTGTTAAGCAGTGGCTCCTGTGGAAGTTACGGTACATTTTTGAGAACTGCTGCTTTAGACAGCAGCACAGCGTGATGCACACGGAGCTGTCGGCTGCGTTCACTGTGAGGTCTGGCCTGAGCTGGCATCACAGGGCGCCTGTGCTGGCCAGTGCTTATTTGTTTTACAGACACTTGCTGTAAAACTGAAATTATTGATTGGGAGAGGCTCAGCTGCTTTTTTGTTATTATTTTTTCATTTGTTGTGCTTGTTCCAGAGTAGCATTACCCAGGATAAAGCAGTGTTTGGCTTAGCTTCTGTAACTTGTTGTAGAGGGAAAAGTTTTCACAAGCACTAAAGATCTTCTGAGTCACCCTGAGATGAACCCTACATTCCTGTGACTTGGAAAGCCCCCTCTGAAACACTGCATGGTTAGATCACTGTCTCATGTGATGCTGAAGACTGTGCTTTTATGTTTCAGCTTTGTCCAAGTGGGAATTTAAGGATGGGCTCTTGAAGTGTGTGTGAGCTGGAGCTGCAGGACCAACAAGGAGCATCTCTGCCCCATCTCTGCAATGACTGCACAACACCCACCTGGGGGACTGGCTTCAATGGCACGTACAGCTCCTTTTTTGCTTTTCTCTTACCCAATCTGGGCTACATGGGCTGTAGGCATAAGGGGAAATTTAGGAATAGTATTCTCAGGATCAGAAAAGATGTGATTTTTCCATATCTTAATCTCAGCTACAACTAGTCAGTAGTTTTCTAGTGAAAACTGAAACTTTTTGATGGAAGAAAAGAGCGGCAGAGCAGAGATGGGATCTGCTTTAGCAGGGGGTCTGGTGGGGAGCTGAGGGCTGGGCATGGGGCTGGGGACCACGGGGGCTCAGAGCACTGCAGTAATGGCAGTGAGTGAGGGGGGCTGTGCTAAACGTCCAGAGCTCACAAAGTGCATTCCTTTTTGAAGTCTTGCTTCTACATCTTGAGGAATTAAATTAGCATGTAAGCCACTGCTATGTGTTTGTGCCAAAACTCTACAGTGGAAATGTTCTGACCTGGGAAAGCTCAAGTACGCGTTTTTCTTAAAAGCTTTTGTGAGAGATATAAAACTGTAGCTTATTTCTTGTTGTGTATCTGAGAGGTTTTACAAGAGAGTTAAAAATGAAGAACAAGAGAATTTAAAGAAATAGGACCTCCATTCTGACTGCTTAAAGATAGGATACAGCTGCATTTTCACTTCTTCGATTTTTCTGACATTTAGAATAGCAGAGTGAAAAAAAAAAGCAAGGATCTTTTCAATCCATTTAAAAATATCTTTTTCATGTCTTACCAGGGTAGTGAAAAATGTTCCAAGACAGTATAGACATATATAAACACATATATATATGTACGTTTTAGTAGAGGCAATTCTGAAGAAAACAATATGAATACAGAACTACTGTAAATGGCACAAATCCATTAAAGAATGCAAGTGCCAAGAGGCTGCTGTTGTGTTGAATTAAAGTTCATAAAACCTAAGGTTGCTTCCAAATTGAGAACTAACCTGGGAGTTTGGATTTAACACTGACTGGACCTGTCACATTTCCCATTAATGAGGCTTAGCTCTGAAGAAAAGGAGGGAAGGAAAATGGTCTGTGTGATAAGCTGTACAAAGCAGTAATTGGATCAAGCTGAGACATTGGTGGCCTTTAAGAGCAGCAGAAGAGACTAGTTAGGGGGTTGGCAGAAGAATTTTTTTTCTCAATATTCAATTTTCAATATTTAATTTTCTCAATACATTTTTATCTTCAAATTAGGATAGGCAGAATAATCAGTTTGTGGGCTCTGGGAACATTACACATTTTACATGGTAGGACATAAGTGGTTACACCTTTGCCAAAAGGAGGATTGCCTTCCATGCTGAGAAAATTTATCACAAAACTTTGGGAACCATCTTCTGTGTGGCTCAGTGGCTGTAAGAACTCTTGGAGGATTTGAATTTTGGAGCAAAATGCCTACAGGAGGAGTTAGGTGAGAGCCATAAAGGTTTAATCTTGGTAAGTCCAGTCCCATCGGGTGGATCTAGACCTCAGTGCAATATATGAAGCAGAAAGATTCTCTGTGGATATATTCCAGCTCTTATGAAGAGTTTACAGAGAATATCTCTAGGTATAGTAGAAGCTCATATCAGTGTGAATCCAAATTTAAATAATGATTAATCTTTTTGATGTGACCCCACATAATGCTTCATTTCAATGTAATTGGATTTCTGGAATAAATTTGTGTGTTAAAACAGGATAAACTTCCTTTATAAACATGAGTATGTGGGGTAGGCATTCCAGGTTGGCCACAACAGTGCAGTTCTGTCCTTGCTTAACTGCAGGCATTGGTGTGCTCTCCTTGCAGTGCAGATCAGGTACAAGTCAGTTAACATATGGAGGATCAACATCCTGTCCTGTCCCGTTCATTTAATCTTGTAGAGAAAATGACCTTCATTAAAGGTTTGAACTTGACATTTACTTTTCCACTCACAAGGTACTTCTGAAGCTGTATAGCTGTATCCTGACTCTTGGCCCTACCTTTTGTAGCTCAGCATCTAAAGGGCTACAGGCTGGCCACGCGGGGTAGCCTACCTCATTAACACTATTTCCTACAGGTTTTACATTCTCAGAGATTGAATTTTCATTTGGGAGAGAACAGAAGTATCATATTTTGCACCAGAAAATTAACAGTTTACTAGTCATTTACTAGTTCGCTAAAAAAAATTGGTTTTATATTTGTTTAGTGTGTCCATGATGTTGTAGAAGGAAAAGTGTGATTGGTCACACTGTACCTATTCAGAGAATAAATCACAAGCAGATTGTCACACACTACTTGGAGTTCACATTAAGAAACAGTAAGAAAGACCTCACCAACTTTTCCCTAAGTCTGTGGGAAAATGAGTGAAGTCAGCTCTGTTGGAAGTCCTCCTGAATATCTGTCAGGGCTCGCTGTATCATGTGCTATTTCTTACTGCTAGTTTTATAGATTGCACAGGTTGTGCCTGGATGTTTTGGTCCTCCCTGCTGTAAGCACTTTAAACAAACACAACAGAAAAAATTCTCAAAGTACTGACATTCTTTTTTTTTTTTTTTTTTTTTTAATTCACAACCTAAATAGTGTTTTCCAATGGATAAAAATGATTGACATCCCCAAAGTTGCCATCAACAACATTCCTGAATACCCAAATACTTTATAATAATTAAACAGTTTCTTCAGGGATCAAAGTGGTGCTATTTCTGCAGCTCAGTTTCCTAAGGAAAGTAGAGCTACATCCTCATGCTACAGATTTAATTCACCTCTTTCCCTCTTTTTGAACCTTTCAACTGTACCACACACCTTCAAATCAACTTGACAGCATAGATACCTCAAAGACAGCAAGCTGCCCCCCATTCTGTGGCAATCTGTAGTGTCATCACAGGGGGTTTGGCACTGTCCCTGAGGCAGCAGAGGCTGCAGGAGGGATCCCATTCCTAATGAAGGTAGTTAAATAAATAACATAGCCCTCTGTTTATGTCTCAGTTTATTATTCAGAATTATTATTTAGGACATATTGGTGCAAAACAAGATAGACTGAGAGAACAGTTGTGATGTTAGATATGCTCATGTGTGCCTTCCTTGCCTAGATGTGGTCTAAATAGAACAAGCAAACTCTTCTGTGTGAAATTTGTTATACGTACATATATATATGAATGTTTGTGGGGAAGGAAAAGGTGGGTGCAAATCTCCACGTTACATTACACTGGTACATTATTACTTCTGTATTTTATCAAATGTTATTTTCAAAGGATTTTTTTTTTGCCAATTAGGGCAACACCAACAACCCATAAATCTTTTTTTGTTTGTTTTCCCAGTGTAGAACCGTGCAGCCCCTACCTTCCCTGGCAGCACCAGACCCAAGCAGCAGTCCCCAGCCCTAACACTCAGAGTACTGCACGGCCACGTGGCATGCTGCCCCTCGCACACCGTGTGCTGCTCCTGCCTCTCTGCTTCTTCAGAAATGTCTCTTCTATGTAGGCAGCAACAACATGCCATCTGTTGGGGACATTAGCATACCCAAGCTGTATCCCTGCAATGCTACTAGACAGTATAAGGAATGTATTACCGGGATGTGGCGACTTCTATTTGCATTTCACACATTTAGCTTTGCTTCACACATTTCTCCCTCTCAGACATGATAAAGGGAGGAAGCGCTCTATTTCTTGTCAGGGTGGATGGATGGCACCCCTAGAAGAATATGCATTTGAAGCAATATGTTCTGCATCACTGACGTAAGCTAAGATGCTGTTAGGGCCCAGGCAGGTTTGTTTTCCCATTCAGAGCTAGTGAGCAGGGCACTCAGGGACTCAGTGTCCTTGAATTTAAAGAAGATTGAAACGCTGCTTTGTTTAGACTGAAGGCAACAAAGATGGGAGCAGAATAATGCTGGGGCAGACAGTAAACACTTGATTGCAAGCGTGGCGTGAGCTTGCCCTACGTTTTGAATCTCACCATGGTGTTTATTATTCACCCCATTCGTATTCTTTGACTCTGCTGTCTGCCCCAGGTTTGTTCTGGCACCTTACACCACATTTTTCTTCAGGCCTGAAATGCTGATTGTGCAGCTTGGTGGAAGAATATTCCATGCCCAAGCATTTATGAATGAAGGATTCCAGGATAGTGATGTATACAAGATGATTTCTTTCTGCGTGTATTTTGTCTTTTTAAGATTGAGAATTGTCCTCATGGGATTCACTTGGTAGTCTCTAAACCCATCAGTTTATACCACTTGGCAGAGCTCCAGCATTCAGGGTGCAGAAATGTTTCAGAATTTCTCAAAGCAAAATTTTACACCTAGCAAGTAACGTCCCCTTCCCTCCCCCACCCTTGGGCAAGTCCATCACTCCTGCTGATTGCCCGCTCCTCTTGGGGGTGCTTTCAGGTGGTCAACACTTGTCCCAACCTCATCTGCAGCCTGCCAGGGCCATGTCTTCTATTTCTGTTCTCTGCTTTTGTTGGAATGGCAGATAAGCAGGAATTAAATGAAGGGGCAACACCTACACAGAAAGTTGTAGTAGATCTCAATATAATTCCTTTAAATATTGAGATTTTTCAAACCTGGCAGTGGAGACCAAGAAACTTGTAAAATCATAGTTAAAGCTAGGTTGGGAAGAGAAAAATGCTTCTTTTTTCTAAATGATATTTGACAGGAATAACCAATTTTTAATACACTGGAGTTCTCTTAGTTCCTTGCTGACGCTGAAGGAAAGAAATGGAGAGAAATTCAATACAGTGGGTTTTTTTGTTTGTTTGTTTGTTGGTTTTTTTTTGTTTGTTTTTTTAAAGAGAACACAATTTCTTGACATATTCACCGTGCTTGTTGAATGCTTTGCTCCTGCAAAAAGTCTCTAGAACTACAAAGTATAACTGTTTACAGATGACTGAAGAGACTTCTGAAGCTGGTCTTCTCTACGTTGGATGGATAATTAGAATGGCAAACGAGGATATATCTATAAGATACTTTGGAGTTCAACTATAAGGTATTTAATAAAGAGACAAAAATATTTTGGTTTGTATGTAAAGGGCAAAAGGCTGAAGACTGATCATCCTTTAGAATGGCATCTTGTAAATGTATAAATTAATATATATTACTGTTTGATGAATACAAATTCATGAAATGCAGAGTGTAAAGAGTATAAAATATGTGTGGTACAAACCATGCTTTGATGTCTCCAGTCTTTGAAAACAACATCTGTCAAAGCATCTTTACATTTCAATCGTCAAGTTCTGTAGGATGGGTTTGCATGGTAAACCATCAGCCCAATGTAATTCCTGCAAATATTTCCCTGCTAATAACTGCCACAATCACCCTTGCCATTTGGCTGCAGGATTCTGAAAAAAAGTTTAAAAATAGCTCAGTATATAATCTAAACCATCAACTGCTCTCAATCTTCATTTAATATTTATTTCAGGGACTTCAAACACCACACTGTTTGCATTTGCCTGGAGAAACTTCAAGATGTTGTCATGCCCCTGCTAGTGAATTAAAGGTGGAATGGCTTCAGGCAATGGACAGGTGCGATTTGGCCCGCAGATCTGCCCTCTGGCCATGCCAGCACTCCAGACATACCTTCCTTATGGCTGCTTAGAGGTGTTCAGGTCATCATCAAACACTGAGAGGATAAACAGGCTGGAGGTATGGGGTGGTGTACGAATGCCAGTATCACGTTCTTCTCTGTAGTGTCCACCAAAATGCCAGTGTGTCTTATCGCGTCTGATGTTAAATTCAGTACCCATTCACTGGTACAGAGCATGTGCAAGTCCTTTGCAGCATTCAGCAACCACCAGCAGAACAGACATATGTTCTGCTACAAGCAGGCATGAGGGCTACAATGATGTTGCGGGGTTTAGAGGGGAAGAGGTCTGAGGAGCAGCTGAGGTCCCTTGGTGTGTTCAGCCCCGAGCAGAACAGGCTGAGAGGAGGCCTCATGGTGGCCTGCAGCTCCCTCATGATGGGAGGGGAGGGGCAGGCGCTGAGCTCTGCTCTCTGGGGACAGTTCCCTTGGGTCCATGGAGCTGGGACAGGGGAGGGTCAGGCTGGAGGTTAGGGAAAGGTTCTGCACCCAGAGGCTGGTTGGGCACTGGGACAGGCTGCAAACCTGCTGGAGCATTTGGACAACGCTCTCAGGCATATGGTCTGATTCTTGGGTGGTTCTTATGTGGAGCCAGGAGTCAATGAGCCTTGTGTGTCCCTTCCAACTCAGGATATTCTGTAATTCAATGATTCTAGGAATTAGGCAACTGAAGGCTGATACACTTTCCCACAGGCAGTGTTAAAAATACTGGATCTATGGCTTAGGCTCAGACATAGTCCCAGAGGGACAGGAACTTTCCATCCTCTACAAGACAGGCTTCCAAAGGTCTCAGCTTTGTTTTGCTGCACATGTTTATTACTACTTTTTACAACTGAATTCTCAATTAACCATGAAATAATTTAGTGAAAACTGCATTAGTAAGCAGGCTTGCTAAATTCATAATTAGGGTATTTTCAAATATTATGGATGGAAATTAACTTCCTAGGCTGACTATGGAAACAGTGCAGAAGACAGCAGGGTGTCTGGCAGAATATTTATGAAACGCACTCTGGTTTCGGCGGAGGACATGGTCTCGTTGGTGCGGAGCAGCGTGGCTGGGTGCAGCACTGTCAGGGTAGGAAGCAGCTGGCACAGGAGCTGTCGCCTGGCATTGCTGCTCAGGGGGGTGTCTGCAAAGCATAGACCCCTGGGCCCAGCACGCAGGGGTGCTGCAGGCTGACAGCCCCGTGTGTAGGCCCGCATGGTGGCACACCCTGCCAACCTTCTCCTGTCCAAGGGTAGCTGTTTGCCCTGACTCGTACCAAAGGGTATCATTCTAAGAGCATACCTGCAGTAGGTGTGCACCCTGTAAGGTACTAGGGGGCAACATCATATGTCCTCTTGTCCCTCTGCAGCCAGGCACTGGGGGCAGCTCCCCTCTTGTATTGCAGGGAACCTCTGACAGGGAAACTGAGTGGGGCTGGTCAGGGCGTGGGCAAGTGAAATGTTTTTGTAAGAGAGGAAGTCATTTTGATGGAACTAAAATTTTTCACAGAAATGACAGGCCTTTGGTAAATTTATGTTGCGTAAAGACCTGAAAAAATAATTTAAAATGTTTTGTTTGGAATATTTTTGCTTCAGAAAAGAAAATGATGGTTTCTCTTCTGAAAGTGTATTTAAAACTGCTCAATTTAAAATAGACTACTGTCATCTTTGGAATAGGAAATATTATAAACATCCATTTTTATGTTGTAATTTTAAAATAATTGTAAGCTCAACCTGCTGAAAAGAAATGGAGACACTGGTCTAGACAAAACAATGCCTTTCAGTGAGTTCTACGAGGCAGCCATCTTCACTGCTTTAACAAGGGACAAAAATAATAAGGAAACTTGCAGCATTTATATTACTTGATGATACCAGTGAACTGAATATCACCTAGTAACCCACCATAATGTAAAATAATTGATATATATATACGTATATTTTAATTGGAATGAGCACAAACATCCACCTGTAAAGATGTCCTGCAATTTTTTATTGCAGCAGACTGGCCGTATGGCAGTGTGATCTAGCTGTGTTGAACCCAACGTGAGTGTGGGCATTTGATTGCACATTGGAAAGCACAGCATGGGAGAGAAAACAAAAGAAAAATGCAGTAGCCTTGCATCTGAGATGGAAGGAAGGAAGAGGCTTCCCATCCAGCGGCAACGCTCTTGGGAACAGCACAGCCATTGCACACTGGGGCACAGCCAGCCGGCTGCTTTCTGCTTGGCGCTGCATGGGTGCCTGTATCCCACAGGACTAGCAGCTCCCAAGCCCTGCAGCGCATGCACTTGGCTGTGTGTGTGGTGTGGCCGTGGGGATCCAGGAGTCAGAAACATCGCTGGAGATGACAGGTGCCAGCAGCATGAGCATGCTTCTTGCACATGCCCTCCTGCATCCATCTGAAAAGGGAGCTGCATTTTAGATGTGTTCTTAAGATGGCAGAGGGGAAATCATTCATTCAGGTGAGGCTCTGAGGAACCCAGCAGGGTTAAACTTAATTTCCAAAGCCATGCAGAACAGTAGTGAGGCTGTTGCTGACCTGTCACTGACAACCAAGGTGATATGCTGTGGGCCTGGCAGCGCTATAGGCCCCAGTCTGCTGATGCACTGCTGTGCTTTCACATCGAGAGTTGCTGCCAGCCTTGTCCTCAGAGGATGAGATGGTAGGTTGTGGTTGGGAACAGGCTGTCAACTACCCTGCACATCCCTTGCAGATGTCTTTAAGGGGCTGCATTGTGGGGGAGAGCAAGAGTTAACAGCCAATATTGTTTTACGAGCAGTACATGTGGTAAACAAGATTATCTATAATGAGATTAGCCTGGGCCAGGCTAAACTATGTCTGAGTTCATCCTGGTCTGAGGCAATCCTGAAGCAATCGTAGCACCTGTGGGTCAGGCGTGGTGCTGGGCGGCCCAGCTGCCCGGAAAACGGCAGGGAAGTGGTGCAGCTGCTGGCCTGGCTGAGCAGCCCCTGCCGACAGGCAGCAGTCACAGCCATGCACCTCGCTGGAGGCACACAGGACAAGCAGACACAATATCCTCCAGAGATTCATCTCTGGTGAAAGGCAACTACACTTAAGGCTGGAAAGCTAGAACTGGACTTCTGTACTGTGGCAGGAGCACTGGGCTTGGCAGGGCATCGAGGAGCAGCACGGGGCTGGCAGTTCTTAGTCCAAGTGCATGGGTGTGGGCACAGCTACCTGCCCTGTACTCTGCCAGGGAATTGATGTAGCCTTAAATAAACATAATGGGACGAAGACACCTGGTGGTAAGTGTCTGTGTGCTCCTCAAACAAGCAGACTTCTGTCCAGGATGGATGAAGTTTAATCATGAGTGTAAATGAACAAGAAAAGGAAAACAAATATAAAAGAACAGCCTGGTGGCAGAGGGAAACCCCTGGCTTCAGAGAAACACTCCCGTGTGCCCACTTTGCCTTCCCAGCGTGTTCCCAGCTCCTCCAGAGGGTGGTTCACAGGAGCAGTGCAGAAAGGCCCACCCCCAGGCAGGAGCCTCCCTGCCAGGCTCAAAGTGTCCTGCTCCAGGCCCTCCTGCATCACTGACGTGATTTACATTGCTAAGCCTGACTTCATATATACTTAAACCAGCCATTAGATTTTCCTGGTTGTATGGCAGTATAAATTAAAGTCAAATCTGTTTGTGTAGTGCAGCTGTAATGAAGAACTGATCTGGTGGTGTTTTCATGCCACATGGTGTTAGCCCTCCACTCTGTCCCAGTAGTCCCCACTGGGAACGTGTCTCCCTTGGCCTAAAGTTCCTGCTACAGTGATGTTGAACATGCAGTGAATGGAGAATTATTGACATTTCAGCAAGCATCATTTATATTCTTGCCACTGCTGCTTGCAGGTTTTGGACCCTTTATTTTCTTGGTCAAATCTCATTATCATCCATCACCTTGCTGATACTCAAAATCCAAAGCAATTTGGTGATTTTTTTTTTTTTTCCCAATCAGATATTAAATGGTTATTCTATTTTCAGTAATTAGTCTTTTAACGCATATAAATCGTTTTTAACAGAAGAAAAGTATGACCTAAAAGTTTTAAAGCCAACCCACTCTTTTTTTCTGTTGCTTTTCACTAATCGGTAGGTCTGTAGTACCAGACTAAAATTACACTGCTTAAACTTGATAGTGTACTGCCTCGGCAATGAAAAAGGAAAATAGGACAGAGGAAAGGAACAGAAAGCAAAAAACTCACAGTATGCCAGGAATGCTTTTCTATTCCATTTCATATTATGCAGTGTGCAGAAGTATCCAGTTTGAGAAGCTAACTCAGAACAAACTGCTAGCGAGTGAGCAAGCATAAAAGCAGACACTGACCTGCTAATAGACTTGAATTAAGTGAACTTCTTGCCAGACCCCCCACCTCACCGGTATACTGCAGATCTGAGAATTAGGCAAACTGTCAGGCAGCGTGTGCGTGAGCCAGAAAAGTATTGAGAGAAACATGCTCACCTTGAAGATTTGTAGGGCTTGGTAGGCCTTGCCAGGGCTACCCACTTGGCTTCTCCATAGTGCAGGTCATGGTGCCCCGCATGGCCACACTAGTACCTTGCCTGGGGGCTGGCAGGTTTGCTTGCCCAACTGGTGCCAAAAATACAGATGAACTAGGTAGGATAGTTGTGTGCATTAAATTGTCTCGGTGCAAATTGAGAGTGAGCGTGTGAAGGGGAAGAATAGTGTTTGCGATATTTCTCATTCTCAGAAATGCTATTAGTGATCTCCCACTTCAGCACTTCACTTGTTGGTTAGTCCCCATTCTCCAAATGCCACTATGTCACAGAGGGAACATCAGCCCAGAAATAATTAGTATGGCAATTTGGCGCTCACACTGCAAATTGCATCTAGCAGTTGCATGCAAAATTGTCTGTAGAAATCATCTGGCTCTTACCAAGAGTTAGTTTAATAATGAAACTTGTTTTGTTACTGCAGCTATTATGCTGAAGTCTGTGGTTAAGATTTGTTTTCCCTTGTTGCTGATGGAAACATCTTCCAGCAAAAGGGAGAGAAATTAAACCTTTTCTACTTCACTGTTCTTTGGAGTGTGGTGTCCTGACTTAATGTCTTTTCAGAACACAAGTGTTCACTGATAGTTACTCTCCAAGGAGGTCTGTCCAAATGCTGTATTTCATGCACATAATGGACTATTGGATCTCTTCCTCCTGTGAGTAATTAACTATTAATTCATGCAGAGACAATAGTGAGCTCTCCCATGTCTTAGGTGACCGCTGAACCCAAGCTGAGCTATGATGCTTCCTGGTGCAGAGGAGCAGAGGCACAAGGCAGGACTGAAAGCCACTCCCAGAAGAGAGGACAGCTCTCTTTGTTGCAGAAAGATATGATGCCCTCAGCTTGAATTTGAATCCTCTTCACCACTAATGAACATTCTCAGGACATTAGTGAGAGAAAAGCAGACCATATTTCCAGCAACCCCATCTTGGACTTGAGAAAGTGCCTTCAGCAAATGTGTGTTTTGCCCCAGCAGATCTTAGGACTTTCTCCTGGACAACTGCAGCTGAGCAAGCTGGCACTGGCCCAGAAGCAGGGCTTTGCCCAGCTTCCAACCACTTCACTAAGTGACTTAGCAATCGGCCTTTCCCACAGCAGCATACGGCTCTGCATCAGACCTTGCAGATGGGATTTAAAGAGAGGGAATAATAGATAACCACCAGACTACTGACAAAGGAAAAAGCAAGGTCCTTGTAACATGGAAACCATAGGATTCCTGGAGCTTCTTTAAAAATGGATCCAGAGACAATATATAATGCAGTGCAGGATGTCTGGAAAAAGAGAACAAGCTAGCTGGAGGAAAAAAAACAATAAGGAATGGGGTAGTTTGTGTGTACACACGTGTTTGCTCTTCTTGGGCTTCAGGCACAAGCTGTGATGGGACAGCAGCTGGTCCACAGCAACTGTGCACATTATGTCCCTGGCAAATACCAGGCAGTGCAGGTGAGCTTGGGCATCCTTCCTTGACTTAGCTTACAACTGAGCTGATGGGAAGTAGGCTTAGTGCACGTGGCTAAGCCCTCAGTGAAACAGATGATGCATTCATTTGAAAATGTGGAAGAGCTTTAAAGACATACTGTGCATGCCTCTTCAGCTGCAGGTTCTTTAGCTGTGTGCTCTTTGACCACTGCTCAGATTTCAGGTGTTGCTTTCTTCCCACATGTTGAATGAAACCATGTCTGCTGTGCTGCCCCTTGTGTGGCCCAGGGGGAGGGCCAGAGGAGGGTGTGATTTCTTGGTGTCCATACATTTCTTTGTGACAGTGTTTGCTTGAATTACAGCATGATTAACCAAACACCCAATGTGTATGCATCAGGGCACCTTATGGTGTTTGCAATGGTACTAAGTTATGAGCACTCATGGACTGGGGTGTTGTTCTAATTGTAATACTTTACTTCTGGCAGCCTTTAACTCCCATTAGATTAGTGGCTCCTATAATGATTACGACTGCCAAATTAAGCCATCTGTAAACACTAAAACTTGCAAGCTCTTACCAAGTTCATAGCAGTCATGTTTGGGAAATAAGTTCTGCATCTTTTCAGCAGACTGTCAGGAGAAATGCTCAAATGGTCAGCACGTGGCCTTGTCCTTTCCTCGGGGAGCACCTTCCCTGTGCTCTGACAGCCAGCACCTCCTCCATCCGGTTGCTGCACTGCTTGGCATGAGCGCACTCAGTGGCCTTGGCACACCAGGGTACACTTGTGCTTGAGCCTTTCTGTAAACATGTTTTGGCAAATACTGTAAAGGAGTCGTTTGACAACACAGTCATTTGAACCTGAAAGGCTAAAGCAGAAGTGACAGCGTAGCGTCACCACTCTGCTACTGCCGGCTTATTATGTTTATTCAACATATGTTGTTATTGAATTAAAGTGATATTTTTCAATTAACAAGTGAGGCGAATAAGGAAGGCCTCCTTGCTGGTTCTTTCCTCTGTAGCCACGTGTGGCTGGCGTGGAGTTACAGCCACCCGCCCCATGGAGCAGTGGAGCAGAAGGTGCTGAAGGCCAGGGCCGGACAACCCCACGCGAGTGAAGCACGAAGCTGCATGCAACATGTGTATTTAACTCAAGAGCAGAGGAGGGACCTGGCCTTCTAGAGCAGGCGTTATCTTGCAATAGCAACCAGCGACTGAGCCTGTGAGGTGTGATGCGGGTTGCTCAGGGCACTGCCACCAAGCAAACCTCACATCTGGAGCTGCGGGCAACCTTGGGTCATGTCCTGGGTGTGCCACAGGAGCGATCCCACCCCTGCTGGTTCCCACTGTCAGTCAGCCCATATGTAAATGGAGCTCTGTCACTCTGCAGGGCTGCTGTGTGAGCGGTACCTCCGGCTTCACCGTGCCAACAGAGCGCGCAGGGTGACTGGCGGGGTGCTCACCACAGTCCCAGGGGCCTCCAGGCCTCTTCTGGAGAAGAGGGCTGGGGCAGAAAAAATAGAGGCAAACAATGTCCTAAACTCCCTGTTGGCACTGCCTCCCTGTTCCTGGTGAAGTTTCTAAAGGTTCACATCCTGCGGGAGCAGGGTCAAAGAAGGCTGCCACACACCCTTAGGGCTTCAAGCCGCGAGGTGCTGCCACACGGCAGCAGGGAATCAGGCATGGAAGAGGCAGTGCTTGGGCGGGTGGCTTCTCCTCCTGCGGGGGCTGTCAGGACCCAGGGGTCGTCCTGAGACAGCTGAGAGCTTTGACAATACACAAGGTGACCTTAATTTTGATTTGGGGTGCACAGTAATGAGCAAGTGGTGTGATTAATGCATAAAGCTGACAGAAGGCACGGGCATCTTTAAAGAAATAGGGTGTGCGAGGTCAAGAAAGGTGTGCGGGGTGAAATGACATTTCAGAAGCAGCAAGCATGCCTGGCTGACTCATGAGCTGAACTGTGCAATAATCACGGGTAATTATTGCACACCAGGCAGCAAGTATCTGCATACTCACCGAACTGGACTGCAGTTTCCATTTTGGCTCTGGCATGCTCAGTTCAGAGATGAGGAGCCATTTCCACACAGATCCAATATTGTGGTAGTTTCCCTATCAAGCCTCTAGACTTGATATTGAACTATGTCCTGCAACAGGGAGGAGACGGGAGCCACCGTCTTTAGGGTGATGAATAACAGAGAAGTGCCTGTACTTATCCTCTCTAAAAATGTCTGTGTGACAGAAATGTGCTTCTGAATCAATAGCAGGGCACTCACTTATAGGTCAATCTGTTTTTCACCAAAATGAAAGCAATGGGAGGCCCGAAAGGTAATGAGCCCAGGTAGGACAGGAGCTATTGAGCACGCGGGCAAAGCCCCTACACCGGGCCTCCCACAGCAGCAGAAGCCCGGTGGCACCCTGTCACCCCAGGAGGGCAGCCCCTGGTGCCGTGAGGGACTTGTGTTATTTGGGTTTAATGTCACTCACGTTTCCTTGGTCCTGTCTGGATGTAGGACAGGATAGCACAAATTTTCTGCGTGCCTGTGTATGGATACAGACCCTTGAATGAGAGGCAGATCTACAAGTCTGGTAGTTGAAGGGCAGGTAAAAAGGCGTGTATTGGGTAGGGGTTCCTCGGACCCCCTGCCAGCCACTCGTTTTACCCCCAGCAGGGCTGCAAACAATTCTGATGTACAACTGGCTCTCGCTAGGCATCTTAGGAGTGCATCCTTCTGTACCTCCAACACCCCTTGTCTTCCACAGCAAGGCTTTAACTTGTGTGTGTTACAGACTTGGAGACAGATAGATAAATAGATTTTTATCAGCATTTCATGATGTGTTTAGAAGCTGAACAATGAGCAATAATGAACAACTATCTAGACATACATGAAATGTGCAATATATAGAGCATACATACATGTATATAAATGTATGTTATTGCAGACAAGTACAAAAAAGGCACTGTTTATATGCCTAACATTTCATGCAGCAAAATACCATTTCAGCTTAAGTAATGTGAAGTCATACTCTTTCTCCTATAATACAGACATTTCCCAACTATTTTTAGCTCTGTCTGGCTAATTCAGCAGCGCTTGGATAACAGCAATACTTTCCCTTCTTTTCTTGTGATGCTAATTTTACTCTGCTATCCAGAGCCTTTCTGGTGATAGCTCTGCCTCTTGTTTCATTAGCACTGATGTCCGCTGGAAAGTTAAAATACACCATGACTAATGGCACAGTACCTGAGAATGTGTGCTGCTGTTTGAGCATGGAAAAAGGAAATGCCACCAAGTGCCAGGCATTGTGGTGAGCTACCCGACGGTAAACAATTTACTTTGAAGACCTGAAATCCATATTATAGATAGCTGGGATAAAGCCAGGCATCCAAGTAAAGAAAAATACCTCTCTGACTGTAGTGACTCATCAGCATGTACGCCATCATAACCTGAAGGTTGCACCTTCCGTTCATTACCGAAGGGCAGCTGCCGATTGAGCGGAATACGGTATTCAAACATTTATGTAATGCTGGAGATAAAATGTCAGCAGTAATATAAACATTTGGGCTGCTGCGTACCACCACAAATCCTCGGGCTGTCAGGAAAACAGTTAACAAGCTTGGAAACTCCTGCAGCACCGTGCGAACAGGCTTGCTCTCGGTACCTAGTTAATAGCCGTAAGCCGGGCAATAGTTTGCATCATGCATTAAATTACTTCTGACTCAAACAATTAGCCGGTTCCAACAATTAGTAAGATAAGGCGCGTAGTAAGTAGCCTCTCTGCAGCTGACAAAAGCTCTCCCCAAGTTCTTCCTCGGTAGGACTTGGTGAAACGCTGCCCTCTTGTGCAGGAAAGGAACGCGGCGGCCTGAGCATCCCTTCCGTGTGAGCAATGCGGAGCGCGGCTCGCCCGGCACTGCAGCCCATCCCGCGAGCCCTTCCTCGCCACACGACTCCCACAGGCTTCGAGACCGCTTTCCTTTAACGCGGCCGCTACTGCTCTTTAACAGGCAGCGAGATTTCCTGGGGTCTGTTGCCTTGCCTAGTTCCCAGCCGGCTCCAGGCCGAGGCGCTGGCTGGGGACCACTGTGCAGCCCGCAGCCCCCAGCCTGCGCTGCGTGACCGCCGGCAGCAGCCGCACGTGCGGGTGGAAGCCACAAATGTGAGGCACCGGCTCCTTCTCTGTGCCTGCTGCTCAGTTGTACAGAAGGTCTTTAACAGCCCTCATTCTCACTTGGGTATTTGGCTGGGGAGTCACCACTGTTACCTGAATTATACAAGCTCTGCGCTAGATGGTGAAGTAATATCCAGTTTGGAACAGGCGCAGCTGATTGTTCAAGTGTTAATCAACCTTAGAATAGCCCTCAGGAGAGAGGCAAGCAAGTTTTTAACCTTCATTTTACAGAATGTAAAAGGAGGTTAACAGAGGATAAGGACTTGCTTTCCTGAGGTTCACAGCGGCAGCAGATGCCGATGGCAGAGGCGGCTGTGCTGCAGCTCGGGAAGCCAAGTGACTTTTCCTCAGCCACAGGGGTAAGGGTGCACCCCAGGGCCTGTGGGCCAGGTCTTCTCTGCACCAGGGGAGTAGGGAAAGGATGGGGCAGCACGGCCCCTGCTTTGCATGAAAGCCCCAGTTTTATTATTTCTCCTCATCTTTGGACAAGAGGAAATCCAGTGAACTGCAGCTGAGGGTCCCCCCCACCAGAATCTCTCCATCTTATTTGTAGGAAGTCCAAATGAGCTGCCTGCTGCTTTTAGAGTGCCCAGTTCTAGTAAAGCATAGGAGAGAGTTGTAGAGGTTGAAAAATTTGTAGTCATGTATACTAATCCTTGTACCACTGCTAGCCTCTGTGTGCAGAAGTATCTTTAATGTTTAGGTGAGATGCTTTTGGAAGCCACAAGCTGCTTGTTAATTACTAAAGGAGACATTCTTCTGGATAAGCTTACACCAGATGATGAGTTGCCCAAAACTAAACTATTGATTCAAAGGCTTAGCATTAACATGACATTTACGAGTTCAAAATCCTCACCTACAGCATCACAATATGCACTGGTAAAATTAAATGAGTCCTGTATTACTGGGCAGCTGGGAGGATGCTTTCAATATACAGAGAGAAACAAAGGTGGGAGGAGAATATGGCACCAGCACTATCTGCAGTGCACACAGAGCCTTTATGCTTATGCTTTTGTGTCCAGGGTCAGTTGCGGTCTTTTACCTTGCCAGCTACATAACTTTCTCCTTCTGGGTCTTCAGGCACTCCTTACACAATGAATTGCCTAGGAGGAAGAACTTAAAATTTAATTCAGGTAGGGAAGGCAGCACACGTGAATGATATAGAATCTACTAGCCCTTGTAGATTATATGATTTATACATTCACTCAAACAGCAATGAATGAACAGTCCTATAGCAGGCAATATGCTATTGTGCTGTTACTTCTATGCCTTGTCTTTTTAATGAAAGGGCTTATATCTTCAAAGTTAATTAACTCATTTCTCAAAATCATTTATACATCTGCCCTATTTCCAGTAAAACTCCAGTTTCACGTTACTAACTTTAGAATTGTATTAGAAAAAACAAACAAACAAACAAACAAAAAAGTCGTATCAGCTATGCTATTATTTTATTTGCAATGACTTCAGCTGTGGAATCGCTAATAGCAATGAATTTCATAGACTGAAATTTGGCCTGTGAATTTGCACCAGTGGTCGCTTTGGAAGGACAGTCAAAAAAGTATTAGCCAAGAGCCTGCGTTGCGCTCACTGTCACACTACTGGAGCAAAGCAGCGCTAAGACCAGCAGGCCCAGCCCTGGGCTGTATCGTTGACACCCAGCTGGGCACCTGGCTGCTAGCACATGGGCAGTGAGTGTCACCTGGCCCCTCAGCCACTAGCAGGTGGCCCGGGAGCGCTGGAGAGGTCTCGGTCCTGCCTGTGCCCTGCTGAGCGTGGGCCCCGCTCTGGTTGCTGCTGGTGGGCGAGCCGCGGGGCTGCCCCTGCCCATGCCACGTGCATGGAGCTCTCCTGCTTCCTTCTGCCGAGGGGTGGACTTTTCATTTTAATTAAGCTATTATTTCGATAACCATTACAAAGTGTGGGCACGGCTTGGGAAACATTAAAACCAGGGTAAACAAAGACTGTAGCACTCCATCTGCTTTTAGCACTACAGTTCAGCAACAGGAATGTTTGGGCAGCGTACACGGCTGAGTACTGTCAGTATTTACAGTAGAGCACACCATGCCAAGCTTAGCCTACAAGCTGGTCGCAGGCATGAGCTTTTCATAATTTAAAATGATTTGTTCTTTTCTGATGTGAAGAACACCACTTCCTTGCGCTGAATGCTGCCTGTGAAGTCTGTTTTTCCACTTTAGGGATGCTAAATAGAAGCTAGCCAATGAAACGGAGGTAAATTTATTGACAAAAAATATAACATTCTTCAAAACCAACAGCTCTCTCTCTCCCCAACAAGGAAGAAATAAAATAAAAACCCTTTGGAAATGCTGAGAAAATATCAGGGGCTGAGGTGAAAGGGACACAGCTTGACAAGTATGCTGAAAGCTGAATGTGGATTACCCGTGAGTGCAAAAATGAATAAATGTG
Source organism: Aythya fuligula (assembly GCF_009819795.1). Lineage (NCBI taxonomy): Eukaryota > Metazoa > Chordata > Aves > Anseriformes > Anatidae > Aythya > Aythya fuligula. The sequence goes on along the minus strand of NC_045566.1, from coordinate 30,023,059 downwards.
TTTTATTCCATTATATTAATGAAATGGTTAATTCGGTTGCCATAGCAACAAAGAACAGCCATGCTAAAAAGCTAAAGGGCTATACATAATGCCTGATACAAGGTCTCTCTAATTCTAAAGCTGATTTTCTTAGCTACAATAGAAGTGATATGTGTTTTCAATATCATCTTAAGCTTTTGCATCAAATCCTCAAGCTAATCCAATAAATAGACTAGTAGCATAAAATAGCATATATGTTTGCACCTCATAAAACTTACAAAAGGGGTTTACCTATGTGCAATCAAAAGAAAAGATCTGCAGAGTGCAGAGTGAGGCTTTTCAGAAAGACTATTCTTCGTGCCATGGTGAAACAGCAAATATGTACAATAGGAAGTTCCTGCAATTACAAAGCACGTGACTGTGCAGGAAATCACTGCAGAGGTAGCTGAGACACCAAGGCAGAATTACACTTACCACCCTGATAGATATTTCTCCGTACACAAAATAGACTTGATTTTCTTTTCACTTGCATTTTGCCTTATTTTGTCAAAAATTAATAATTCTTCAAGACTTCAAAAAAGGAATCCTGCAGCACTTGTTTTTATTGTAACATCAGTGTCATGGAGGGGGGTGACCCGTGGCCTTGCCAGCAGTGCAGAGGACAGACCAATTCTTATTACACTCTTTGCCAAAGCAGAAGCAAAAGGGGTGCCCAGCCTCCCTTCAGAGGGGGCCTGGTGCAGGCCCGCAGCCCCCACCCCAGGGAAGGGAGCTCCCAGCACCACACAGCACCGGGGGCAGCCCTCTTCTTTGGTTCTCTTGTTACCATCAGATTAGTCGACCTCGTATCTCTTGCTCTTCCTAAAATAAATAGAAGAGGCTATAGTACACCCACACGAGCACAAGAAGGCTCTGACTCCTGTCACAGAACACAGACTTACAAAACTCTGTCATGCACCTGCGTGATGGAAGTGGATGCCTTTTACCTGCAGGCTGTCTCATTTTCATGGTAATGGCCGTGCGGGTCCCCACAAATGTCATTTCTCAACAACAGCATACGAAGACTTCAGTGATGAGGCCTAAGCCCATCTCCAGTAAGCTGAAGCAAAAGCTAATACTCGAAGCACTCTCGCACAGGTAAGAAGCACCCCTCGGGGCAATGCCTGGCTCAAGCCATTGGCAGTGTGCAGGCAAGCTGCCCACGGGGGGCACTCGGTGCTGACTGCATCGTTTTTTGGCTGAAATGCAACAGAAGAGCTCTTGTGGCAGCCGGCAGTCATACCAAGGTGCAACTTAAACTGTACCATGAGTTAATGGTTCTGGAGAGGAAAAATGTTTGGTGTAAGAAAAGGACAAAGCAGACCAATGGTTTGAAGCTGTTTTATTTAACAAAATCATTCATGGAGTCTCTCCTCTTTCCACTGAGTGCTGCATAGTACCTCAAAAATGGTTGAGCAACAGCTTTATACTATTTGCTGCCTGAGTCTGGCTGCCCAATACACAGCAAGGCCCATGCCAGGCAGACAGACAGGTTCAGACCTGCAGCAAAGGTGAGGGGATGAAAGTTGGCGGTCAGTCCCTGCACAAGGCCAGCATGGAAATCTGCATGAGATCCAGCAGCTCACCCTGAGGAAGAGCTATTAAAAGCTGTTCTCTGAACAGTTGACTGTGGAGCATGCAGTTCCTCAGAAAAGAAAGAAAATGGCAACAGCAAAGACAAAGCGACCCAGATGGTCCATAAGCAGACTAATTATTTGAACGACCCAGAAGCAACTCCGAAGTTACCAATCCAGCTGCCTGGAGAGTCTGCCAGGTTGCCAGATGTTGCCAATGAAAACTTATCTTCCACAGTTCATCAAAGAAGTGGAGCAGCCTGGTGAAGGGAAACTGTTGCCAATAAAATAAATATTTTATCTAAAAAAATATTTTCTACTAGGAAACGTGTTGAAAAATATAAAACTTTAACAACATGCCCAATCCCATGTTACAGTAGATGAATAATGAAACACACATCCAGAATATGCTGGCTGGATCTTCTTATTGATAGGAGATATCTATGCTCAAGATTGTATTTCTAAGCCTACAGTCCTGGATTGTGTTAAACAAAGTGGTTTTATGAGGCACTGGGCTCATAGCATTCATTTGGGGTTTGGACAGTTTGCCTTGAATCTAGCAATGGCTTTTGCCACCTTGAGATAAAAGGCTACAAGGCACCAAACCTGGAGGAGCCAGAGGTGACAGCAATACCTGCTGGAAGATGGGGAGACTACAGAAATGACAGCGAGCCACTCTGTGGCCCCTGGCTGCCCAGTCACCTCTCAAACTGGCCACACTGCGGAAAGCCCCACATCCTCAAAGAGGCAATACAGAAGGGGCAGTGGTTCCAGACAGGTACCTTGTGTTTTGTTCCTGCCAAGTCTTACTGACTAAGCAAATGGGTGTCTGCAAACAAGTCTTCCTCTTACAATCGGTGAGGCATCAGAGCAACAAACACTATGCAAATACATTGGCAACAACACTGGAAATACAGACTACCCTCGGGTTCATGCACAATGGCTAGTTTTAATTTTCCTAAGAGATCAAATTATTGTTTTATTTAAAATCATGAAATATATATATATTTTAAAAATCCTGTGTCAGTTTTCAAATGCAGCTATTATCGTTGCCAATCGAGTTCCTTGCAGATATTATGTATGTTCATCCTAGAGGCCAAAAACCAAACTGCCTGTATAGCCTGTTAGCAAGGCAAAACATCTCTTTTTCCAATGAACGTGTATGAGTGCACTGGGATTCTCACAAGCAGATTTGGCAGCTTTTTCAAGTATTTCTTGGACTGCAGAGCATGCATTGAACATGGGGAGCTTTTTCTGTTCAGGAATATGATGAGAATAAGAATGTGCTAGTGCGGCAGAGCAGGAGAAGCTATTGCAGTTCTATCATAATTTAATTTGTCAAATACAGTTTACAATATTTTATAATAGTGATCAATAGATCAACATGTCTAAACACTGTGTGGTTTAGGGTTGCAGGATCCAATCCAGCATGTCTTTACTAATACAGAATTCCTTAAATATGCAGCTAAATCATTGAAATATATGAGCTTAATTTGGAACCTTTTACACTTTTAAAATTCATATCCCCTTTTTTGACAACTGGCTACAGCATTTGCAAAATAGACCAGATTTTTCTGGTTTGTTTCCTTGGCTCTTGAATGTGCTCAATTGGTTTGCCAAGATGGATGCACAAACCTACGGAACCCAGGTCTTTCGTGTGTGTCTCTCCCCTGCCTGTTTACACCTTGCCTTACTCTGATGACTTAAGGCCTGCAGGAGCCCTTAATGTGGCCATTTCTCTGAGTTCCAGCAACACACAGATTTATTGCTGACTGTCGGTTAGAAATTACTCGCATTCATTTGGGAATGCATTTCCTGAAACTGTTAATGGGCTTGATGGAAGAGGAGTGGGGGAGAGGGTGGGTGGCAAGAGAGAAACCTGAACAATGTAACTTGTTATTTCTTCTTTGGTTAAAAACAAATTATAGTCTTGATCATAAACTTGATTCATAGAATGTCCCTAATCTTCTATAGGTTACTTTATAGCTACTTAGGAACACTGGATATCCTGAGAATATTGAATATTGTAGGAAAAGCTCGAATTTTGCTGCTATGTTGATGATATAAATGTACGTGTGCTTAGCCACTGAAATCAGGTCTCTCGGCTTTGTCCTGTAGCTAAAAGAAGCCACACCACCAGATGTGAAGTGTTCAGTATAGCAAGGTAACCAGGTCTGACAATACAGCAGCGAGGGACCTGGAGAAGCCGGAAGGTTCAGCCACAGGTGACACACCACCTCTCACCTTTAGGGTTTGTGTTAGGATACAAACTAAGAGGTGGATGGTAACAGCCTGGGATAAAATAGCTGCTTTTCCTTGCATCTGTTAACTGAGATCGTAAAGTGCTACCTGCAGAAGATCTGAATTTGTTTTTTGTTTTTGTTTTTTTTTTTTTCTGCCATACTCAAAGGGCAAGCTGCTTGTCAGCCAGCTTCTCAGAGAGAAAAGACAGGGACCCTCCAAACTTTGCCCCTCATAGTCACAAAGCAGTTTGTTCTTACTGTGAGTCTCCTATAACTCACATGAGATAAGAAACCACCAGAAGACCAAGAGACTTAAACAAGTTTCAGGCAAATATTTTCTAAGCAGTACAACTCTCTCTTACTACTTGAGTGTGAAAAATGTACAACTATGAGGAGAAAGATTAAAGTATGAAGCGAAAGCTATTAGCTTTCGGCTTGGGTCTGCCAGTGGATCTCATCGGGTGAGCCCAAAATGTCAGCAAAACCAGGCGGGTGGAGTGAGGATACTAAATGAGCTGACACTTCAAAATGTTGGAGGGGGAAACTGTGCACATCTGTGTGTGTGCGTGGGGAAAGGATGCAAAGGGAAGACAAGTCAAAGGAAGACAAAGAGATGCCATCCAGGGCAAAGAACATGTTATATTCTGCACTGTAGGCAATTAATAGAATAACGTACACATGAATTAACTCATTAATGATTCCTGGAGTGCAGAGTAGAGAACATGAAACACCACCTGACAAGTCTCTTAAGAAAAATCTGTTTAGTAAATTAAGAAAAAAGAAATACAACAAGTTGCTTTCAACATTTATTTTTAATTTGGTGCACAATTCATAAACCAGCAAATGAAAGTTAGGGCATATTTTTAATCAAAGCTTTTGCTGATCACAATATAGGGTATAAGAAATTGAATGAGTAGATCATTTATTATTATTATGAAATCAAAGGCTTTATATTCTTAAGTGGAGTAAAGCAGACAGCAATACGTCCAAATTAGAAAGTTCCTACTGTGAATGAAAAATGGATTAATACTGAGATATTGTTCAGTAAGACAGACAAATCTGTATTTCTTTTTGGTTGTGAAATTACTAGAACTATACATAACTGCTAAGTATGAAGAATTGGCACTGGGGGAAATCATCTTGCCAGTTTGCCCTATACGTGTGTGTTTGGCAAACACAGCCTGCGGGGTGTGTGTTCCATTTGCACGTAGTCAGATCTCTGACCTGTAACGTGTACATTCTGGAACATTAATTGGCACAATTAAAAAGTTATTTAGAGGATGAGCTTGGAGAAAAAACATTGTCCCTTCTCAGAATCCTGAAATGAAACCTGGGCTTTGCAATAAGGCAGTTTAACCATTTTTAGATGGATGTTATGAGTGATCACTGGGGGAAAAAAAGTAACGATCAGGCTACCCAGGCAACATACAAATCTGAAGAGTCCAGCATGTGTCAGTGCACAGCAAATTTATTCTATTAAGTGACTAGTGTGAGAAAGAATTAGAAAGGATTATAAAAATACACTACCATATGCTGTAGTAGTTGAAAGTGATTAATCCAGTTCTTAAATCCTGTTTTAAATTCCCTTTCATTTCTTCCCATAGAAAAATAGAAGCAACATTGCTTTGTTTGAATGCTATGTAGTTAATTACATCTTCTAAGAAACTCTTTTAAAACTAAATGTAATGTTTAATTACAAAATGCCTTCTTGAAAACAGTTAGCTTGTACATTGATTTGTAGTTCATTAAAAATGGTTTCTTAATTATATTTACAGCCAGAAATTACATAGAGATTAAACAGTCTACAGAGGAGTTTTGAAATTACAGCACAAATTGTAAGGAAAAAGTTACATTTCAAATCGTGGACAACTGACAGCTACAACCGACTAATTGCTGCCTTTCTGTAATTTCGGAACTTAATTGTCGTAAAAATAATAATTGGAAAACAGTGTTCATTGTAACGGCTCCCAATGTTGCATTTTTTTGGTCAGAGTAGATTTCAAGGATTAATTAGAAAGCGAATCAGCCGCATCAAAGAAGTGTACAGCACGCATCAGCTGTCGGTCGGACCACCTCAGCGCGCAGGCCCAGGGCCAGGGATAGCCCATGGCTAGGGGCAGCCCAGGGCCAGGGGCAGCCCGCGCCTCGGTTCGTACGGTGTCGTCCTGGAAACCATGCGGATGCAGTCGATAACAGGGCAGACGCTGAGACACAGGGTGCAGCCTGTACAGCTGTCAGTAACCGTGGGCAGGTGGGTTTCGGGATCAAACTGGATAGCCTGTGAACAGGAATAAACATTATTGATGTCACTCATGGAAAAGGTCAGAACTGCGCCCGTTTTAGTGCCTGCGTTTCCTGTGCTGCAGCGGCTGGAGACATCTTGGTGTGGTTCTGCACTGCAGCTATAGCAACTGGTGAAGTGGCAGGGAACAAAACCACCCCTCCCTCCCCCTGGCCCTTCAAAAGCAGAAATTCCACCTCGGCAAAAGCTCACGGCCACGAGGAGCGGCTACAAAAGGCTGACTTCGGCCCGTGATGTTTAGGCTCCCAGAGGGATGTTCCTCCACCACACGAAGACAATATTTCATCACTCGGCGCTTCGCTGGGTCCACTGGCCAGGGGGACACCGGGACATGCCTGCGTGGCCTCAGCACAGCGCTGGCTGCATACACCACTGGGCACTCTTTTGATTTTTATTTTCAGCACGGCATAAACAATCTAATTTAATAATTAAAAAAAAAAAAAAAGTAGAGAAAAACACAGCATGCTGTGCCTCCTGTGATTTTTTTCCTTTGCAAATCTTTGAAAGGGATATCTGAGTGCCAGGCAGGCAGAGCTTGCTTTATTTCTCACATTTCCATGCAGTGAATCCTCATTACCAATTAGTGTGATAAGTGTATTTGAATGTGAAATAACAATTGAAGTCTCAATGAAATAAGCTGCTGGTATAATGGGAAATGGCAATTAAAAGCAAAACCAAAAGCTTCACACAGCCGCAAAAGGTTCAACATCTAAGAAGCAAGCCTGGAAAAGTACAAAATAGTAATAAAAAAATGAATATAGACTTTTAAAAGAGTTCTGGGGAGGAAAGATCAGCCCTGAAAGCTGAACTCTTGCCTTAGCAAACCTCCCCAGCCACTGCCAGCAGTTGGGCAGCCAGAGGGCAGGGGGGAGCGCACGGGTCCAGAGGCACATCTGCAGCGTTTGGGGGTTCACCACCAGGAGGGCACTGAAACGCTGCTGTAGCAGCTGGCAAGAGCACGGAGCAGGTACCACCTTTTCTTTTAGCTTAGCTCAAACACAAAGAAAACTTAGGCTTGTGAGTATTTAGGACTCCTTCCTCTCTCCCCATCAACAATGCACATCCTGAAAGAGGGTTCAAAGAGATAGAGGAATTCAGGACTGCAGTGCTACCTTTGAGTGAAGGAAAGCTCTTCTGTTGGAGTCCTACAAGGTGGTAGGTCTGCATAACAGCATGGATTTTTTGAAACAAAGATAAGCACAAAGCAGATGATATTTTGAAGTGTGGGGGGCTTTTGATTTCTTTGCAATTAAGAAGTTCTTTGCGGTTCTTTGCAATTATTTTCTTCGCAGTTTCCTTAATTAATTAAGGAAAAACATTTTTTGTGCTAAAGAACCTCCTGGGGTTTTAAGCTTTGGTTCTTTTGGTGCTGATTTTTTTTCCAGTTACAGAAAAGTAGGTTTCACTAAATACAAACAAAGTCCTTTGCTCTCCAGGGCTATATCTTCCCTATAGCTGGGAAATCTAATGGAAGGAGAATCAGTGAAGATCACAGTGTCAAGAAGAAATGTAGATGAAGACTACAGTAATCATCTGATCTTGTAAAAATGCAGTGCTAGTTTTTTCGTATCGATGGGAAAAAAAAAAATATCTACCTTTGATCTGATGGTTGTTTTAATCGTGGAAGCTGATTTTAAATAGGAAGACTTTTTTCTTTGGCAGTATATAGTTAAGTAAGACTTCAGACTTAATATTGATTAGACTGAATTAAGGATAAACAAAAGGTCTTGGTGTTCTGATGAAACTTGTTGCTGAGTTAAAGTATTTATCACTGACAAACTGTTCTTGTACTGGAATGAATGGAAAAATTTGTGTATACATTATTGTTTAATGCATACTAGGTTCCATGGAGATTATGCCAGATTTTGCTTTGGTTTTCTAAAAGAACGTGGGTCTTCCTATGATGCCCTTCTTCCCACAGACCAGTTCATCAACTCCAGTGGACATGGAAACCGGTGGTATATAGAAATATAAACCGGTGGTATATAGAAATGCCAATAACATACTGCATAAATCAGATACATGGATGTGATTACTTTTGAGGTGGGACTCCTGTTCACATACTCAAAATTGCTCAGGCTGATGGAACAAAGACTACGTTTCTTTAACAGTTTTTGCACAAGAACGTCTCTTGCCTCCCTGCATCTTCTTGATGGGAAGGGATACATTCTTCCCTTTCTCCCTCACGTATTTGAAAATCATCAAAATTCAGAGGCACCTGACATGGGTCTCCTTCCTTTTCTTCCTCGTAAGAAGCAGCCCACTCCCACTCACAGTTAGGGACACACCGGGAGAGTGACCTAGAGCGGCGCCCTTCCACATGGCTGTCCAGAGGAAGCCGTGCTGGGTGCTGTGCTCACCACTGTGCAAACGGCTCAGACAGGGCTTGCACAGCATAGCCTGGGAGCATGCTGGGGCTCAAATCCAGTATTTTAGACATCTGTTTTTACCACCTGCTCATTAACAGAAGGTGGATTCTTTCTTCCCAGCAGCAGAAAGATAACTCATTGTGCCTTCCTGCTAATTACAGCTGTGCTCTTACCTGGTAGCCAGAATCATTACAGGTCATGTAACATTTGCCACAGTTGATACACATTTCCTCGTCAATCAGAGCCACAACTTGCTCTGTGTTGCAGAGCTCACCATATGCTCCAATATACTGCAGTGCTTTTCCAATTATATCCTAGGGAAAAAAAAAAATTATTGACTCATTTAGAGGATACCTAAGCTGTTTCTATAGCTGCAGAGAAACACTCTCCAGTACTTTAACATGGAAAATTTGGACAAGTATTGTGAAGATGTTTATGATTTTTCTTATAAATTTCCAAGCCATCAACCTTCATATGTACTCTAAAATACAAAGAATGCTCCACATAGGTACATTTTGAATGTAAGCAACTCTAAAAGTATATGTCCGTATACAAATATGTTATACAAAAAGGTTACATGTGTAACACCTTTGAATGTACTATTTTAATTTGTCCATTATTGTGTGATACTTAAAGGAATAAAATGGAGTACAAAACAGGAGTGACATGCTACAGACAATCTGATCATCCTTAGTCATTTCTCATTAGTACAGATTTAAGAACTCACAGTGAGAAAAGAAAGAAACACGATCAAATAAACTGAGAACAATAATTGTTTTTCTCTCTGTAGTAAGAAAAATGCACAAATGACATGAAGATCATCAGATTATTGCAAATATTACACAGAAATAAGATGTGGGTCTAATCCTGCATGTTTTGGTTCAGTTCTTTTAACTTCACAGGGAAGAGTTTGTGGCATCAACCTCACACATCTGTGCTGCAAAACCAAATTTGCATGGCAGACAGAATATAGCTACATACCACAGGAGGAAGACGCCTTCTAAAATAAGTTGTTGAGGAACTACCTGATGCAAATCATTTGCACTTCACATAAAGCAAAACTGCACAGTTCAGCGGTAGTTCAGCCACACTAATTCAATGGCAGAGATGGACCAAGTCCCAGGTCCGTCGGACTATGGCTATTCTTCAGTTAAATCGGTTTAACTCATAGAATTGTAGCACAGGTAGTGAACATCACTGCATTTTAAAGGTTTCACTCTGTGGTATGGTATTGCTGGCCTGGATATTTTGTGAGTTTTCTGAGGAGGCTTCAATATCAGTTCTCATGCTGCAAAAAGATTTTAGGTGCGGCACTCTACATTGTTAAAATAAAGTCAAGCTCAGTAAATGCATGTTATTTGATGCAACAATACATTCTACTCATGCTTTAGAAAGGGGTATAACTGTAAGGTATTTCAAAAATCTTATTGAATTTTAGGAGCACAGAACTGGCTTCAAAGCCATGCTACTGTAATAAACCAAGAAGTCATTAAGATTTTCATTACAGAATTTGATCCAAGTCAATTGAAAAATGCTCAAGATCAAGCCAAATATGAGACACAGACAAGTCTGCCTAGAATTATAAGCTTCAAAGTGTTTACCTTTGGTCTTTCATAGCCAAGAAACACGATAAGAATTTATTTTCATATTCTGTTTCTCAATATTTTTGAAGAAGCAATATTTACCTTACTCCTATCAGTCAAAAAAGAAAAAAAAAAAAAGTGTACTGAAGTGGATATCAAGTATTTTAAATGTCTACTAATATACTATGTTTAACCTGTATAATTTATAGTCATATACAATCTTTAATATTGTTTTAAATTCTCATATAGAAAATTGAAGAAGATCTGGACACCAGTACCTTAAGTTTTCATTGCATATGTTGTTTTGGGCAGCCTTATTTTCAAACACACTAAAAATCACTAATTCTTCCTATGCCACAAAGAGGAATAAGGGAGCAGTATCTATGAAGTTGCTGTTAATGACTGCTGATGTAGGAAATTAAGCCATATCCTAAATCCAGGAAGAAGGATAGGGAAAGTATACTCTTCTTCTTCCAAAAATATTCAAATGTTTTCTCTGTGCCAAACCCTAACTTGCTTACATGTCAAATACCTTGGTTGCATTCATCCAGTTCTAAAAGCCTTCCAGCTCTTCTCAGCAACACGTAGAGAACATTAATGCTCTTCCAGCATAAAACATCTATGGCACATTGCTAAAGGCAGCATGACGAGTGTGGACAGATGACTGCAAGTGAGCAAGTTATGACAGCTTAATGAGTTAGCACTCATCAACAAAGCTGTGCAAGCTGATTATGTGCATGGTCCAAATTCACTGCAAATTTGAAGTAAAATCTGTTTGCTTAAACCACTGTAAAAGGTCAATTAACTACTATGAAAGTGTTTAAGCTAATACTTTTTGCTTTGCTGTTGCAAAGGGCTAGGCTTGAACACACAGCCCTTTAGCATGCCTCCACTGATGAACTACAGCAACTCAATTAAATGTAATCCCTTAGGACCTGCTCACACTCTTGTATTTTCATTTTCTTTTTCTTACTCAGAAAAGTTAATGGATTTACTGGGAATTGTTCTGCAGTTTTCAGGGTGCTGCAGTGCTGCATTTCTCAAGTTTCTGCAGCCTTCTGTATCTGTTGAAAAACTGTGGTGGTTGAAAGCAGCTCCAGCTTGTTTCAGGTCTCATGTAGGCTTGTCTGTATCATACCTGTTAAGGTTTCTTTGTGATCTACTGTCGCCAGCAATAGTAAGTATCCTGTAAACCTCTCTTTTGTATACAGCTCCCAGACACTGCACTGTGTGCCACAAATGCAGTTGTTGTCTGCAAGTATGGTACCGTGCTTCTCTCTTTTAGAATTTAAAGAAATGATATAAAACCTGTGCAACAAACAGTGATGTAGCTTTCCACTGCCTGTTCGTGTTTTGAAAGGATCTACATGGGGAGATTCCTGATATTGAAAAGCTTTTTAATCTAACAGAGGCAGACTTTTATACAGCATAGGTAATTAACAATTTTCTCAGGGAGGTGCTGGATTCACATTTGTATTCTTTAAATACAGTTTGGATGTGATGTTACAAGAAAACAAAGCTCTAGCAGGTTGCAGAGAAGGGCTGCTCATATAATCAGGGGATGTAAGGCCTTTCTTACAAGAGAAGACAAAAAGAGCCTAACAAGATGTTTAGCCTAGGAAGATGAAGGCAGAACAGGAATATGATGTCTCTTTGTATATACATCAGGGAGGGAAAAGAGCTATTTAAGATAAACGACAATGTTGGCACAGGAACATATGATTATAAGCCAGACATGAATAAATTTAAAGCTGAAAATTAGAAAAGACTTTTTAAATAGGGAAGGAGTGAGGTGGTTAATGCCCTTCCAGAGACGCAGCTGGGGGACAGGAGGGAGACAGTCCAAGATTTAGGATACCATTAGATAAGCTTAGGAAGTGGTTACTTAGAAGAACACGATCAAAACAGATTTTTCCATCTATAAACTTACAAAGGGTATAACAAAAACAATGCATGTGACATGCTGATTTCTGAATTTGTAAAAAGTCTCACTCCTTGCAACTCACAAAACACACTTTTGGGGGACCTACAATCCCAAACAGGTATGTTAATGACATTTTGGAGGCATGAAAGTTCTTTCAAAATACTGTGTCAATGATTTATAGCTCATTTACACTCCTGGATATTTTGTCTTTTAATCATTTATTACTCTCAAGGAAAATCTGTATCTTTAGCCATTTGCAAAGTTTTAAGTCTTCATTGACTAAAAAAGTACTGGTACTTAAAAGATGTTCTGCAGGTGCACTCTTTTACAGCACCTCATGATATCTCCGAGTTTCTTGTTCCCATCAAATCATAAATGTTTATAACAAACTAAACAGTGCAACAAGACAATCAGCTTTTGCAGTTTAAAGTGCAGTTTCACTCCAAAAAGCAACTGGCTAAAATGGCACTATGGGATTCCACACTTAGTATATCTCAATGGCCTCCAGATCAAATTCGCACTGTTTACAGTATTTATTTTTTTCTCCCTAACTGCCAAACCTGCAAACAGAAGCCAGGTTTTGAAAGGCAAGCTGTGTGCTTTCTGGCTTATACATTACCAGCAGCAATCAAGAGAAAAAATCTAGAAGTTAAATTTTGCCCTAAGTTACACCTTTGCAATCACAGGGACCTAGAGCACTTGTTTTGATTACTGCTGTGCTGTCCCACTCTTCTCAACAAAACTGTACTGAATGATCTGGGAGAGGAATTTAGCCCTGTAAATGGAACTGGCAGGGAATTCAGTTGCTATGGAGAGAATCAGAGCAGAATCCATTAGTTTTATGTTACTAATGAGTACAGAAAAAATTCATTTTGTCACTAAGCTAAGCAGATGTGGTTTTGAGTATACACAAGGAACAGATCTGTTCAGTAGGATATTATTTTTACAATGCTACTTTTATTACTATAGCTGTATTTTTAATGTTCATATATCAAGTATTTAATGGTGATTAGCATGTCATTAGCCATCATATTAGTAAACCTATATTTGTAAATACAATTCACAGTTCAGGCATGGCTCCTTGTAGACCTGCTGTCTCCAGATTCATGCAGACCACACTAAAAGATTATGTTCTCCAGAGATGCCAACCACCACAATCCTATTCTATTCCCTCCTAAGAAAGCCATAAGACGGTGCAGGTACTGTCTCATATAGCAAGTTCAAAGGGTACACACATGCTTGTCCTCTTATTGCACATTTTGATTCACTACAAAACACTGTGTTCAGGAGAAAGGTTCACTCAAAGCTGACAGCAACAGCAGATAAGGAAAACAGGGTAATCTTTAGGTTACCAGAAGTAGAGACCTGCTTGCTGTGATAGCAGTCTGTCCCAAGGACAGGCCTTGACCTCAGTCCTCATGGCTCTGAGGGAGCATTCACAAGGATACAAACGCTGAAGTTGATTCAACTCCAAGTAATCAAAAACACCCCTCTGAACAAAGCACCTGACATTTATACAGCAAGGTTATGAACTTGATCCCAAGTACTACAACTGTTCATCATCTTTGGTGTTTGGGTACTTCTCAGGATTCAGCAGTTGTTGAGGAATAAAAGGGGGTTCTCCTTGGAAGAGTCCTTACTATGATATGAGAGCACAGAAAGGGGGCGAAATGGTGCAAAGAAATTAAATGTCTGTCTGTATCAGTGTGTATCTCTATTGGGGAGATACCTGCCTTCCACCTGGTCTTTTTTGGTAATAAAGGTGAGGTGCTGCCAAAGACTGAGATATAAGAAGGAAAAACGTTAGAAAAAAAACAACAGATATATTAAAGAAGAATAAGTCAGCAGGATCAGAGAGTACATGGCCAAGGTTAATTTAAAGTAAAGAGCCTCACATAAATATGTAATCTCATTAAAACTAGTTTTTACATCTAAAGATTACAAATGCTTTGGCAATAGTTAAAAATGTTATTAAATGTGTCTTGGGATTTAGTGACCTGGGACCTCTAAGCTTCGTTTCAGCAAAGCAAGTAAAAAAGTTGCATTACTAGCTATTAGGAGACTTGTACAATAACTCAAACGAACTTTTACTACGTAATTCAATATGGCTTCTGTAAAGAAAAATTGTGCTTCATGAATCTATCACAATTCTGGATAGAGACTGTGAGGCAGTAAATACTAGATAATTAACTGGTAAATTTTATGTTTCAGTAGGCCTCTGACACAGGCTTTAAAACAGAGTTTTAAACAGAGAAATCAGGTAGCCATGAAGTGGGTTTGGAAACCAGCTAAAATAGAGAGCTGAAATATAACAATCAACATACAAAAAAGGCAAAATATTAACACAGGAATATATCACAATTTTCCAGTTTAGATATGGTTCTGTTTAATACGCTAGCATGTGTTTCAGGAAATGATTTGAACTGGAATACTACAGAGTTGATACTGATAATAGCTGAAACTAAATTCATGAAAACCTAAGGAACTTCACAGGTATTTTATATGATTAGGTTAACGGGTACTATAATGGTGAAAAAAGGTAGTTTGATAAAGAACTATTCAGCATATCAAAATAAGTAACTCTTGCTATTCTTGGAAAGGGATATATTCCAGATAAAACAAAGCTACAAGAGCAAATAAGGTAGGTGACACCATGGGCAGCTCACACAAACTTCTGCTTAATGTGCTGTCATGATAAAAGACAAGCAAACCAGCAAGATGTTAATATATAAAACAGCACCATAATTGCTGTAACTCTGTTGTGATATTAATCAACCCTGATCTGGAATACACCATCATTCTAGTTTTATATGCAGTAACAGTGCCCTTCCTCTCTTACGGGCTGCTAGTGCAATAGCAGTCATTATAAAACCACTTGAGGCAGTCCTTTGTCAGTCAGAGAGGGGAAGAAAAGAGAAGGGTCGACCCTAGGATTTCTCCCCATACCTGAAGACTAACTTAAATTTTTTTAAACTGTCAGATGTGATGAGGATATTCTCTGAGGTACAGTGACAGAGAGGGGATCGCTATGGGCTACACAGCATGAGAGGCTACTGCTGTGATTCATGTTGGAGCAAATACTTGGAGAAGCAGACTCGGAGTCATAAATTATGGGGCACACATGCATAGTTCCACCTGAAATATGCAACAGCATCAAGTTTACGAGGAAGGTTATGACAACCTGGTCTTTTGCAGGCAGGTGAGCCCAAGCTACTTTTGTTGAACCACTTAAATACAGGCCGGGAAGACATAGTACACCGTTATAGCACAATAGTGCTGTGCCTAGACCAATATACCCTTACAATATACTTTACAGGTTATAATATACTTTTACAATATACTTTTACAGCTTAAGCACAACACTGGACTAAATGTGGCTAGAGGTCTCCCAAGACGGCTGGCTTTCAGCTGGATACTGATAGCACCCACATTAAAAAACATGTGTATATGTATGTGCAAAAGACCACGTACACATACCAGTAACACACATGGGTGAAAAATTTCAAACATAAGGAATTTAAGCTTGAGGAACTCTTTGGCTATTTGTCCAACAGGTGGGACAATATTCCATGCCCTACCTAATCTGACAAACAAAGCTATATCAGAATATGTAAACTACTGAACAAGGCAACCACAGAAAGACCTGTGGAATAAAAAAGGAATAAATAAAATAAGCAGATAAATGCTGACCAAATATTATGCCATAGGCCCTCAAAGACAATGAATGAAATTATTAAGAAACAAACCGCAAGAATGATATGAGGAAGGAAAATTAAAGTAATAAGGAGGTAACCTGAGAAATATGTGGGAGCAGTGCAGAAGTGTAACCGAAAATAAAAGATCCAGAGGATATATCCATATCCAGCAGGAGTTCTGATAGTGCAGAAAAGTAAGAAAAGAAGAAACACTGCTGAATATCAAAGTATGCATTTTCAATTAACATTGAAAAATAGAGAAAATAAAGAGAAAAACCATGGGAAAAGCCTCCAAGAATTAAATTAGATTTTGGATAACCACAAAGGGTTTTTAAGTCTATAAAAAAGGCGTTTTGGCAGCATGCAGAATTTAAACAAATGTTGGAATTTACATATCACCAACCCAACAGCAGATCAGACAGATGAGGGAGTTCTGGGCAGGCATCAGGAAATTTGCAGCAACCCTCCAAAAATACAGCCAGCCAAATCAAGGGTCATAGCTGTTCCAAAGACAGCTATCTCTCAGGTGCCATCAGCTGTTGAGCATACCTCTCCACTGGTCCTGAGAACTGGAGTTGGGCTGGTCCTAGCTATTAGTGCTGACCATTCCCACTCCCCTGATATCCCAGTCTGAACTAACAGAATGTATTCTCCTCTCTGTCCAGAGGGTCAGCCAAGACAGAACTGCCTGGAGACTGTTCGGGATTTGTAATTCTAAATGTGAATACTTCTTGGACAGCTACAGATAAATCACTCAAGTCTGAGCTCATCTCTGCAGAGAATCCCCGATCAGGGAAGGGTATAAGATAAGTCACCTTTTTTCAGTAAGCTTCACTCAGCTTCTGTAATAAATATTCGCAATCTTCCTGGCAGATTTTCTCCACAAAATGTTATGGATGGGTCATTTAATAATAAACTTTACAACACATCCCTTTGTAGAGTGGCAAGTTCCCTAACTTCAAGCAAAACCCTGGTATTCTGTTATTTCTTTGTGGACATCTCTTACTGCTGTTTTTCTCATTATTGTTAAAACATTCCTTTCTAAAGAGATGTTCAGACTGTAAGACTGTCACAAATCAGCTATTTTATTCTAATTGCTTCAGTCTTTTTCAGTCTTGCTTAATTCAAGTGAAGGTGTGAGAAAGAGGCTAACCTGATTTCTCTGCCTGAGAAGCTCCTTACAGTGTCTTTATAAACAGAAGTTTTTGTTTGGGGGAATTCATCTTCCTCTTCCTTGCAGTAGGACCTCCTTTCTTCTTTTTAACCCATCTCTGACTATTTGGTTCTTTTTTTTTTTTTTTTTACTTGAGTTTGGCTTGGGCTTGATAAATTATTGACCTCAACTTTTTATTTATTTATTTATTTATTTATTTTTAACCCAAGTCTTTATGTCTGCTTTTCCCTCTTGCTAAATTTCTTCCATCATTCAGTTTATTTGTTTTTTGATGGTATCATTTTTTTTTTTCTCTGCTGTTTTCAGAAGCAAGCTATCTCATTGAAAATGCAGTTATTGGCTGTTGTTTCTTCTTTCTCTTTTCCCTTACATCAATACTCTCCCTGCAAAGAGAATAGAACCATAAAACCTCTGAGGTCAAGTAGACTTTGAAAATGTTCATCATAGTGGGGGGGGGGGGGGGGGGAAGTAGATTGCTGTTCTTTGGGACTTTTCATATACATAAAGAATGGAACCTCAGCACAAGAGGTGGGGCGTGATTTTCAGTAGCGGAGCTCAAACTCAAATAACCAGTCAAAAAAGGTGAGGGAGATCTACAGAAGTTGCTAACAATTTAACTTAAACAAGAAGATGACTCAGAATTTCTCCTTGGCTTGTTTTGCAGTCCTATCTGCTATCTTGGAATGCTGCATGTATTTGTAAATGCTGCAAATTTTCCTTGGGAATTATATGTGATATTTTGAGCTATTCCTCATGTTGTATTTTATTCTTGGTCTTATTTTTGCAAGAATTCGTACCGTTTTGATCATACAGTGAAAGCTACCTATCTGTGAATATCTGATATTCTTACATATATGATGAAGACAGTTAATGAGTTCAGCAGATATTTTCACATGGCTTCATACAAGGGCCTACAGGAGATTTCTGATAAAAGTTTTCCTTGTATTTATTTATTACCTGTGTGGTTTTTTTTGTTTTGTTTGTTTGTTTGTTTTTGAAGTTTAAGTAGGGTCTAAAGTGAACACTTAGAATAATTAGCTGCTATTTAATTTTATTGGCTACTTAAGGGATGGGAAAATCTCCAATGTATGGATTATGCAGTGGATGGGGGAACTGGTTTTATTTTCACCTTGACATTTACTCATTGCACATAGTGGATCAGTTACCTAGACAAACATCTTCCAGCTTTAAAATTTAGTTTGAAAACTTAGGTCTCGGTTTTTGTATGTATTGAACACCAACCTTTTCCACACCACCCTTTTCTTGCATGAGAGATGGATATTTAGTAAGCCACAAATAATCAAGAAGTATCATGCAAAGCTGAGCTCATACTGTTTCATTCAAATTAAAAGAAATTGTTAATGGTTAAACTTAATTCTTCAAGATATTCACCATGTTCTACAATTACCATTCCACTGCCTGAATATCTTGATTTTGAAAAATGACATTAGGGAAATACCTATACATGTACATCACAAATCATTTCCCATCGATTTTGGTTAAAAGCTAGAAAGTCTGCATAAATAGTTGTCTTTGATGCCCTCTAACAAGCTTAAAAGCAGTAATAACCAACTCAAACTGCTAGAAATGACTGTGCATGTCAACTGCCTGATGGCTGATCATTTCTTACACATAAGCTTATCTTTTTTTACCTTGATTGCTGGAATGGGCTTCTTTGGAATGAAGTGCTTTTTCTCAGGAAGTACAGCTGCTGTGCTTTGTTCCTTCAGTTTAATCTTGTTCTCAGCTATTATTTTTTTGCGTTGTTCCAGGTAAGGCCCAAAATTAGGTAGTTTCTAAAATAAAAATCAGGAAACATGATTAATATGCTTAATAAGCAGGCATAGTAAAGGGAGTAAGTCTGAACCTAAGGGCAAGATTCTAAGTCCTTGTTTAGCGTGACTTATTTAGGAGGCTGAAATTGAAATCAGTGGGACTCTACCAGAGCGAGAAGTGAATAAAAATCAGCCATGAACTTCAGGATCTGACTTGAAAATCTATATTGAATATTAAAATATTAATATACCATAGCAGAAAAATAGCTGATTTGCAGGTCAGCATCCAACAGTCTTCTATTTCCCCATTGCATACTTGCTTATATATAAAAATGTATCATGTTAAATAATTCAAATATATAACTTTATTTCTATACTATGTGGAAAGGCATCATAAAACTATCAATTTACTTACAAGGGCTCTAGCAGTGTTTGAGATTACTTGTATGGATATCTGGTTATATCTATGTATTTTTAAAGCACACAAACATGCATTTTATGTTCTGATAACAGAAGGTTGTCTTGACCTGTCAAAAGCAAGGCTAACAAACACCAAATGAACAGAAACACATTCTAATCTCATAATTTACCTCTATGAACCAGTTGTAGTCTTTTCTGTGACATTTAATCCTTGAGCCCAATTAAGCAAGCTCTACAGGAAAATTTCACTGAATTGTAAAACTCATGTCTCACCCAAGAACATGGAAGCGCAGATTCAGATTTCATAAACCTGCCAAACACCCAGCTTCCTGAAAGAAAAAGTTCCTTTGTTTGCACAGCAGAGAGATGGAAAACTGTAGTGCGCCATAATCATAGATTTAGGTGAATAAAAAGATGGTGGAAAACATGTTTTTTTTTGCTTGATGAAAGAGATTGTGCCCTTCCTCCCCTGAAACTAGTTCCTTATTCCATACAAAATATTTTATCCATCTAACTAAACCAAGCTCAGAAGCTACTGCAGTACTGCAGAAGCTAGCAGGTAGTAACAGGGGATATGTAGCCTCAGTAGTTGCTAGCATTAATTCACGCTAATAATACAACCTCAAAGAGCATATTGAACAAGATACAGTACTGCTGTGGTTATCAAATTTTTAAGAGGGAATTTCAATATGAATTTTAAAAACAGAATTATTTAAAAATTTAGAAATTATTATTTTTTAAAATGAAGTAAATCCAGAAGAGGTTACTCTGCTCTATAGGAGAAAAAATCCCTCAATGAGCTCTGTCAATCAGGATACCCCACAATGGGACCGTAGGACTCCTGTCACAGCAAATAATAGCTTTCTTGGCTGCTAGGGTTTTGGCACTTGTGAGCACACAGATAGAGGGTGAGGTCCTTGAAATGTTTCCCTGCTTCTGAGACTTGTTCTGTGGTTTCAACATATTTCAACTTGAAATCAGAACTTGCAGTCTCGTGGTGATCTCCAAAAGAGGTGACCTGCTGCAGGCTGGGAATGTGCCGTTCTCTCAATCTAGGTAAATGCAAGACCAGCACTGGTGTGTGTATGTGTGTGTGTGTGAAGGGGGGGGTAACTGCAGACCCCCTCTGTCCCAAATCTAGCTATAGTCTCAGTTTGCCCACTGTCACAAGACTCTTGCTTTGTCTGTTGCATGGGAACTTTGTTCCTCAGTGTCACATTCAAGTGCTTCCTCAAAGATGTCAAATACACTTTCCTTTCTGTGCAGTTGCCATACATTCATGATTCATGTTCTTAGAACGAAAAAGTTCTAGGATGGCTTAAAATAAGCTTTTAAATATTACTGCAAACAGCAGTAAGGTAGTGGACTAATATACCAAATTAAAATAAGACAGTTAAAAAAAATAAAAGTTAATTTTAAAAGGAAAATAAGTGGAAGGAAAATTTGACTAATTTCATTGTAAATAACAGGCTCTAAAAAACAGAGTCTTCATACAAAGTCTTCATACAAATTTTAGAAAACCTAAGATTTTAACCAAAAATCTAAAAAAAATGCAAATTTTGATAGAAAATATTCCTGTCTATCTGCTAGGCTGTGTCAATTAGAAATATATTTTGGCTACATATAAGCAGTAGCTGTGTCACTTAGAAACTATTTTCTCTCCATCATGTATATGCTGATGCCAACAACTTTGAGCTTGAGATGGACGGAGACCTGATGACAAAAGCATTTTTGGACTCTTCCCTGTCTGGCCAGGAATTGAATTGCTGACTTTCAGAGTAGGTAGTAGTAAAGCTAATTTCACTGAGGTTTTTAACTGAAATTGTAGAGAAAAGAGACAGTTGTTCATGGCCTGAGTTACTGAAGACCATCTTTGGGAAGAACAGCCAAATTTCTGCAGAATAAAGCCTTTACTTTTCTATTCTCTTAATGTATGTGCAATCATCCACTTTCTAGAGACAGAAATATCGAGTGTATTGAAATAAAATAGGTGATCTGAGGAAAAGCATGGAAAAATCATCCATTTTGGTTTATAGAAAAAGTGTGATTTTTAATGGTAATTATTTAATTTTCTACGTTGTGATACTGAAGTAAGCAGATTATTACATCTAACATAGCCACTAGCTGGAATGTATAGCAGACATTTTGAATAGCATCCCATGCCATTGGTACCATAACTGTATTATTTCAGATGTTTTTTAATGACATACATGTTAAATTAAGCTATAAAAATTGTATATTTTCAAACTAAGCGAAGTAAAGATTTATCTACAAAACTAACATCCAACCTGAGTTTTTGCTATGCATTATTGTATTTCCATCAATAAATTGACTAAATGGATTGTAGGATAATTAACAAAACACCTAGGTCCTACTCCAGGCTTGGGCACGAACAATGAGTTTCCAGTGACTTAACAGAAGATGACTGCAAGTCTATACAAATGATCTGGTTATTTTGTGCTTGGAGTCTAGCAGTTCACAAGCAGACAAGCCAAATTTCATCAAACAACACTGAAAATCAGCCATCTTTTCTATCACAATAAATAATACATGAAAATGTAGTCTCAGGAGTTTAGGAAGGACTTATTGAAGGTTGTCCTGAGTAATGCACAGAAGGCTGATGATATAAGAAGAAAATATACAGAAGACTGATGAGATAACTTCTTGTTCAGAGCTCTAGTTTCAGACATGTTGGGAGACAAAGACCTTATGAAATGGGAAGCAGAGTTACTGGATATAGCAGAAGTGGAAACATGTTGAAATAACTTCTCAAGAGATCGATATTTAAGAGAGTTTAAAGTTAAATCACCTCTAATCATGCTAGGGGATGTCTTCCAAAGCACATAGGGATTTAATGGCACAATTCCCAATGAAAGCACAAGCACAGTAACTTGGTTGGTTTAAATCCCTGTTTGCTTTTGAAATCTTTCCGCAGTATGTCTTGAGATACATATTTTTTTTGAAATTTCGACATATCTCATATGTGACTAAGCTCTCCATACACTTGTATCTCTGTCCTATCAACATCTTCCTAGAAAAAAACAGCTAATATGAATATGTGGATCAGATCATAGCAAGTATTTAGAAGATTGCAACAAGCAGAGCAATTAGATAATTCTTGTCTGCTTATATATCTGTATCAATGATGTCTATAGCTGCATTATTCATATCCATCTGTCTCTATATTGCCATAATTTAATGTATTTCTATTAAAGAGGATAACATCAATAATGGAGCCAAAATAAACATATTAAGTGGTTTTCTTTCATTGTTTATAAGTGTATTATCACAAAGCTGGAAGCTTGAAATATTATGCTGAAATATTTTACAAAAAGAAAGAAAAAATCCAACCCTCCCTGCTAAAGACTTTCAAAAGCTGCCTTTTAACTGATGAACTGTATAAATCTCCAGCAACATTGTGATTTTTGTTTCAGTAGTTTCTCCAGGGATTCATCATTGATGAATTTGTTCTCACCAGAAAAGCTAAATCCTACTCATTTAAAGATAACAGTATCTTCCACTAAAACTGTCTCTATCCAGATATAAAAAAGCATTACCCTGCCAATAGAGAACTGACAACATAATGAATCAACAATGAAACCTTAAGCCAGGAGAGCTTTAAGGTGAATAAGTCTGTTTTGATTATAATTTATTCATGGATCAATCTAAAGGTAATTGAGCATATTATGAACTAAAAAAGGTGCTTGTTTCCTAATGGTAAAAAGTAGAGAGTACCTTTCACTTCAGATTGCTGTAATTTTTATGGGTGCACCAGCAAGTAGCATAATTGAATTGGAGCTGGAACAGGCTAGTGAACAGGGCAGTGCAATACGTATCAGATGACTGAGACTTTATTTCTAACTTTAAAATTGATATTCTCCTTATTCTGGGAAAGTCCAGCTACACCCCCGTGCTGTGGTTACCAGTTGTTTATTTAGGAGCTGTTTCCTGCAAAAGGGCTGGATGCTATCTACTGTTAGAAAACCCAGATTTCAGCTGGCACAGCTAGGTATCGTCATAAACCAAAAATAAGCTATAGTCTCCTACAGTACTCCGGTGGATCTGAAGTGTATCCTGTTGGTATATGCTAATGAGATGGGCCATGGAAAAGAACAATGAAAATTAGTAATTTTCCTAAAAATAATTTTCAGGGAGCAGTGGTCACAAGGTAAATGAAGAACTTACATAAGCAAGTCTAATGATCACTGGCACAGGGAAATCTGGGGTAGCAGTATCATGTAGCCATGAGGCAACAGCTTTTAAAAATACCATTCCCCTCATGTCTGACAAATTTCCCATGTTGAATGTAATGTCATTATCCAGTTTCTTCTGTATTTGTGTGTTGCCTCAAGTCTGCGGTATGACGAGGTTTATGCATTCATTCTCTAAATTCCTCTTGTATGCTTTTAACTTGTAAACAATTTTAAGTGACACAGTGATGTCTCATGAATCTGGAGGTAGAACTGAAGCCAAATTGTCTTATTTCACATTACATTTTTCAAGTATAGACGTTTCTGCTTGCACATAGGAAAACTAAATGAGAACAAGAATGAAGACTGAAAAATATCTGACAAGTTGAATTGCTAAAAGAGTTCAAATTGGTGTACTGAAATATTATTTACTGGTTGCAGTATTGATACACCAAACAAAGGCCCACAAAGTTATGCAAATGGATGGATAACTTTAACACCAAAACTTTGCTGTGTAATCACCAGCGAGTTTAAGAATTCAAACAAGGTATTGCTCTTATTCTTCCTGGGCAACCTGCTCCCATGTCTGATCATTCTCATAAAAAAAAAAAAAAAAAAAAAAAAAAAAAAAAAGTTCTTTCTAATGTTTAAATGGAATTCCTAATCATTCAGCTTGTGCCTGTTGCCTCCCAGCCCTTCACTGGGCACCACTGAGGAGCTGGGCTCTGCTGTCTTTGCTCCCTCCAATCAGATATTTTTGCATATTGGTAAGATCCTCCTGAGCCTCCCCTGCTTGAGGCTGAACACCTCCAGTGCTCTCAGCCTTCCCTCATGGGGCAGACGCCCCAGTTCCTCCATCACCTCAGTGCCCTTTGCAGGACTCACTCTGGTAAGGCCATGTACCTGTCGTGGGGAGCCCGGCTCTGGGCACAGCGCTCTGGGTGTCCCACCAGTGCTGGGCCGTGGGGAGGGATCACCTCCCTCGGCCTGCTGGCGATGCTTGGCCTGATGCAGCCCAGGGCACTGCTGGCCTTTGCTGTGAGGACACGTGGCTGGCTGGTGGTCAGCTTGTCCTCCCCAGGGCCTTTCCTGCAAAGCTGCTTGCCAAATGGTTGGGCCCTGCCTGTGCTGGTGCCTGGGGTTGTTCCTCCCCAGATGCAGGACTTCACATTTTCCCTTACTGAACTTATCGAGGTTTCTGTCAGCCCATTTTTCCAGCATAACATCCTTCTGAGTGGCGGCACAACCCCCCTGGTATGTCTAAAAATCCTTCTAGCTCTGCATCATCTGTAAACAAGATGAAGATGCACTCTGTCCTGTCATCCAGATCATTAGTGAGGATGTTAAAATGGCCACAGAATTAACATCTTGAGTACACCACTAGGGACTGGCCTGTAGTTGGATTTTCTGCCACTAGTAGGTTCAGTCAGTATTTAGTTGATCTCACTGTCTACTCAATGTTTTACCACTCTGTCCAAAAGGATGCTTTGAGAGACAGTGTTGAAAGTTGCTGAAGATAACACCCATTGTTCTGCCCACAGTTGGTCAAACATGGTTTCCCCTTCATAAATCCATGTCAAGTGCTACTTTCTTAAAAAGAAGAGTTGATCTGTACTTGGTTGAGCTATCCTCCCTAAATACCACTCACTTCTATAAAAATGTAGAAAAGCTGGGCTTTATCTCTATTTTGCCTTGACAGGACTATGTCATAGAAGGCTTCTACTTGGCCTTGGAAAACTGCAGAGAGAAGTAGCTGTGCTAAGGATGAAAAAGCTTGGGAGGCTACTCAGCCAAGTGACTGCCTCAGACACAATTAGAGATATGAAGATTGCAGACAAGAATGAGTAGCTTTGAAGGGGGTAATAGGTGAGGCAGGACCCCTGAAATAGGGAGCATGGTACAGAAAGGCAATCAGATAAAGGAAACATTAACATTTAAGCAAGGTAGACAGCTGCCCTCACCCAGAAGCTACAAGAATTTAAATCAGGTTTGTATGGGTCATTTTATGTGCCCTCAGCACAAAGGTTTTAGTAACGTTTGACCCCCATTTGTTCATGTGGAAAATTTTCTGTATTTGATGTACATAAGAGAAGGTACTTTCACTTTTAATGATTTTTCCAGTAGCTTCTGAATCCTTCGAGTTTGCTTTTTCCAAAGTCAAATATGCTCAAAACGGCTGCATAAATCTAGAATCCTTATTATATGCTGCACAAACATGTGGCCTTGACTATACCTTATCCTGCATAATAAACCCCATTCCAGTGCTCTGCCTCCAGCCTCCTGCAACTTTACTAAAACATTTACTGAAGTTTCCTCTGAAGTGGTATCTGTTTTCTTCCTTGTTCTCTGAGAATACAGAAGAACATAACTCCAACATTTCCAGAGGTAGGAAACACAAACTCCCGGTACAACAGCAGCAACAGTAACAACAGCAAAATCTTGTCACTATGTCAAGGTAGCTTGTGCTTCTTCTGGAAAGATAAACAGTAAAGCTAAAAGCTGAATTTGGTTCCTGTGAAGGTGGAAAATAACATACACATTCATATTCATAGATAATCTGGAGGGAATATTTCGCACCAGCTTTCCCCACTAATCTTGTAAACTGTTCAACTAATGAAAACTAACTATATACAGCAAAGGAGAAAATGAAGCTGCTACTTCTTAATCTTTTAGATGTTCTTACTCTTTTAAATATTCAAAGCTAAATTCTCTTAAATAGCTTGTGTGTTGGGCTGACAACGCTAATGGAGGGGCCTTTCCCATATGCTGCACAGGAAGAGCCTATGTCATGAAGGACTCGCCCAGATGGCAGTAGAGTTCGTGTCAAGCCCACATAAACAACTGCAAGCTCCTCTGGGGAATCCTTTAAGGGTCCTCCCCGTGGCATATAGGTAGGTCATGCTTCATGGGGATGATGGGACACTTCACTCTTTCGGTCTCCAGCTGATAGAGAATTTCTTGGGCCAACACCAGTTGCTAAAGGCCCCAGAGCTGCCCTAGTTAGCAAGAAGGTGCAGAAAACTTGTATGAAAGGGTTCACACATCCTCACCACTCTGTGTTTAGAGCTGAGTCATTACTGGCATCACTGCCTTTAATGATGTGCAAAAGACTGCAAAATAAAGGACAGCACAATAGATCTTTTGGAAAAAAAAAAAAAAAAAAAAAAAAAAGAACTGTGTCTTTCAGTTATTTTGAATTTTTGTCTTGGAACTTTTATTTGCTTGTAAACAACACTGTCTCAATAATCCAGAATTCCTGCACATGTACTTCTTACCACAACCTCTACTCCCTGCGCTGCCTGTGTATATACCACTGCACTTAGTTACTCAACTGTTCTGTCCACTCTTTAAACCATGATTATTTAAAGTGGGTGAGCTAACCCCTAGCCCTGCAGTAATTCTGTGACTAACTGCAACATTAATGTGTATTCTAGGAAAACATACTGCTGTGACCTCACCATGAGATACATAGTATCATGCTCGAGAGTGAAGATAAAACCATTATTTAAAATAATAATTATTCCTGCTTTCATCATATCACTATCACTGCTAAAATTTTCTCTACTTCCTCAAAATCACCAACAAATTATTCTTCAGGTTCTCCCTCAAATGTGTGTTTTTTAGCAGCTTATACCGAGTGAAGGAAAAGATTTTAGGATTATAGGCTTACTATAGTGCAGCAAAAACTTATATTCTACAAATGTATTGAAGTCTTTCTGTCATGAAATATTCATCAATAAAACAAAAAGGAGTTAATATTTGAAGCAAGCTTAGACATTTACAATCAAAAGCCAAGATGACATAGATGATAAAGAAAATGTTACCTTCTGGGTTGAAGAAAAGAAGATACTGATACACATTACTGTGCTACTTCATGAACATCTGGCAGTCTGTCACTTAATAGACAACAACATCTTCTCTAAACAGAAGAGACTTGAATTCATCAGGGATTCCTGTAGTACAGTATGTGCTTAACTTAAGTACCTGCTTTCTGTGATTTCCATAGATTACCATATTCATGACACTGTGGAGTGAAAGCATTCTTCTCACTCTCTAACCAGAACATGCACAAGAAATTAAAACATTGGCAGGCACTTTGTCTCCAGTTTGTTAGACATGTGAGGAAAGGACTTTCCACCCATTTATGCAGATGAAATTCTGTCAGCTAAGCAGCAGTGTAACAAAGATGTCAGCAGAATGGCTATTTACAAATATGTGACAGGTGAGCAAATATAACTATTCAGAGGCATTTAGGAAATGTGGATTAGTATCAGCTGCCTTAGCTTTGGAACAACTTGGTGCAAATAAGATTTTGTACTTCTACTGGTATAGAAATAAAAATGCATCAGTCCAGTATTCACATTTTCTTGTGTGTCTATATACCACATTGTGTTTATTTCTATATATTCAACCTTATCATATCAGTGTTGTAAATCACCTGATCATATGAAAAAAATGCCACTGCTAGGCACTTTTAGCTGCTTTCTCTTCCAAGCTGGCTGGTAATTGAACTTTTCAGAACAACCACAAAATCACCTGTTTCTTTGGGTTTAACCATCCTGTTCTGGGAATGCATTTACTGAGGAGATTGAACTCCAGCAGTACCTA
Source organism: Aythya fuligula (assembly GCF_009819795.1). NCBI lineage: Eukaryota > Metazoa > Chordata > Aves > Anseriformes > Anatidae > Aythya > Aythya fuligula. Next base: position 29,995,184 of record NC_045566.1, on the reverse strand, counting down.
ATGACTGTCTGTTTTCTACACCGTTTTGAAAAAGCTTTAGAAGCCTAGCCAGACTATGAGAAGGAAAAATAAGTCATTCCTTACAACTATGAGAAAGCATGAATATCCTTGCTGCTATGACTACATTACCAACTGACCTGTCAGTCAGAGATGCTGCTGACCCAGCAAGGTGAGTGGAGCTGTATCAAGCTGAATTTGCTAATTCTGCTTGTGCTAAATGAGCTGGGTCGGGTACCAGAAGCACCCTAGCCCTATATCTGGAACTGTGAAGCCCCATGAAGCTACATTTAAACTGCCTATATGACCCACGTGAACCTCCTTGAGCAACCTGACACTGCCATGCAGCCTAAGTGCAAATATGCCCTGGGCTCATGACTAGGTGAACTGCACGCTATCTGCGTTCTCCTTAGCTCTCCCAGACTCTCTTCCAGCATCTCCCTGATACAGACCCATACACCTTACAGCACTTACACAGTGAAAATCTATGTATGCACCAGGGACATTTATACAAAATATGCAGTTTAATAAGTCAGGCCAAAACACAATTTGTGCTTTCAGGGTATTGGGAGACAGTGCAGAGAGCGGAAGCAAACGACAACCTCTTCCAGCCTCTGGAAGAACCTAAGATTTTGAAAGCCACTCTGTGAAGCTTTGAGTAAATTCAGTAAAAGAACTAGTGCTGCCACTGGGTGCAAAGGAAAGTACGTTTTCACCCATTGCTGAGTGTATTTTTGCTGCAAATTTACCTATCAAATACTTCTTGTTAGCACAGTTAAACCTTGCACAAGTGGTAAGAGCATACACTTTTTCCATCTGCTAGAACCTCTTCAGAATTTTGGTTATCCTGTATTTTTATTTATTTATTTTATTTCTTCATAGAAGCTCCAGATTTTTTATCAACTTGTCTATACTTTAAACAGCACGTAATTTCAATATATTTGGAAATAAACTCCACTTTTCCCTGGTAGATTACATATCACATAACTATACGTGCATTATTGCAGTGGTAGATTACTTAAATGCAAACCGTTGCTAATAATTCCTAAGCAAACCTTCTACCACTTCAGATTCATTGTAATCCATCTCTTATGTCAGATGAACCACAGCACTTATCCTCCTTCTGCACAGAATACAACGCTCTCCCTCATTCATCTCTCACACACAGTAATCCTTCCATCTCTACTTCACAAAATCCTAATTTAAATGTAAAGTATTCAGTTCAGACAAATGAGTGCTAGTCAGCCCTTGCAGTTAAGACCAAGAAGCCCACCACTGCATTTTGAAGCCTTCATACTCAACAATACAATGCTTTTTATCATCACCTTGATAATCTAAATTCACTAAATTTTGTACTAAGAGTCATAATACAAATGGTTTTGGCATTAGTGCTTCCACCCCTTGGCAGAAAAAACTCCCACTTGAGTTAGGTTGAGAAAACATTAAATGCCTTCCTAGAAGGAGCTTTGGTATTCTGGTTTGATTCAGGCCTTTCAACAGCTTTGAAAATCAACAGAATACATATCACATAAAATAAATAAATAAATAAATATGTAAATAAACAGCACCATCAAAAAAAAAAAACAACAACAACAACCAGAAGTATACCCAAATGATAAAATTGATATGGCCCACTGAAAGAAACTGAGGATGAAGAAGTTTGATCATTTGAAGTTCTAAAAACTTTTTAAAAGATCTGTAAAGAAATAAGCAATTGCTACACTATTTAAAAATAATATTATATAAAACTTATTGCCTGAATAAAATGCCAATAATGCATTACCAAAGGGATCCCTTCACTAAACTGTTATAAATGTTTTCTATCTCACCATCAAGGAGTGAGGAGATGTCGATGTGCAGGTACCAAAGTAATAGAAACTGTATAAAAACCTAACTTAGAACACTGTTCATTAGAATTAAACCTCCAAGTCTCCCACAGTGCTTCTCTTGCATATTTTTCTGTCTTTATAACAGTGAAAGTATCGTATCAAAAGTATTATCATGTTCTGAAAATAACATTAGAGTAGTCGCATATTCTAAAATTCTAATTTGATTAGATTTTCACTCAGGTCAGTCAGAGGATGAATTTAAGTTTTAAAAATCTAATGTGCAAATTGTTAGACATATAGATTACAGCCATATATGACTATATTTTTGAAAACTGTCTTGGTTTAAATTACTATAAGAGCTTTAAAATGAATTCTGTTCTGAGCATCTGTTTACTACAAGACTTCATTGATTTGTATGCGCAGTTAGGCTTGCAAGTATATGCATTCAGTTTTCCCTCGGCCATTAAATGTAACCACAATCACATATTGCTTCAACAGGCCATCCACTTTTTCAATGGCCATGTGCTCTTGACATATGAACCATGGAGATGCGTAAATCTTTCCTTCACGTGTGTACTCATCGGGCTATTTTGCAGCTCAAAAGGATCAGGATGGCACAGCAACTATGTTACTTACATTTACAAAGAAACTCCTATTCTGATCCTACAAGCTTTTGCACATGGCTCAACTTTAAACATCCAAGTAGTTACCCAAGGGTAAGCCTCTGTGCTGTGACCAAGGGACCATGCACCACTGGCTGACCACAGCTCACACTTCTCGGATGTGCAAACATGGTTTCACCTGGCTCCATCACAGGAGTTACAAGTGCCCAATGAAGAGTAAAATGGAGCCCACAGTGTTCACCTTTTTCATGTTGTTTGAAAAAAGTCACATCTTCAGCTGTTCTGCACACAAATAATTCCCAATAACATATCTCTTTGTGGATGACAGATCATGCAAGACCTACAGAGCTTCTGTATTCAGAAACTGCAGTATTTTAAAATCAAATCCTCATTTAAATTGTAAAAACAATATTCTTTCTACTATTGACATAACTTATCTTGTTAAAGCTATGCCAGATATTTATGGTGATACAACCTACAGCTCAAAAAATAACATCTATAGCTATTTCTACCATAAGACAGAAAAGGAAACAAAATTTTCTACTTAGTGCAGCTTCTCTATGTTAATGCTGTCTGCAACAAGGCTGCTGCTATAAAGGTCACAGACGACATAATTTCTGTTATTACAGATAATCCATGTCTTCTGTGTGCCCAGCTTTTTTTTTTTTTTTTTTTTTCCCATCTGTATTTTATAGAGGTGTTGTGTATTCTGATGGATAAAGCTTCTAGGAGAGCTTCAGTCTCAATGGCTTACAAAGGCAGGAGCAGTCACCATGCAGTCACCATGCACACATTTCCTGCCTCCAGAGAAGATCCATTGAATGACCTTGCATGAGCAAAAAGTTCACTCTCAAATACCTTTTTCTGTGAAGACTGCTTTTATGAGGCATGACACCAGAGCAGGACAAGCTGTTTCCTACCATCAGGTGTGCACCTGGCGCGTGGTGGGCACGAGATGTGGCAGGGTACCACACCACAGTTTAGCTACATGGGCACTCCTCCTGCTAAAATGGCCAATGTGAAAGATCAATGGGCATGAGCTGACACTAAATCGTTGCCTTGTTCAAGGCCTTTGATGTCCTTTTGATGTTCTTTTGTAACCCCTGCCTCAAACTAAGACCTGGCTTAAATAATACTTATGCTGTGTTTCCTTGTTTGCTCTGTTTCCATTATTTTGAGGATCTGACATTCTTCTTCCATAGTACTGTTTTTGTGTATGCCTCTCTCAAACAGCAGTGCCTCCAGCACCCTGCGTCATGTGATGTAATGGCCTCTGCATTTACATGCTGCAAAGCTGCGCTATGGGATATTTTGTACAGCTCCTTTATATGTAAGAAGACCTAAGGGAATTACAGTTGTTATATTCTTAGCATGGTTTTGTTTAGTAATCACCTCAGGAGACTGTACAGATCTCAAAAGCTTGGGATAGTGATGTGAGATGGTTTATGAATACTACTAATCTTCAAACTGACTTATCCATTTTCAGGTGTGGGTCTTTTCTGCATGGTTTTTACTTTTTAGGAGCTGGGTAATAGCCTCTGGGAGGTCAGCAATTATCCCAGTGCTCCAGGAGTCAAATGCAATTTCATCTCATTTTATTTCATTTTAGATTTATTGCCTTGGTCATTTCAAGCAGATAGATGAGATTGTAATCACGATCAGCTACAGCTTTTGCTTTTCTGTTTCTGCATCTATACAGCTATGGCAGCAATCCCAGCAAGCTGCATTTGTTTTTCTTGCTTATAGTTCTACAACAGGCATTCTTCTACAACAGGTTTGATCCCAAATTGCATTTTCTTCCACCTGTACCACCCCCAAAAGGTGTTCAGAAGGCATTGAGGTAGTTACTTTCTTTAATTCTTCTATTTAATACATTTGCAAATATCTGAGAATTGCATCACAAACTGACACTACTGTTACTTTTGTAAGTGGTAAACTGCAGGTCTGTATAATACCTTACTTAAATTGCTTAAGACTATGCATATGCATGCCTTCCTCCCTTCTCTACAGCTCATGACTTGCCCATCTGACCTGTGACTCTGGAAAACCTCAGCAATAAGACTTATGTCCTCTTTACTTCCACTTGCTTCTACTTTACTTCCACTGCTTCTTCTGAGTGCAGAGGATATTCTATTAAGCAAATGTTCAGCTGGCTGCACTGCTGTATCCATTTCCGGCTCTTCTATGCCCAGAAGACATGCTAGACCTTTAAAACACCATTAGACACTGCTGCAAGGATCTTACATTGCTACCTCTTTGATTTTTTTTTTTTTTTTTGTGCGTGCAACTTTTATGAATTGTTTGACCCAGTGTAGCTGCACACTTCATTCAATCACTTGATTTAGTAAAAAGCAGTGTATTTGTGTGGTATTTATATTTCCCAGTATTTTAATGTGCCCACTTTTCCTTGGTATTGTTCTTGTAATTTACATTGTCCTACTGGCATTTTGATTGTTCTATTGTATAATGCTAATCTGTATGTGTTTGTCTGCAGTTTTCAATTCTTACAAAACACCAACAAAATCTCTGTTATCTAACATTTACAGATGTTTGACTGCCCAGCTGGCATTCAACTTCTTCTCTGTTTTTGTGCTGCTGCTCTTAGTTTAAAGTTCATGCTTGTGCAAATGGCAGCAAAAGTTTATTTTTGCTCTTGTGTAGTGAATCAAAGCTGGATATGTGCAAAAGTACATTTTCCGAGTCAGTTTTTTTTTTTTTTTTCTATGGTGCATTTTTTCTTTTTGCTATTGTAAGCAAGCTTTGGCAAAACAATTTTCTTGCCAGTGCAAAGAATTCCATATGTGAGACAAATACCAGTAGGTTTTTCTTTTCTGCTTTGTGCTAATGCATTTATGTTTGCACAAAATTTTTCCTTGTCTATGCAAACATTTTATTTTCTACGTGGTTAACAGCTTCTGTCTCTGCTCCACTGATGGCTGGCCTCGGTTTGCTCACTAATTGTGCACATTAGCTCTGCATCGCTGTAGTGCTGCTGCATGAGCTCTCCAGGTGCCGCTACATTAGTGGTTTAGTTTAGATCAGGAGTACGCTTCTGAGGCGAATCTCCTGATTATCCCCACATACTGTGCTTTGGTTCTTGCTGCAGAGCAGTCTCAGAAAGCACAAACAGGATTTTATTTTGGATGAAATGGAACCTGAATGTGTGCTCCAGAAGTACACCTAAAATGAGCTCCAACTGCTAATGGGCATTTAGCTTAAGAGACCAGACTAGAGTTAGAACACAGTAAAGCCCCTCTGAAATGCATATTGTATGGACACCAGTCTGCAGTATCAACCATTTCATTCTGCATCTCCATTCCTATTTGTCTCCACCACTTCTGAATGTAAAAATAGCTTCTGAGGATTCTCTTTTGAATCACTGCAACATTGTCTTACTCTTACCTACAAACTGAATTCATCCGTTAGGATGCAATGAATTCATGGGTTAGCTGTCTTATTACATTTGGAGAGATAGTGAGCTGTAGTTTTTCTACACTGTCCAAACTTAGATTAGTCACACTGTACAGAAATATGTATATTACTCACACACACGTTACATTAAATCCTATTTTATTTTACACAGAAGACATTTCCAGAATGCTTCTAAAAATTCTCACTAGTTTTCTTGATTTTGGAGCTTCAGGCTTTTAGAGCTATTTTTCCCAGTGCAATGTTCACAAACATCCAGTATAGCTCATTTTTATGTCCATCTGTCCATTGTTCATGCCCACACGTATACTGCCATAATTACTGCGTTTTCTCTTTTATTTTTTATTTTTAAATCCTTTTGCAAGAGTCTCAGTCTATATCCACAGTAGTAAACATGTCTGGGAATATTCCTGGGCATAAGGATGTTGTCATCTGTCCTAAAAAAGCGTTACATTTTCTTGCCCACTTATGGCCTCTGCTCACTATCAGTGTCCAAGGCAATTCCTAGAGAGGCTTTGGAAGTCGGCATGCTCCAGGAGCTGTTCCCAGCAGGCAGCCTGCCGTAAGCCAACCTGCTTTGGAGACTAACAGCTTCTGATCACTGGCACAGGCTGCTCAGTGCCAGCTGGCCTAAGTACCCAGGAATATTCCTGGGCACATTTAATTTGAAAGTGCAGACATCCCTCTACTTTCTGAAGTTAGGTGCCTGTAGGAATCTAGTCATTTCTGATGTCAGTGCCCAGGCAGATTGAAGTAAAACAGTGTAACATCCAACTAGTTTCAGTAAATGCTATTCTCTGTCATGAGGGACATTCTGGGACCAAACTTACAAGACTTAATGCGTAACCATAAAAAGTCCTAGTGTGGAGTTACTTAACGCAGATATCACTGGAGTTTTTAACATTTAAGGAAACATTTTTCATCTTCAGAAATAGGCAAAGTAAAAATGCAACTTTAAAAACAAACAAACAAACAAACAAAGTCCCAGCATAAAGCCAAAGTCTGAGATTTATCTTCAGTCTAGTCTCAAAGGAAGATCCTGCACCAGGCATGTCCTTAAGATAGGTGATTTCTCCATTATATAGCCATTTTACACAAAAGGATTCCTTTCATAATGCCAATGTAGTCTTAAATAAGAAGCAAAACATTGTCAGGATGCTATTAAATTTTCTTTTAGGCACATTCACTGGCATCAGTGACACTGATACTGACACTGGCACAGATTGATAATCATATTTTGATTTTACCCTACTTTCTAAGTGAAATCACAGATTTAAAAATTGAGTGTTGGTGATTTCAATGGGAACTCAGCTCATTTCATGATTAGTTTTGTTGTTGTTGTTGTTTTTTAGAAAAAAAAAGCTTCAAAGTCTTTAAACACTTTCTCCTAATGAAATGAGTAAATCTGGGGGTTCACCGATTCATTTTTATAACAAGGAAACTTATTGTGAAACTTTCTATGGCAAATATTTGGCAGGTCCAAATGACAACACTGAGAGTATGGATCATATATGAAGAGTAGCCCAGAAATCTTGTCCCTGTCTTCAAGAATGAGAAATACCTTGAGAATTCTAGTCTTAATGTCTTACTTTTTCTCTGAAAATAATATAAATTGAGTATGCACAAAATCAGTCTCGGCAGCAGAACTGGGAACTAATTTTCATTTCCTTTCAGTATTTAATTAGGTTTCTTGAGCCTGCCTCTCATGACTCTGTTTCTGTTTCAGAAGACAAAAGAAATGAGATAAAATGGACACTTGCTTCATACTGTTGTCTTCTCTTGCAAAGGTTTTATGCTTCCTTCATCATTAAAATATCCCAGCAATGTCTGCTAACTAATGAACTCCACCTATCTTGTGTGGCTCACCTGCTCTCTCATTCTCATTCTTCGGGTACAGGGCAGGCTGTTTTGTTTTGGTAAGATTTTACTAATTTCCTTCCTGTAAAAAGAAAAGCAAGCAGCAGTGCAGATATACTTCTGCAGAGATAAGACAAAGTTGAAAAAGTGCCTTTTACACTCAGGGTGAAAGGCAAAGGCACTAATTGATTCTTAAATCCTGTGGGAGCTTGTTCCACAGTTTAGGACATGCCCCTAAACCACCTCAGTCACCTTAGACATCTGTATTAGAGAAAGCGCATTGCTGAAAATCCAACAAGCACAAGGAATGAATGGAGTCGTGGAGTATAGCCTTCACTGTGGGGGTTTAAGCTAGCATGTAAGAAGCAAAGGATCTTTGGTACTGACTGCTGAAGAAAAGAGCCAAGACCCGGTTTGTTATTCTGTCCTGGGACAGTCGATCTAGGGCTTCCACACCACAACCACTCCAGGTTTCCAGCACATGCTGGGATGCAGAGAAAACAAAAACCAAACCAACCTGAACCAAACCAAAGCCAACCAATGAACCAACCAGACAAACAAACAAACAGAAAAGGTGGAGGTCAGTACTTGATCTGATGTGGCAGATGGGTCTTCCCTTCAATATGTGCTGAAACTTGCAGCTGAACTGCCATGTTGGAAAATGCTGGGAATTCAGCCTAGAAAATGGAGGGAGAATGAGCCTTGTGTGCTTTCAGTAACATGCTTCTGAGCAGACCTGCTGCAGCATTTTTTGCAAGCTGAAGTTTTTTAGGAGATAATTACAACCACTGCTACTTCATGCTTTCTTTTCTTTTACCTCTTAGTGGAAGGTAAATCACAGTAATAAATCTTTCTATATAAATGCAAAGCAGAGCTAAAAATGAAATCGATGTCGCAATTTTAATTTACCACTTTCATTGTTGTTAATTTATACACAAGCAGTGTGCCATAAGTTTTCCCTGGAAAATAGTCTAATTCATTTCAAGCATCCCCCCTGAAAAACCGATACAGATACTCTGAGTTTCATGCTGTATTCTTTATATGTCTTGTAGGACATATATATGTCTTCTTTTTTTTTTTCTTGGTAAGTTGTGGAAAAGAACATACCCCTGTAGTGAGACAAAGCTAAGTAGGTTCCAGCATTTATCTGAAGTTTCTGAGTGCTGTGATAAGGGGCAAAGAATAATTTTAGATACAATCATTAATCACAGTAAAATTTACAGTAGCCTACTTAAAGCCTTATTGTTCTTGTGTACATACAAGCTATCGGGGGCACAAATAAAATTGAACTCTTTGGCCAAGCTCTCTTAACAACTGGTTCCAGCTACAAGTTATTTTTCAAAAATTCCTCCAAAACTTAAGCCCAGACAAACACTACGAGATTTTCACCCCCAGACAGTCTCTTTTACAGCACACTTTGCATACAGTAGTCAGGACGTGGACATGAGAGTTACCAGGATTCATGACAGAAGATTTCAAGGCAGAACGGGCCTATAATGCAAGAGAAACCCTGAAATATTTAGTCTTTGCAACCGTTTCTGGGAGACTCTTTACATGAAAAGAGTTCAAATGTCTAGTATCAGCTTATTTCGGAGGGAAAAAAAAAAAAAAACACATTTTGGAATGGAAATTTTGAGTTGCAGAAGTTCTGTCTGGGAAAAAGTAGGTAAACTATGCTTCTCAAGTCTGCACACTGACCTACTGTCCATCTTCACATTCAAGATGATCATTTTATATAATATTCACTTCTAAACAGGAAAATGGATATCATTATAGAACTATTTCCCCAAAACCATTTAAAATGTTTCAAAATAAATAAATAAATAAAACAGAAATCAGTTTATACTGATTTAGCTAAAACTAAATAGTCTTCAGCAATGTGCTAAAATTGTTTAAACAAATTTTTACAATTACTTTTAGAATCAAATTTCTTATTTTTCTTAACTCTAAAAAAGAATTCTACCTCTTTATGACTGTAACAACCAAGTAGAAACTAAATGCAATGAAACTATCCCAGCCTAATATTTTAATTCACTTGTTCAATATTTTCTATTTCTTTGCATTATTTTTACTTTATTACCCTTTTATAATATCCTCAAATATATCTATAAAACTTTACAGCCCTTTTCCAATGGCATATGGTGTGTGTTGTGAAGAGAAGCATGTTTATGAGCTGCAAGACAGGAAGAAAAATTAAATTACCCTTGTGGGACTGAGACAGGGAGAGTTGACTATGGTTATGAGCTGATGTTCTGATGTATCCACTGCTACCTATCTAATCCTTGATTCTCCAGGTTTTCATTGCAAGAGAATTATCTTGGACATTGGACTATAGAAATATCTTGGACCGATAACTCTGCATAATCTCTCAACGCTTGAAACTGAAAGCAAGTTATGTTGTGACACAGTCCCTTTCACAGCTGAAGTTGGCTAATTGTGCAAAGCTAGCTTTGAATGAATTCAAAATTAATTTTAACTGAACTAACATTAATTCCACTAGAAATGTGGAAGTAAATATTCAACGTACCTAGGTGCATCTCAAGAATCATTTACTATACTTTGATCCAATTCCACTTTCTAAATGAACATCAGTCAGTTGGGGTAGGACCTAACAGCAGACAATTACTTGTCTTTGAGCTAGATGGGCTTAAATGTGGCTGGTGACAATACTCAGTCCTGGGTTTCTAAAACAAAGGTTCAAAGTGGATGAGAAGGAAATGTTATTGTTTTTGTTGTTGCTTTGTTTTGTTTTCTAAATGGAGGCAGACTTTCAAGCCTTTCAGACTGTAAGTTCATCACTCAATGTTGTTATAAATAACTTTACAAACAATCCACACCCCGTAGACTACAATACTTCAGTGATAAACAACAGAGAAATAAATTAAGTCCTATAGAAAAATGTAAACACTTTCTCCTCCATCTGGTAATTATGGCCAAAATCCAGCAGCAGGCATAGACATCCACCCACAGAGCAGGCACTGTAGGTCAAAAACTGAGCTTTGACAAACTTGCTATTAAAATGGCTGCAGTCTATCAAATAAATGATTATGATTTTGTTGTGAAGAGAAAGAGGGTAATTCTGGACCATGAGACATTAATTAAATTTGCTCTGTACCACCCTGAGCAGCAGCCCCTAAAGACCATGCTCACTCTTGCTGGATGCTCTTTTATAAATGTTGATTACGAAACCCATATTCGTGCTACAGTTGCCAAAGGATTCCTGGTGCTCCTGCTATAACAGGTACGTTTAGAGGCTTCAGAATGTCATTTATGCTAATGTCAATGACATGTGAGTTGTTTGTAGTTTAGTGATACATTTTGAGCAAAAGAGAACATGTAGATATATTTGTGCTTATAGAGCTTTGTGGTTTTTGATGAGCTTTCTGGTTTTCAATTTACAAATGGAAATTTTTTAAATGGACACTCCAAAATGTCAGGAGTGCTCAGCATTTGAAAGAAGGCTCAGTAAAGGGAGTGAAAAAATGCTGCTGAGTCTGGATTAAATTTTTAGTCTGTAATTGGAAAGAATGCCTTTTGGCATATATGTAATATTTTAAATGAGAACACAACTATTCAGGAAATATTAAGTAATGATTAGCATCTAGTATGCAATGCTCTATGATGTAATGATAAGTAATATAAGTAAATAAAATTATAATAGATAGGTTACAGAATTCAACTACTTTAAACTCAACTGCAAGGTCTGGTCTTGAAAGATGTAAAAAAAATACCACATGCAGTATTTCAGTGATAAGCTTCTGGGTTTCTCATGAATCCAGGCATACTGTACAAAATAACACAGTATTTTATAGTTTGTATGTATAAATAAATCAGCAACTTGGAAGAAAAACTACATAGTAATGGCAACAAATGCATTAATTATTCCAAGCAATCAAACAGGAAATGGACAAAATGATTAATGGAGGAATGAAGGAACATGACATGATAATATCCTGAACAATATATGGGTTATGCATTGACTTACGCTGGATAGTTCCAAATGTAGCAATCAAAAACAGAGATGTGGCATAAAAAATAAAAAGGAGCTATTTCATTAAAACTTATCTGCTCAGTTGAATGAAGGGCAAACAAGGTCTTACCAACAGGATTAGACCCACCTTCTTAATAATAGCTAGGCTAGGTGTTCTTAAACATCAACCATCAGAGTACCCAAGCACAATCAGCCTGAATGAGATCCCAGAAAATCAATAAAATTCTTGCCAGGCCCCTTCGAACTATTACAGAGCCCCAACGTGCTCCGGAGCTGCAGATTACAGGCTGGCTGTAATTTCTCCCTGGAACAACCCAAACACGGTTCCAGGCCCTTAATGAATTCTGTACAGCATGGATAGGTCAGCAAGTACAGAAATCTCTTTTCTCAACTCTATGTGTAGAAATGGGGTGACCAACATCTCCTGTCAGTTACAGTTGCCCTGTGCCAATGTATGGCTAATGGGCAATGAAACAGAAGGACATTTCTAATCCATTTGTCCATAAAAACTCAGAAAGTACTGCTTTCAGAGCTGAGGTATCCATGTGGTTGGATCAGAAGCACAGATGATTACAGGAAAAATTTCACTGCTTTTTATTTGCAATGAAAATAAAATGAGTGGGAAAGGACATAATCATGATCCTTAAGGATGGTCTTAATCATTAAGCAGAAAGACATCTCAGTTGTGTATGGTTAGATACTGTTGGCTCCAGCAGCTTACACTGAGCCACTGTCTAAAGACATGTTAGGATGCAGTGGCTTCCAAGGGTAGCCCTTAGTGCACAGCTGAAATGCTGGAAAGGGCTATACACTAACATGTGAAAATCAGACAGGAAAGGTCTACGCGCCCAGCACGTACTCCTGGAAACCTGAAATTTCTCCTGGCGGGACTTTTGCTAGACTTCACACATTCAAGTCTTAAAAGTCTTCCCTTCCTTTAATCTCAGCAACACAGCATGAAACCACCATCATTTCTACAAAAAGGCTTGCCTTCCAATCAGGATAATTTTTCTGCTCCTCTTCCTGAACATTTTTTTTTTTTTTTCAAATTCAACTCATCAGTCTTGGTTGAATTCTCACTCTACATCATAAAATTCCTCTCTCTCAATTGATTGCAAACCTCAAATATTTGTAGACCACTGAGTTCTTCACCTGTAATGTTTACACATGTCATTTAGAAAGGACATATGGACACTTTAAAGTTTAGCTTCTTTAGCCTCTCCCCATAAATCACTTTCCACATTTCTGGAACATCTGTGTATTTCACTACACCTAGGGCTGCACTTAAGGGCCAAATCCGCTCCTAAGTCATTTAAGATGTGTCAAGAAAATTAACTGAGAAGTCACAAAATCCCTCTCAAAACTAGAACAAGAATAAAACAGTTCTTGGGAAACAGTCTGAAAAATAATATTAAGTCTGCTATGGCCAATTGTACAGAATTTGTTTTGTGCTTTCCTTACACGAGCATTGTGGCTCACATAGCAGCGTGCTATCTAGGTAGACAGCTTCCTCAGCTGAGAAGTTTAAGGGACAATGTTTATTTCAAAGGCTAAGAGCCCCAGTCTTCACATGCACATCAGTAAGTCCATCTGTGACTAGGACCATAAACAAAATGAGGACACAAATAAAATCAGCTTTTACTAGTAATAGCTACCTGTAGTTACAGCATAGACATTTCTCATTGCATGTATGTTTCTAAGCTACCTGGGTATCTGTAGGATATAAACTGCATCTCCATAAGACTACACCTCAGATAATATTGAGCATTTTACCAGTTCTTTATGAATAATAAGATGGTTAGAAGTACTGCTTAGAAATACATAATATTGTTAATAAATGACTTGTCTCACCGGGGTAGATTCTAGAGGAAGAATTTCATATCATCAGGTTCTTAGACTAGTAATTATATCTTACATTTTGAAAGGCACAACCTTGCTTTCACAGATGCCATTTGCATCAAAATCTGCGAAAATCAGGGAGAACAGTTTTGCACACACAAATTAATTGCTGATATTTGAGTGCTTGAACTCTAGACAATTAGATATCAGTCACTACTGACCAGGGCTTTACCCAGTGAGGACACAAAGAAAAAGGCTTTGCAACTAATACCAATCCCATGAATATTGCAGTGTCCTAAACATCCCCAAACTCTTTAGTTACACCTGACAAAGAAAAATCTCTCCGGCAGTAAACGCTGGTACTGAACCCAAGGCTGGAGGAAGAGATTGGGGGAAGGGGAGAGAGAGACTGATTTGCTTTCAATGAATATGAAAAAGCTGATCTCTGCCATTGAGGAAAATTCTTGCACCAGCAAGTGCTGACTGATTGCAATGACGAATGCTTTATCACCAAGATCCAGACACCCTTTCATATGGTGATTATTATTCCTGTCATGACCCTCTGGTCATCAAGCCACAGTGTCTTTTGTCACAAAACAACTATCCAATAAGGAATAATCTAGGAATAAGCCTGTAGCATAATATCTTCTACTTGCTTATACACACAGCAGGAGTAGGAAAATCTTCTTCCTATGAGTTATTACCTGCTCTAATCCACTTTGGAAAATAGTGGTATTTCCTTAATTTTGTGAAGCATGCAAAAAAATTTACACAAGCTACAGCAACCTGAATAGCTCAGCCCTAAGTTGAAATCAAATCTCTCAGGTAGTGACAAATGGTCCAACATCACCACCAAATCCATGGTAGCACAGAAATTGTCAAAGATTCCCATTAAAATTTGATAAGGACACGTAAAGCCTGAACTGTGCACCATCTTGCCTCTACTTTCAATTTCATATCATCTTCTACAAGGCTGAAGTCTGGCCTAAATCCTGATGCCATTCTTGGAGTGACAGCTATGACAAACGGAGACTATGCATGTTCGAATTCCCAACAAATGCACATGCCACCTAGCAACCTTAGCTCTCTTTTAGTTCCTATACACTAAAACAATGCTAAATTCTTCACTATTGTCCATATTAATACTATCCAACTATGTAATTCTGTGGAACTAATTAAAACTTACATGCATTATTTCTCTGGCTTTTCTAATTTAGCTGGTTGAGAAAGGGGCACCCTGCAGACACAGACAGGGCGCACTGCACTGAAAGCATCCAGCCAAAGGGCTGGGAAGCCCTGCTCTGACAGCAGACGTGAGAAGCCATGTCTGGCCACATCAGCCAATTCCTTCTGTGCCTTTTCTGTCCCTATTGCTTATGTAGATCACCTAACATGAGGGCTGTTTTGAAGTTTTTAACCAGCTAGCAAGCTAACCCTAAGTAACAAATACAACAATACATATACAACTATACAGAATAAAAAATTAATGGTGTTAGGGAAGGATGATGCACAGAGACATTATGTGTGACACTGGGGAGGAAGTGGGGGTAAGTGCGCATGGTTAATATGAAAAGATGTCAAAAAAAAATGAAGCATAATAATAGTGCAATTTATCCTTGCTAAACGTACTGCGCTGTGCTATAATTAAATATGAAAACCTAAATTTATCTCTATGTTCGGCTGTCATTAACTTAACAGGGAGTGCACATGTTCTAATCTAATGGCTGATTTTTTTCTCCATGTGCAGCATATTAAAATGTATATTAGCCTCAAGGTGCATAAACACAAAATAATAGACCAAAGGTTTTGGCCTGTGGAGAAAAAAATCCATGCTCAAAGGCCGTCAAGTAGCTGGTGATGCAGGGGAGACACTCACTTAGCCTCATTAAGCCAAAGCTCTCTTTTGCTTGTCTTTTGTTCTGCATGACAGCAGCCTCTTTGTTGTATAATAATTCATTCCAAGTTCGTTCCAAGCTACCGAAACTGGTGAACTGTGGCCATTTTAATGAGCAGTATTGGTGGTATGCATAATCTGGAAGCCACGTGGACCAGGCAATCACAGAGCACTGCAGCCAGCAAAATGAGATACTGTCGAAATCACAAATTTGTCAAGTTGTTTTTGGACAGGGTATTATAATAAGCACTAAAATATGCATCTTATTACTCTGCATCTGCCAGTCAAAGATCACTGTAATGAATGCATGCTGCAGGGTATGACCAGGCCGTTTTCCTAAGTAAAACAAACTGCAGAGTACAAAAAAAGAATTATGTATTTTTGGCAGTGTCTCTTTTTTTTTTTTTTTTTAAATCCTTTTGCATCAAGAGTTGGATTTTCCTGGCTTGATGTCGGTTGCCAGCAGTGAACACACTAAAACCACCACAGCCAAGGAGTTAATGTGAATATCGTTTCTTAATAGCCACATTTACTAGCTGTGAATATCAAACTTTAAACTCAGTGCTTAAAGCAAATTTAGCATACAGTACATATAAAACCCACAAACTACTTACATCCACCTTAATAATCCTAGTTCCTTTTCTTCTATCCATTTCTACAGCAAATGGCTTCACTGTTAGGGAAGATACATTTTATATAACAAACTATAGTCTTCCTAAGAAACAATGCTGTAGATAATCACAACATAAACTTCCATAATAGACCCGTTAAGAAAAAAAAATAACATTAGAGAGGTTCTTTCTTCACATATTGTTTGGGCCAGAGATTGCTTTTGGCTTGCAAACGCTGGGAGATTCACCTAAAATCCATCTTTTTTTTTCCCTCTCTTACTCTTTTTCAGAATTGGCAATAGGAGTAAGGGAAAAAAGGTTTCTTCACTAATGATCATTTTAAATGTGATCTCTAAACCACCATTTGATGATGTTTCTGCATTTCTAGCAAATACACAGTGCTGGAAATGAGGACAGTTCTTTACCATACTGGAAAGCCTTGCCTTCCCAAACAGCACAACACAAGGAGCACTGCCAAATGTGAGGGGTAAAAACCTCTGCTCAGTGAAGGTAGTCACAGGCCCTGAAGAATCTGAAAGCAGACAATATTTGGTGCATGCATGGCAACGGTGTACTTACACAGCTGGTGGTTCACATTTTATTCATTTGATAGCAGAGCTAATTTAATATTTCATATGAAATATTCAAGGTTTTGCAAGCTATTTTTTTTTTCTCTGCCATATAAAAAGCCATTTAGATTTGACTACAACCAAGTTAGAATGTAGCAGGTTGGTACTACTCAGAAGAATCAGCTTCTAGTACCCATAAATACTCAAAGGGAGTGCATGTTTTAGTCTTAACAGGAAGTCCATGCATTTGAGAACAAAATCAGCAATTTGCTAAATTTCAGTAATTAGAATTTTCAATGAAGTTCATACACAGGATAGCGCATGTTCAGGATCATTCTCTTTGCTGGAGAAACTGCCTATTGATGTGTTTTTATCAGATAAGGCTGTAACATTTTCATTACAACACCATCCTAACAACAGTTGATGTGGATTCACTATGAAAAAGAGTTTGCTTCAGCTTTAGGATATTTCTGAGATCAAGACACCTAAATTATTACTTTATTATTATTAGCCTCTAGACATGATGAAACAAATGTCTTTTTTTTTTTCCCCAAACCTTCTGGTGCTGGAAGTGATCTACTAAGTATCTATGCATATTTACCTCTTCTTATAAACCCATAAATTGCCATATTTCTAATGTTTAGCTACCTGGCATATATAGAGGCCACTGTGTTAAGTATGATTTTTATAGCTGACATTAGGTGGAAGTTTATACAGAAACACACTATACCACTTCTGTTACCATCAGCTGACACCAGTGTGTTTCTTGGACATAATCACTTCAGCTCCCTGGAGTAAGATCTGTGAGCAACTAATAAAAGATTCCTGTAATAAACAGACAAGGTGAGAGAGTGACTACGCAGGGGAGATCAAATTGGACCTCTGGGGAATACTGTACCTTGTCTGGATGCCTGGTGAGAACACAGTTATCTTTATCACTCCTGTTGATATATCTTCCCAAGAAACTCAGAAACATGATTCTAAAACACAATTCAGTTAATTTGGGATTATAAGTATACTAACTGCACTCTCCCTCTCTCTTATGCAGCCACCCTGATAATTTTGGGTTGTAAAAGTATGCCGTACATCTTAACTGTCTGCCTCGTTGCATCATGTACTTGATCTCAGTCTACATTCATGCTGAGGTAAGTGTCCTTTTACAAAAGTTCTTCCTTGAGGGAGTTCAGTGAGAAAGCAGTATGGTGTCATCATTACCTTGCCACTCTCTCATCTCAGTGCCTAGATTTGCAAACTGAGATTATAGCTGAGACGAGCTGACAAGGTTTATTTCATGCATTTAATAGAAAGGTGATTCAGAGGTGGTATTAACGACAGCCATCTGTGTCAAAGTTTCAAAATTCAGTTCCTACCACAGAAAAAAAAAATAAATCTAAATAAGCTATCAGAAAAGCAATGAGGCAGAAAGCCCTGAAGACTGGCTCTGTCCACCTTTGTGAGTCTGATGCAGCATCTATGTAAGGACTGTCTTCGAAGTGGTTGTGGAGAAAGTCTACAACCCTAGTACAGAATGAATAAAATTGGTGGAGCTACGGAAAACAGAATCACTCAGTGACTAGAAGCCATGACTGAGGTTAGCATTTTTAAGTGGGAATCTCACTGATATTACAGGTAGTATAGCACTACAAGTCACATCTTGGGACAATGGCAAGTAATGACTGCAACAGCAACCACTATATTAGCAAACAGGGAAAAACTAGCATTATAGAAAAGACTATTAGAAAATATGTACCAGCTGCCTCAAAGATGATAAATTTAGGGTCTATATACCAACAAACACATTATGAAACAGTGAAAAACCTAAAAACAGCATTTGAGTTTCCAAGATATTTTCTAATAGTATGATTCTTCTCATTTGTTAAGGACTAGAAGTTACTGGATGAAAATATTAGTTGTATTAATGTAGATATATGAACAGGAACTGATCAAAACGATTCTCCTTTTTAAATCCAAACTTCATCAGTATTTGCTGTTTAGTTTCTCATGGGGTCTTACTGAAGAAACTGCATTTCACCTTACAGTAATGAGCAAGTTTTTTTTTTAAAACCTTTGAAGGTTTTAAAAATTGCAATGAAGGATTTTGATTGTCACATTTTAGTCTATGTATAAGATACGGACATGAATTACTTTTATCAATGAGAATATACACATCAGTAGGCTACCTCCTCTTTTCCAAATAAAGAGTGACGACATCCTTTTCAGTGAATTTATTTTAGAAAGAGAATCAAGAGTGTGTGTTATTACTTGCTGCCAAGCACGCTAGATACTTGTGTTTGAATCCAGATGAAACTGCAGTACTTAACTGAATTTGCTAGGCACAAGTACATGAAATCCAATACTGATAATAATTTATGAAGGTAAGAATACTGATTCCTATAGTATTGCTAACATAGTTTATGATAACATAATTAGTTACACTAATAACACTGCTTAGGCACAGTCTTGCTAATTATGATATTATAAATATTAATGATATCAAGCCTTTGTATTTGATTGCCCCTAGTAGGATCATTTATCATTGTATTTCCCTTTACCCATGTTGTATTATTTTTCTTCCTTTTCCCGTGAATGTACATTCCTGAACAGACATCCTGAGCTTTGGTCTAAAATATATCACTACCTTATCAATGGTGCAGCCTGGTTAACTTTAGATTTTATTATTTAGTAGCAATGATCCAATGATATAATTCTCTGGTAAGGGCAATCAAATACACAATTACTTATATTCTGTACGTCTTGCTACTTTTAAATGTCTAACAGACCCAGCCAGACACGATTACATAGGGCTTTGTTTTCCATTCTTTTTCATGTGACCTGTTTCAAGTTAAGATTCCTTTGAATTATTAAATGCTCCCTTAAAGCATCTTTTCACACTACCTTTTTAAATTTAATTATTGATGTATGACAAGCGGAAAAGACTAAGACTTGTAATATTTTTCTCAATCAAAAGGACATGAGAAACATCTTTGACAATGGTTGTCTGTTTAGTAAAATAAAAAGATAATACAAAGAACGCTGAATGCAGATTTAAAGAAGAATTGCAAAAAATCTCTGTCACATGAATTGAAAATGCTGTGTATGTTTCCACAGGTGTTAAAGAAAGGAAGTTTGAATACAACCCTTTGAGACTGGTTTAACTGCTTAACATAAGTAGATGAAAATGAAACTGCTTATATCTTGTTTTATTTTTAAGCAGTGTATTATTTAGAGCTTTAGGAATGGGATTGTCTTTTCTCCTGAAAGATAATGTTATAATTTTCAGAGCTCCACAGAGAACAATAATACAGGAGTCTCTAATCTCCTTCTAAATCCAACTCCAGTCATCAGCAATGATAAGCAGAGATTTGGAGGTGTTTGACACTCCAAATCCTATTCTTTTGTAATTCTTTACTTTTTACAACATTTTCAACAGTGTTGTATCAGATTTTTAGAAGGATAATCAATAGGCATGATGTATAACTGAAATCAGTCTTCAAAGTGATCCCCTCTAGTAACCAGAAACAAAAGCTCTGCCTCCCTGCTGTGCAGGTATTTTGCTTAGAGCAGTAGGCAGCAGGGCATCAGTAGGAAGCCAGTTACACCTCCCTGCTTCTCAGCATGGATCAGCAGGTGTCCTAGTGTAGGGGTGTGCAGTATTGGGGCAGCTGCAATCTACTGCATCTGGAAAAATCTCCAAAGACATTTTTGTAGTAGGGAACTACTAGAGCAGAGAGGAGAGACAGTCCAGAGGATTCCAGAGAGACCATAGTTTACATTCCTATTCCACCACACTTTCTAGGTTTAAATGACCTTGTGGAATTTATTATTCAGTGTTGTTGTTCCTCACCTGGAACTTTCCCTGCCTTGCAAAGGGTATGAGAATTGGTACATGTGAAAGACCATGAGATACTCAGTTACGATGTCAGTAGAATCACTGCTGTCTGATCTAGCATTCCAACCAGCAGCGTGGTTGTGACAGAAGCTTCTCAGCTGGTCAAGTCCAGTGCTAGGTGGCTTTCATATCTCCTGAACATTGCACTATGGGCGGAACACCCTGGCACTTCTGGCACAGTAGTAGTATCAATCTGAATTGAGTTGTTGCATTAAAACAAGTAGTTCCAATGCAATTGCAATTTTACATCCTACACTTTAAAAAAAGACATGCTGTTATAATCAAGGTGGAGACATCATATTTACAATAGAAAGGTTATTGCATATCAAGTCATTTCAAGTTTGTCTGATCAAGTCGCCCTCAGATATTTGCTAATACCGTGGAGGAATAAAAAAAGACTTGGTGACTAGTTGTGACAGCAGCAGTGGTTAACCAAGGTAGTTACATACAACAAAGATGGAATTGCATAGACATAACTTTACAGAGGAATGGCAATGAAACAACATACCTTTCCTATCAGATCAGCAACTCTAGGTATTGGTTTTCCTTTCTGATGGCGCATGGTTGCAGGACTCTGTCCATTCCAGTCTTTGAGTTCCTCGATGCTTTTCAGGTAAAGAAGAGCTCGCAGTCCAGTGCAGTAGTCATCAATAACAGTGAAATCTTGATTCTGGATTGCACTGCACACCTGTGAAATGTAAATACAGTTATCAGCAACATCCTGGCAGAGGAGCACAATAAGTTAGCAAGCTTTTTGGACTTACTGATTATCAGATGACCCTTATTGAAACTTCACTGACAAACGCTATAGGAATTCAGAAGGATATTAGTTGGCTGCTCGATCTTGTGTCATGATAGCCATCAGTGCAGTTCAGGAAAAAAAGGACTCAGTAACATTGGTTATGACCAGGTTTCCTAATGGCAGCCCTTAGACCATATCTGAAGGTTGTTCAGAAGCAAGCCTGCACACCCAGCCCCACTGCGCATCTTTCAGGACTCTGCTGCTGAGCATGTAGACACTTTGCCTGCAGACACTGGGTACCAGCCAGCCCTGTTTGGGAAGCACAGACATAGCCATTTATGCCCCAGTCAAACAAATCAGAGAACTATAGATTTGCTGAGGGTACAAGGCTTCTTTAGAGATTGTGAAGTCCAACCTCCCGGCTCATAGAAGGGTCAACTAGAGAAGGCTACCCAGGACTGTATCCAGTTGGGTTTTGAATATCTCCAAAGATAGGGACTCAACAACCTCTCGGGGAATTTGTTCTAGTGTTCAATCACCCTTACAGCTTTTTCTTATATTTAAATGGAATTTCCTGTTTTCCAATTTATGTCTATTGCTGCTTGTTCTTTCCCTGGATATTCCTGAGAAGAATCTGTCTCCAATGGAGGTGTCTCAGCATACAATATCCACTAAGCAGACCTAGTATGGGCAACCATAAGCAGATACACTAAGCAGATACTAGTATGGGCAACCATTGCCAGGCACGGAGCAGAACAATGTTCCCCTTCTGCTAATTAATATTTGCCACTCAATGGTACTGGGATGCCAAGCCACTTTGTTTTAGGTGCTTTAAAAACACAGAGAGCAATATATCTTTATAAACATGCAAATAAATGATCCCTGATCTGTAGGCACAGAACTATCAATAGCAGAGAGCAGCCTGATTATTTACATGGATTTTTCTAGACTGCCTTGTGGATATCAGCTCAGATTTAAACCCACAGAGATACCCAACTAAACTGTCAACAAGTGAGTAAAATATCCCAGACTCTTCTCTGAACACATTTTTATGAGCTAAACCCTAATCCACCACTGAAGAGCGGCAGGGTCAGTGGACTACCATTAACTGCCATTCCCTGGAAATGCTCATAAATTCCAAATGTGTCAGTGTTTTCAGCTTCTGATTCAGCTTTTATTCTAAAAACTAAAATCAATTCTGCTGGTAATACCTACATTTACATACACATGTAATAAGCACAACAATGAAATAGATACCTACCTTAGAACATGAAGGTGTGAACATGCACAAACACATAAACACTCTTTCAATGAGAAAATATACCTCAGATCACAAGCATCAACATTTAAAAATACAGGAAATATATAACTGTTTTTCGCATTTCAGAAATGATAATACAACTTGCAATTTTGAAGAAAGGCATCCTTCACATTGTAAAATACCATACACTATAGCTACACAAGGAAAAAATAAGGGCAAACTTTAACAAACACAAGAACATATTATATGTACTGCATTTACATTACACAAAATCTCTTTCTCTGCAGAAATAACATGGGCATTAATTAGGCCTGTTATTCTTTCTATAAACCTCATTATTTATTTATTTATTTGTTTGTTTTTAAGCCCAGGAGTATTTATGGAGAATATTAATAATTTCTAGTATAAGCTATTTAACTGCAAAACTCAACTGGTGCTTATTTAAGGGTTTTTGTTCAACAAGGAATTCCCTATTATTTTACTGCACAGGTAACACTTTTATTAGCTATTATTGAAAACAGTAAAATTGTAAAAAAACACACACACACACACAAAACAAACAAACAAAAAAACACCACCACAGTTAAAAGTCATGTCATGTCATTTGAAAAAAGTTCAGGCACTGTTGTCAAAATCCTGAAATATTTTGACAGGATGTATACATGAGATACACTGGAGGATACCTATAATAAATTTATAAATAAAGCGTTTTTTACTGTTTTCCATCTTATGGTACGGTGCTATGAACTGCAATAATATAAAAATGTGCAGAAGATGATAGCACACTACAACTCAGGGATCAATCCTAGCTCTACGTGCATTGCACTGTTTGCCTTCCATGGGAAGCCACGTATGTTCCAGAACTGAAGGCAAAATGCAGTTTTTTAAAAAAGAATGTAAATCACTGCCTAAAGAAAAACATTATCTGAAATGAGAAGACTTAGAAACTGAATTTGCTAGTGGTTTCAGATGACCCTTCTCCTCTGTAGGAGCCTTGTGACTCTGGTGCCCAAAGGTGCAAATAATTACCCAAAGACATGCCTTTCACTGATTTCACTGTGATAAAAGCAGGTGCTTATTTTTACAGGCCTTTCCTGGAACAAGAGACTTTCAAACATTAATGCATACAAAAACAACAGAAATAGTTCTGTCATGCTGTTGGCAAATTCCAAAGCATTCTGAACTTCAACATTTCTCAAGCTTTACATATCAGATGGGGATATTTGGGTTTTAGTATCTTCTGTGAATGCCTATAGTATCTTCTGTGAATCAATGCAGAAAGCTTTGTTGTCTTTTAAAAGGGGTTGAACAAAGTTGAGATAAAAGGTCCCAGTGCCCCATCAGCCAGGACAATTTCTACACCACAGAGAGAGGTTTTTAGCACCATACCTGGCTGCCTCTGAATCACTGGTTTAAATGACACTGTGCCCTCTTCTCAGCACCAGAGAAGTGGCAGGGCAGTAGACCAGGTGAGACTCAAACTCTCAGTCCCAGAAAAAACACAGAAGTGAGCCAGCCTGTCTCCACACATTGATTCAGTCCCGCTGCTTGAGCTGAGAGTAGGCATGCTTCCCTCCCTTCCAAAGCTCAACGCTGAACTCTCCCTTCTGCTGCTATCTTATTTTACAGGTGTGAAAAGCAGGAAATGCAGTCCAGCTAAAGCCACATTTAAAATGGAACTGCCTTTCGATTGCACCAGCTCTCATTTAATGTCTTATTAAAAACCACCTCAACAGGAGGTCATGGAGCATGGTATCACTGAAACAGCTGCTGTCGGAGCCTTGTGCGCTGACTGGCCCAGCACCACAAACCTGGCTGGAGACCAGCTCTGTCCACCCATCTCCTCTCCTCAGCACCACTCCTTTCAGGACCAAACACAATGAAATTTGTTTCCCTTTAGACTCTAAAGGAAAAGCCTAAGCAAATATATAACTACAACTGAGCACATTCAGATGTTCATGTTGTTCCAGACCAGCAGCCTGTGGCCAGCAGAAACTGGTTATGGACAAGTACAAGAAACAAGCGTGGACCTGTTGCTCATTTGGTTTATCAGCCCAGGTTCTAGCAAGCAGTGGTGCTGTGACTTTGCATGGCAGATTCCATCTGTTTAATATCCCTTGGTCCTACGTAATCCAAGTGACTCAGTCTTATGAGTAAATTAATGTTCAATGGTGCGCTGACCCGGGCTTTCACCTGAAACGTTTAGGTAGAAAGTAGCTTTTTCTTTATTGGATTGTGGGAGGCAGGCTGTGTGAGCAATCTATGGGACACACACAGAAGTCAAGATCACAATGAAGTTGTCAGCTGTCCTCCTTGCCTACGTTTGTCTCTAGCTTTGGAATAGAATTTGGGCCAGAGAAAAAAGGCACTACTTTTTCCTGTTTGCAAAGGCAGCATATACCATTCTTATTGCACTCATACACAGAAAGATAATTTTGCAGAAGCTTGGTTCTAGTGCATTGTCTGACTGTGCTACTGCCTCGCCAGTAAAACCACCACAATTTCACAAGTTAACTTTTAACATCTGACCTCCCTTTCTATCCATGTTCCTCTTTCTATACCAGTGAGTGCCCCTTGCATCCCGAAAGAGACAAGCAAGCCAACATGCCATACATGATCAGTAATATTATACTCTTAATATTCTGAAGTATAAAACTGTTCAGTATAAATTGCAACTGTAGGTTACGATTCTAATCTATACAGACACATATGAGATACTAAAAGACACAAGGCCTGCTATGCTGCTGGTAAATCAAATGTACACCAAATGATCTCATTGGGGAATGTGGATGTGAAATGAATTACAGGCTTAAGGCTCTAAGTAAAACTGCCCTGCAAAATGCAATGATGGGGTTAGCATCCAAAGGTCCCTGCTGATGTCTTGCATAACAAATGACCTGTCTGCTCTGTAATAAACATAAATACTCAGTGCAGCTTTGTAAAAGGATCTAGAGCCATTACAAATCTTACTTTAGAGACTAAATTGTCAAGAGATTATTGTTTTGTAAAAAGAATTTTACAAGATACGATTGTTTTTAATCATTCACTTCACTCTGAAACTTTTAATTTACATGCTATGAAGAAAAAGTTCATTATCAGAGACAGGTATTACTACATCTGGTAAAAAACATTGCAAATGCCTTTGCTGTTAGCAGAATCATTACACAAAAAAGAGAAGTCAATTTCTGAAGTCTTTCCTGGGACAAATCCCCTTCACTGTTCACTGAGAGATCTCTGTAATAACTTTAGGGTATTGCCCATAACCTATGGTTTTAGGATCAACAGGGAAAATATCCCCACACTGCATTATCACTCTGCCCAGACTCCGGAGTATCCTGGGGGACTGTGTGCAAGGCCTATGCCATTCATGCAGAGCCCTGGACAAAGTGGCTGAGGCATTTCCAGCCAGATCACCCACTGAAGCAATTCCTATTCAATGCTGTCCTTGCCTTTTCCAATGAGGGATGTCTGTTTCAAAACACTATTAAACAACTTTGCCAGCAATGAATTTGAGGTAGGTGGTGTTAGAGACAATAGGTTGGATAAAAAATTCATTTTTACACCCTCCAAAATATATGTTGTTCTCTTCAGAATATGAGTGCAAAATAATTGTCATCTTTATGAAAATGAAAGTAACAGTAAGGCGGCAGATGGGTGGCAGTGATACACAGTCTAGAAGTAAGAAGATTGATGGGTATATATTTGTATATACAAACGCAAATCACATAGCTTGACTGTTCTACCATATTAGTTTCCATTTGTTGCAGCTGTACAACATCAAAGCAGTGATGTCCCCATATATTGCATTTAGTGGTAATGTAACGGGCTACCAAAAAAAAAAAAAAAAAAAAAAAAAATCAAAGTGAGAGTTTCTAAGTAGTTTCCTGGCAATTGAGACAGCAGGCTCTTTCATCTGTGCTGTAACTGTGGCAGTGCATTGATTTAAACTCCTTCTGAGATCTCAAATGCTTTTATATTCTTAGGTCTTGCTGGCTGCTTTCTTTTTGCTTTTTTTTTCACTTTCAAATGATAAAATTCTAGCATTTAGCAGAATGCCATCTTGCTTCCCCAGAAGACAGAAACTTATTTCAGCTTTGGTTCTAAACTGCATAGGATCTCTAAATAAAATAGCTCTCAAAATGCCATCCTATTAGGCAATCAGCCTTTGACTTCACAGTTTCTAATATTCTTATCATAGCAAGGGGATAAACAACTATTATTCCTCTGAGATACCTGTGAGAGTTTTTATGATGAATTAATTTTTTTCCATTAATTTGTCAGACTTCCTTTGAAATATTTTTTACTGATATGCCCAAATGGTAAGCAAAAGAATTATGTGCTGTTTTGATTTTATATTATATATTCTACTTTAACATTATTTATCATCATCTTGTAGAAGATTTCTACTAAAATTCTTCCTGATAACTGAAGACATAAATCCACCTTTCTGTTAGAGAAACATTTATGAATGACTCTAAGCTGTTTTTCAATGTATAGTTGAAGCTACTGCTTTTTGATTAGTGTCTATTGACTAAGATTCTTGTAGAAAAAAGCTGAAATCATAAATGAATGCAAGGTGCTTCAGGAAGGATCCTATTTGTGCCTATCTGGATATGCTGGATACACCATCAATGGCCTTAAGAAAATTAATTTTATTTTTGTGGGAAAAAGCATGACTTTAATCTGGGGAAAGGCATACATGCAATTTAAAAATTATTCTCAATAGCAACTAGCAAAAATTGACTCAACTAAAGGGAGATCTTTCAGGGCCCTGCAATCTATCCGCTGCATAGCCCTTGCCCATGGAAATTAAAATGCTTGTTTTGTAGCCCCACTACACTGATTTAGGTGTGCCCAGCTTTACAAGATGAAAAGCAGTATACGCTGTGTTGGTTGCCCAACATAATACTAGTACTAAAGTGAAAAGAACTGCAACTTGAGAGTAAGGACACACACAAAATCTCCTCTGAGAGGTGTTTCTGTACTTACAGTCATCAGGATACCAATGCCCATGGAAAGACTGCCTATATACTGATGGTTTCTCATCCTCATGTCTCGTTGAGCACTGACTTACCAGTACATTAAATGCATAGCCTAAATTACCCTTTCTATCAGCAATTGTAACTTTTGCTGGAGGGTTGTAGGATTAATAATATTAGGGGAAGTAGATTATCAGACAATGTGGTGCACTCTCTGGAAAAAAAAGCAAGATTCTTTGTTTCAAAGA
Source organism: Aythya fuligula (assembly GCF_009819795.1). NCBI lineage: Eukaryota > Metazoa > Chordata > Aves > Anseriformes > Anatidae > Aythya > Aythya fuligula. The sequence goes on along the minus strand of NC_045566.1, from coordinate 29,967,426 downwards.
ACAAATTTGTAACTAAGGAAAAGCTTTCCAAATATTGATACAGTACAGATGGAATGATTTGATTCATTCACATTAGCTGCTTAAATGACTCTAGAGATATAGGTTAGCAGATGGGATGTTACTTAACAAGGCTTCAGATACTGGATCAAGATGCAAAACTGATTTGGATGATGGCTGATAGCCTTTTTAAAACATCAGAATCAAGCTAATATACATGAACTAATGAACTACTATTTGTTCCCAAGTCCAGTACGGCTTTCAGAAAGCAGCTTGATGGACTCATATATTACACCTACGAATGGTCTGAGTTATGGGGGAAAAAAAAACACTTTTTTTTTTTTTTTTTTTTTTTACTGTGTTCTTGGCTTAAAGTCCTAATGAGCTGGAGGCTTACTGCTGACATTCGAGGGGTAACACACAGCAGAAAGATTCAAAGATGCTAACTGTTCCAGGGTTTACAGAATAGGCAACCATCCCCATGTGGGCTTAAGAAAGTTTAAGAAAATATAAAGCTTAAGAAAATATAAAAAACAAACAAACACTGTATGGTCAGATGTCATGTGAGTGTCAGTAAGGAAATATTTTAGTTATTTTGTTATACCTAAGATCTTTTCATAGAATTTCACTGAAGGGCTTGGGTTCGATGGGACCTTAAAGACCACCTAGTTCCAACCCCCCATCATAGACAGGGATGCCATCCTCTAGATCAGCTTGCCCAGGGCCCCATTCAGCCTGGCCTTGAACACTTTCAGGGATGGAGCATCCACAGCTTCTCTGGGCAACCTGTTCTGGTGCCTCATCACCCTCTGAGTGAAGAATATCCTCCTAACATCTTTTAGTTTAAAATGGTGCCCCCTTGTCTTTCTGCTGGCTCACGTCAAACTTTTTGTCCACCTGAACCCCCAAGTTTCTGTCTGCAGAGCTGCTCTCAATGAGTTCTCCCAGTCTGTGCTCACGTCTGGGATTGCCCCAACCCAGGTGCAGCACCTTGCACTTGGAAAGAGAGTTCAAGAGTACTCTAGAGAGTACCTCAGGAGAGTTCATCAGTCAAGCTTAATGTAAAGTGCTATTCTAATCAAAAGTATAGGTTAATGTCAGTAAGTAATGAAGCTCAAAATGAACTATAAGGAAATGAAGGTATGCAGTCTAAGCAAGACAAGCTTGTGGGATAAGTGCTCTATGAACAGCTTGGATCCTCTCTACAACAGGACAATATAATGCTGAAGCAGTGTTGAGCACAGCTGAGCTGACATTTACAGAGGAAATTGGAAATGGGAGTGGGAAACTGGTACTTATCAAGGGACCTGAATGATGCAATTTTCAATCCCAAGTCTTTGAGAAGGGAAATGCGGAAGAAATCAAGAATTTTCAGAAGGCTCCCTGTAGTAATATTTTTTTCCCTCCTGTCAGCCACCCGTAGAGGAATGGTTATGTTTCCTTATCTTGCTAGAGCATTCTGTCAGTTCTTGGAACTACAAAGTGGACCTTTATGCAGTAGGTGGGCACACACGCTGATAAAAGTGCTGATCGTGATCATCTTTCCTAAGAAAACAAATATGATTCCACATGCCTTGAGCATTGTGGAGTGTGGAAACAGCCTCATAATCAGCCATCTACAGCAAATTGTATCACTGTACTCTAGATCTATAAAATGAAAGATATCTTTGAAAGCAGATGAACTAACTCCCTTGTGTAAACAGCGCAATCACATACACAGGCTCTCCAAGTATCTTTAAATATATGTTGAATACCACTTCATATTTCATTTATTAACACCTAAAGGTCTCACCTCTCTCTTACAAGTTCCGTTATGGAAAATGAAATCTTTCAGTTCTCCCAGTGGTTCTTCAGCTGCTGGTACAGCATCAGCAGCTGTGCCAGGTAGATGTAGATTTACTTGACATTTCCATATCCTATATCCTCCCATTCCTCCACAGATATTTCTAAACCAGATACCGGTTAACTTGCTCAGACCTCATGGTTTGATGATATAAGTCATGTGCATATATAACACATTTAGTTAGAAGTTAGTAGCATGTTTAAGATTGCATATTTTGAGGGCTAAACAACAGGAACTCCACCCTCTCTTGACTGGAGTTTGTTAGTTTTTCCATTTTGGAAATGCATATTTGTCAGAAGTGAGAGTGGCTCTAGGAAAACACACTTTTCAGAAAAGAACCATGTTCGGAAAAATGTGCATAAAAAAGTTTCAGAATTGCCAATATGTGCTGTTTGACAACATGGAATGCAACAGTTCTATTTAACTTGAAAATGCCTGTTTTGCAATCCAAGTTAATTGGAATGAAAAGGTCAAAACTAAAATATGTTGCAAAGTGATTGAAACAGAATTTTGATTCACTCAAATAATATTTTTTCCTTAAATGTGTTAATTCCACACATTTTTAGAAGTCTCACTAGCAGTTTAAACTGAAAACCTTTTTCATCCTTAAACTTCCCTGTGACAGAAGAACTATTTCCTGGTCATTGACTTCTCCCCATGCAGCTTTCCTGTGGCCTCTTATACTGCAGGAGGGTAAACACATCAGTAATGCAAAGGTTCATTAATGCATAACAGATTCAAGTTAAACCTTCAGAGTTCTTCAACCCAGGACATTCTGAATCAGGCACAGCAGGGACTTGAACCCAAATCTATTTTGATTAAATGAAATTTGTCAATGAAAAACAGTTTCGTCAAAGAAGTTTTCAACAAACCCTAATGAGAACCATCTACTGAGGGACATCATCCTGTGACCAGAATTTTGAAAGCCTCAGACCTCTCAAAATCAAACAGAAAAGCAATTTTTCCATTTTGGAACCTCAGTTCAGTCCTGCAATGATTAACCCCTCATCCTTGTGAGTCTTTCCCTCTAGTACTGTCACATTTTATTTCAGTTAAAATTACTTTCATCCTTTATCAGCTTGCCTGTACGAATTTGTGCAGCAGCTGCTGTGTCCATTGAAGAGTGAGATTCATGTGAATAAAATAGTTCTGACCCTCTGAGTCCTTCGTGTCTGAGATAAAAACCCACTTCCACATTTCCTTGGGGATTGTTTTACCTATCTCTGTCCAAACAATAAATATCAGCAAGAAAAGCAGCAACATAACTCAGATACTGAAGGAAATTAAACCCTTTGTTAAATGTACTGCCAGCTTCAGAAAAAATGGTTTCTCTGTTTGTTTCTTTCATTCAAATTGCATGGATAAAAGGACCTCTCTGTAGACAGATCAAGCTGTGTCAAGGGGCTTATGTTGTAGCAGGGAAAATACTTCAAAAGGCATCCGGGCTCCCATTCCCAGATTGCTTCCTCCTGCCTGGGCAGAAAAAAGATTTCTCCACTCCTAGGGAAACCAGCGGAATGGTCACCTGGTCTTGTCAAACTGCGATTGCACTGAGCCCAAGCTGAGCTGCACAGCAGTTCACATACACCAGGGTGGTTCTGGGACTGTGCCTTGCCAGAGCTGGCTGCTCCACCGCCTCCTCGCCCTTTTTTCCTTTTGCTGCTAGCTACAGCCTCAGACTGACAGATCAACAGAGCTGCTTTGATACAAAATGGAAAACTTCTTGCATGCGTACTTTCTTTGTATGGCTGATAATGTTTCCGAGAAAAATGTCTCTGACGGCAGAGCTTTGCAATCCTTAAGATTTTGCATTTTCCCCTTTTAAGAAAACCAGGTCCTCTGCAGTTAAAATAAGTATAATTTAAAACAAAATTCAGGAAATTCTCTAAGTAATTATTGGAGATGGCAATACCAAGAAAATAAAATCATCATTTTTCACTGTGCTTGTCTTTCCTTCTATTTACATTTTCAATGTCCAACAGGGAATTGGGTACATTTTCAGTTTCTACTTCCAGTCACTTCCACACCAGCACACAAGGGTAACTCCTCTACAACAAAGCTAGCTTTGTGGCTGAAAGCAACCTGAGCTGAATAAAACAACCTGCCCACAATTTCTTACATCTTAACTGAGCCTCTTTTGAAGAGTCATCTCCATGTTTCTTTTACTTTGTAAACTTCTAAACAAAACTCACTTGTTGTCAATTCATATCATGTGGTTTTATCTACAGGGAGGACAGCTCTGTGCTTGTTCAGACAAGATAGCAGTAGCATGAATCCACACTAGTAGTGTGTATCCACATTAAAAATAGGAACAACAGTGCTGGATTGGAAAGAGAGGCAGTACTCTGGATCCTTGGGGTGAGGAAGGAGAGACAGTGTTGCCAAAGCAATTACTCTTCGTATGTCCTCAATCGCTAAAGACACCAAGCCCCCAGACCCAGCGCTGCAGGGCAGACACCTGGTAGAAGGGGGGACAGGAGGCTTGGGGACACCCAGGTATAAGACTAGGGAGCAAATCCTCTGCAGAGGTTAGGAGTGACTGCCATAGACCAGCATTTGAGCTGATGTTCAAATGAGACAATTTAATAATTGTTATTAAATAATTATTACCATTGAGTGATAATTAAACCTACTTTGCATGAGAATCCATTTTAAGAATGACAAATAGCAATTTTTATGGAATGAGCTTGAATTCATTCTTACAAATTTATGAAATAACAATCCTATCTATGCAAACCTCATTTATTAGCTGGTGAAATGAGCAGAAAGAAAGGAAAGCTAATAGATAAATCCCTTATCAGCTCCAAAAAAAAGTAAAACTACTGCAAAACTGCACAAAATAAAAGGTAGTATTAGCTTAGAGTTCAGTTCATAACTTTACAATGTGATGATTTGAATATTGCAACTCTTCATTAAAAGTGGCAAATAATAAAGGTAAAAATAAATACTGAAAACCTACTATAAACCTGATATTTTTATCTAGCCATGACCAAAAAACTTTCTAGATTTTTTTGTCCAACCAATTCAGATTTTCAGTGAAAGGAATTCTCACAGAAAATTCTCACCAGCAATTAGCAATTTCCATCCCAAGTATGTGTAGCACAGCAAGTGTGGCAGTCCTCTAATGACTTTATTTTTTTTTATTAGCAAAGGAAGACAGACAGTTGAGAACAGGTTGAGTTTCTCTAATTAGCAGTGAGCTAAGAAAAAAGCAGAAAATAATGAAATGTTTATTAGAAGGGATCACATATGTATCTGTCCAAATCCTCTCTTTTACGTTCAATTTTCTTTTGATTTTATTTCGACATGTTCAAACAGCACTTTGTTCCCTCTTTTGTTTCTCCATGTACTGTAAATTTCAGCTCTGCAGAGAAGGGCCACTCCATTCAGTGCTGCATCCACTGAAGACTTTTTTAAGCATGAGGCTCTGTGAGCAGCAGAGCTAATGATACCTGGCTTCCAGCAGGTCTGTGTCTCCTGGTTGGGTTCTCTGACGTCTAATAAGGTGTGACTGCCAATTAAAGCCTTTCCTGTGGCTGACACAGTCTTAGCAGCACTGTCCCATGTGGATTCTCAGAGGTCTAATAGAGGTGAGCTCATAGCGCTATCTCTCTTACAGTGAAGGAATGCAGGTACACACTCTTCTCTGCCTGTCTTCATTTTCTCAAAACCTGTTACAGGAATATACTTTCTAACTTCTGCCAAATTTCAAAGAAAATGACCACAAATCTCAAATGTGACTGATGATACTCAAAAGGACGTGCAAATGCATATTGAGTGTCTTTGGGAATGTAGGCTGTGGCGTTCTTTAAAACTATTTATATCTGAGACTATTTCTATCTGCATCAAAGGATTTACATCTGAAAAGCGGTTTTGCCTTAACTGTTGTTTCCTTAAAATTATTGGCAGACGTAAAGAGCCATTCTGTGAATCTGGTCTTGCTCGTACAATGTTGGTGGCCTACCACTACACCCAGCAATCTATTCTTCATTCGCCCATTTCATTGGTGAGAGAAGAATTAGCTCCAACATCTTGACTTCTCTGTAATGTGGTCAGCTTTGTACAGAGAGGTTTTGATCTTCTACCCTGAGCCACAGACTGTGTCAGAAACTTCAAGCTGTTAGCTGGTACCAAAGCCTACCTGTTCTCAGTCACAGAATCACAGAATTTCTAGGTTGGAAGAGACCTCAAGATCATCGAGTCCAACCTCTGACCTAACGCTAACAAGTCCTCCACTAAACCATATCCCTAAGCTCTACATCTAAACGTCTTTTAAAGACTTCCAGGGATGGTGACTCCACCACTTCCCTGGGCAGCTCGTTCCAGTGTCTAACAACCCTTTCTGTAAAGCAGTTCTTCCTAACGTCTAACCTAAAACTCCCCTGGCGCAACTTTAGCCCATTCCCCCTTGTCCTGTCACCAGGCACATGGGAGAACAGACCAACCCCCAACTCACTACAGCCTCCCTTGAGGTACCTATAGAGAGTGATAAGGTCGCCCCTGAGCCTCCTCTTCTCCAGGCTGAACAAGCCCAGCTCCCTCAGCCGCTCCTCGTAGGACTTGTTCTCCAGGCCCCTCACCAGCTTCGTCGCCCTTCTCTGGACTCGCTCGAGCATCTCAATGTCCTTCTTGTAGCGAGGGGTCCAAAACTGAACACAGTACTCGAGGTGCAGCCTCACCAGAGCTGAGTACAGGGGGACGATCACTTCCCTAGCCCTGCTGGCCACACAGCTTCTGATACAAGCCAGGATGCTGTTGGCCTTCTCGGCCACCTGAGCACACTGCTGGCTCATATTCAGCCGACTATCAACCATCACTCCCAGGTCCTTCTCTGCCAGGCAGCTTTCCAACCACTCATCCAGTCTGTAGCTCTGCTTGGGGTTGTTGCGCCCCAGATGCAGGACCCGGCACTTGGCCTTGTTGAACTTCATGCAGTTGACCTCAGCCCATCGGTGCAGCCTATCCAGATCCTCCTGCAGAGCTTTCCTACCCTCAAGCAGATCGACACACGCACCTAACTTGGTGTCATCTGCAAACTTACTGAGGGTGCCTGTTCTCAGTCACGATGGCTGGCAGAACATGCTCTGACAGGAACCTCTCCACTGATACAAAGCAAAGTCACCAGCCTCTGTTCCCCCATCATGTGGGTGTTCGGGCTGGCAGGGGGGCTCCTTGTGGGTCAAGGCAGGAGAGGCCCAGCCTTGCTCAGCCACAGGGACTGCGCCCTTCGGTTACGGCTTGCAGCCAGCTACCTGACTTGATTCTACTTGCACAGAGCTGAGATTAGATGCAAGGGATTACTGAGCCTTTCCTCTGCACTCAAAGGCACTGTTATTTCCCTCAAGATGAAATAAGTTGTTTCCAATTGTCATCAGCGTAAACTTAACCTGGAATTCTAATGCACTGGGCCTGCTCCAGCACTGCCCTGCTCCAGCACTCCTGTGATGTCAGTCTCTTAGTTTCTCACTCTCCATACTGTTAAATGCCATAAACAGTAATTCCTCGATGAGAATTTTTTGGCCTCATCTCATCCTCACTTATCTCAATATCAGTGTCTTCACTGACTTGAACAGACACTGAGATGGGCTTGAAAGAACACCAATTAAGTGCACAGAGAACCAGATCTCCACTTCACAGTTCTGTAGCCGTTAAAAAACAGAGAAAAATTTAATCAGTGACCTTGATGAAAACTAAAAATATATTTTTTTTTTTGGATTTTTTTTTTTTTTGAGATTGGGTTTGGGGAAATGGTAGCATCTAACATTAGGATATGACAATGTTTATGAAATGGTATTTTTTCCTATCATTTCAGTGATTATATTTTCAGAGCTTTGCTTTTATTTTCTGACACACAGGGCATTTTATACTGCGTAGAAGGGTTCCTCACAGGGTTTCGCATTTGCACAAATACAATAACAATGCTCTCTCATAGTTCAAGTCCCACTATTTTGTGATGAAAAACCTTGTTTCTTCACACACAAAGGGCCATCCTGCTGTTATAAAAATCCCCTGGCTAAATGCTTCAGTAAAATGCCTGCCGAAGAAAAAATAATAATCTAACTGTCCTGAATCCCCTGAGACTCTGGCTCCAAAGAGGTACCAACAAGAATTCTCCTTGAAAACGTTACAAAAAACGCAAGTACTCTCATAAAACAACTGCGTTCTGTGTTGGGGGGGAGATTTTATCTTGCAGAAGCCAAAAATGTCCTTATTGCTTTCCCATCATGAGTTGTCATGCTTCCAGAATGGATTTTGTTCTTTGTCAGATCCCTGGGGTCCTATGCAGAGCTGGCAGGGGGTAGGAGAGGAGGGCACAGGCAGATTCAGTGTTATGGCAGCTTGCCTCAGGGTCCAGGGTATTCCTGCTCTATTTCCTCATTTTTCTCTCATAGCTGCTTGCTGGGTTAAACCCCATCTGAGGAGGGTCATGGTGTAAGTGCAGTGGGTGTGTATGAGTTGGAGATGACAGCGCGAGGACAAAAGCAGTGCCCATAAGAAAAGGTGCTAAATCCCAGCCGGTGCTAGTGAGAGATGTAGGTGGGTGAATGGAAAAGGCAGAGTTGTGGTGTGAGTGTGCCTTGAGCCTGCAAAGTGGCAGGGGTAGGATCAATAAATTTGATTTCCCACTTCCCAGGCTAAGGGGAGACCTGGGACCAGTGAGGACCTGACCACTGCGCACAGCTGCTGTGGCATCACCTCACAGCCTGCAGGCCTGATGGGAGCAGCAGCATTACACTGCCCATTCATCGACCCTCACTGCACTGCAGCAGTGCCTTCACCTGGTCCTGATCCTGAGCACAACAGGGAGCCAGAAACAGGGCTTGGGGTAGAGCTACAGGCTGCCCCCAGGCAGGTGGGCCCACAAAAGCAGAACTATGCGGGTGGATTTTAAATTTTTGCTATGTAGAGTGCCTTACAGACAGCCATGCCTGGAGCATGCGGGGGCACGAGTGTCCTCCATACTTTGTAAGAAAAGAAATTTGTTTGAAAAGAAGCCCATATTCTTTTCAAGGTAATGACTAAAATTCAAGATTAACAAAAGTGTTCCATACCAGAATATAACGTTAAAAGACTTTACCATGAAAAATGTATACTTCAGAAGGTACCCCTTTGTTCTACTTTTTTTTTTTTTTTTTTGGTTATATCTGCTAGAAATAATGACTACAGAATCTCTTTCAACAAAAGGTCATTTATGTCAATGGACAGAACACAGAGGATCAGATCACCTGTGGTAATTGCAAATTAATGCTCTACTGCTAATGCATTAACTACACAATATTGATCTACAATTGAATCATACAGGCTACTGTGAAGTGATTTTTACTTTAATATTTTTTACGCTTTTATTGCTTTTTCCATAATGCATTTTCTCTTTCCACTGGAATTTTCTATAATCGTCTCCATTTTTAATTTCCTACAGTGAGATGACTTTGAAAAATGTATGTCTGCCTCAAAGCCTTGCAGAAATCTAACAAACCATCAATGTGACATGCTAAAGCACACACATGATGCAAAAGATGCAAAAAATCCAATATACATCTTACTTTGACAAATTGTGGCTTTAAAAAAAAAGCTCACTTTAAAGAAAACATACTTCAGCCTCACTGCAAGCCTACAGTAATGAACTGTACATCAACAAGTTGTGGCTAGACATCTCTAGAGCATTGGCTATTTGAGAAAAGTGCAGGACTGGATAAAGGAGTGCTGGATAGATACAGCTTTTTTTTTTCTTTCTTTCTTTTCTTTTTTCTTTTCTTTTCTTTTCTTTTCTTTTCTTTTCTTTTCTTTTCTTTTCTTTTCTTTTCTTTTCTTTTCTTTTCTTTTCTTTTCTTTTCTTTTCTTTTCTTTTCTTTTCTTTTCTTTTCTTTTCTTTTCTCTTTTCTTTTCTTTTCTCTGAATTTCTTGCTTTCACTGAAAAGGGATTGATTTGTGTGTGTTACAAAAAACTACAGTCTCGGGGAATCAGCCAAAGAAAAACTGAAAAGTTTCAGCATTTTCAATGAAAAATTAAAAACAAGTTTTGTTGTTGTTGTTTTCCCAACTGTTTCTGAAGTCCATAACATGGAAGAATGAGGCCATTTGCTGTATAAAAGTTTAATGCCAGATACAACTAACTACAATGATCCAGTGTGTTTTCAACATCTGATGCAAAACTTTCTTACATATGAACATTTTGTCAGTAACAACACTAAAATGTGTTCTAGCGGAGGGAATAGTACACACAGTGAATAACGAAATTCTTTCCCAGAACCATTCACTAACATACCTGCTTAATACCACTTGCAGTGGTTGTAGGAAAAATAAAAATATGGTTTACCAAGTGACTCCTGACTTGCATTCCTGTGTATGATGATTTTGTAAATGGAAAATAAATCCCCACATTTTAAAAATAAAAGCGATTGGAAAAAATAATGGAGAACTGATTGCAGGTAAAATAGCTGCAGAGGAAAACCTGATCTTGCTTTTAATGGAGGTACATTTATTATTCATAAACCTCTTCTCGAAGAGATATGCCACATGGCAATTAAATCAACTCACACAAAGCCTTCGTATTTTCCTTGTTCATGATCATCATCTTCTCCTGGTAGAGAAGACCACTCTCATTCGGCATAGCCAAGTGCAGAATGCAGTCCTGCACTGCCAAAGCCCTGGCTGTTTGCTTTCTGCCTCTGGATTAGTTTCTCATAAGGTGTTTACATGGTTTTGGAAACATAAAGTTAGAACATAAAATGCACAGCACTGGGTTAGTTTATTCACAACCACTTCCAACAGTATCCAAAGCATATACTTCAGATAAAACTATGGGATGCACATGCAATTCTCCCAGTACAATCCCAGAGCTCCTACTTAACTCAGAGACCAGCAAAATAGTGAATCTTAATACACTGAATCATTCAGTACATCACTTAATTTGATATTATGTCCAGATTCTGTACTTGCTCTGTGGTTTTGTACTGAGAAAGCAACAGGGACCTGTCAAAGCAACAGAAGTTTTCACTACTGAAGAAAGAACAACTGAGGCATTTGGTACCAAGGACAGGTGAGAGAGAAACTAGGATTCAGGGAAAAGTATATTAGCCAGCTATTCCTATGACCTTGTTGTCACGCAGACTGACAACAAGGCTTGTACTGATTCTCATAATCATAATTATGTTCCATAGATAACCTGTGAAGATAAGGTTGCCTTTTTCTGTCCATCACAACGTATCTTGCTTGAACAGCAAACAGATGTTTCAGTCTAGTCCTGGTCAAGTGTATCCCTTGTAAGAATATCTATATGGATTACCTGTCTTCCTCTCCCTTCCACTTGCCTTCCCTTAGATGAGGGAAGTATTTACGGCCTGTACTCACAATCTTGCATGAGGGTTTCTAAAGGCTTATTTTTAAATAAATGTAATTGAACTAGTTCAGACCCTCAGATAACACAGCACTTTTAGAATCCATTTATCTCAGATTAGCTTAAATGTCTTCCCTGTTTCAGTGAAACAAAAATAGGCCACTCAAACTGAGGATGGGTTTGATCCAGAGGAGTTTAAAAGCAGTTCTAGAACTGATTAAAGTTAAACTGGTGAAGCTTGAGGACAAGAAAAGAGGTTTTTTACCATCTCTGGGAAAAATCTGTTGGAAAGGGCAGAAGACCAGTATAGATCCAAGTCATTTCTGGAAGCCAGGTCCAGGGAAGTTAATCATTACTTAACAGAAAATAATGATTTAAAAACATGTAAAGCCAAAAATTCTCTCTCTTGAGCACTGACTGGGATGTCTGCATTAGATATTTCAAAATTTCCCATTGCCATTGGGGCAAACCAGCAGAAAAGAAAAGAAATAATAGAAAGTAAACAGCTAGAAAGTCTATATAAAGGAAACATGCATAAATGTCATTTTAAAACTTCATTTTTAGCCATCTAGAAACATATGTAGTAGAGGTAGAACAGAAAATCATTCCACTTTGTGTAGTTGCGATCATGTAACATTGTAACTGACAAAGCTATCAAAACTGCAGCTCTATTAGCAATAACAAATGAAATGCATGCATAGCACTAAAAACATTCCCTTGCCATTCCTACTTTTTGTAGAAAAATACTGCTTTGTAATTTGTTCCATTACTTAGTACTTATATTGAAGAAGCTCTCAGAACACCGTGTAAGAAAGGTAGATCTTTTGTCTGTTCATGAGAAAAGAAGTTTGAAGCATTCCCATACAAACTAGAAAAATAGGAGTTGTTATTAATAAAGTCAAACAACATAACAAGTCTATAAAAAAGCAGTAGGTTTCCAATTCAGCTCCTCAAATGATAACTTTTATGTACTGTGCATAAAAAAAAGTTATCGTATGATTGTTTTTTGTAACAGCAGACAAGTGACTAATATCAATAGTCACTGTGCAGAAAAGATGGTCACACTGAAACTAATTTTTAATGTCAAAGTGAACTGTGGGAATGAAACCACTCCAGCCATCCCATAGAGTGACACAAAGCCAATATCCACAGGATCCTCAGCTGCTGTTGTCTTTGATGGGAACTCCGCATTGAGGGGACAAGTATCTACCAGAATATAACAACCTATAATGGAACTATATAAGTTAATTACCACGCACTCCTTATCAACTTGTCTAACGTGTATGCCACAATGATGCCCTGGCATGCCTATTAGAACATGGTAAGGTGCTGATTTCCAGCAAATATTCTGGTGTACATACTAACAGGCTACTGACATGTTTAAAGTTTAAATCCCATAGATTATAGAAAAAAGCGGTAATATACTTATGGATAGCCTTTCCCCAGATTGGTATTGTGACACTCAAAGTCTTCTTTTGGCAATTCCTCCTCCTACTCCATCTAAAATGAATGTATTTTAGTGAGAAACATGTCTAAAAACATGAAAATTGCTTTCAGTGGTATAAAAAACCCACTATGCTAATGTTTGAAAGGAACATACATTATGCCTTTAATTACAGTTATTTAAATTCTCATGTTTTAAAGAAAAAAAAGGTACCTGTAAAACAGAAGCTCCACTGTACAGAAACTGGAGCCCACTTTCAGCAGAGTCGATGCCTCCAGTTGCTAAAATGGGAAATCCTGGAAGAGCACGGGCTATAGCAGACACTGCACGGAGGGCGATAGGCCTAATAGCATTTCCTACAGAAAACAAGAACATTTTGTTAGTAATGTGAGAGCATTCCCTGATATAATCCTTCATGACAGAAAAATCAAGAACTAACATTTAATTCTGAAATGCAGAGGTTATATTAATTATAAAAGGACATGAACTGGGTTTTAAGTGGTATTAATGCTTGTAAAAAATTATAAATTTGGATGAAAAAAAAGCAAAAATATTTGGATAACATTGCAAAGGTGGCTTGAAAATTTTAGCTGATGCTCAAATAAAACCTAGCAATGTCTGAGACAGAAAGCAATATTTCATTAAACACTGTAGACAAAGAGATCTATGATTTTACACAAAGAATTGGGTTGATTTTTTTGAACACATATGTTGCACAAGTAAGAAGGCGCATCCCATTTATTTGTGTCTGACTAAAAATTGTTTAAAAGCACCATTTCACTGCACTTGACACTTCATATATTATTTAATATGTTTCCCTTTTGGATGTTTGTAGATTCAGATAATCCTTTAAGAAAGCCCCTGATAACTATTAATATGACAGTCAGAAGCTCAAAAGAGTAAAGTAATTCATTTAGGGTTAAATCTCCACAACTGCAGCTTACATTTTCAAATGGCATACAGAGGTTGAGTCAGACAACTCCTTGTTACATGTACATGTATAGGAGTTATGGTTAAAGTCTCAATATGTTGTCTGCAACGCATCTGCTTTGGCTGCAGCCTACTGATGGTAAGCAACTATTTAAAACACTCATATAAATGTCTCTCATTAATTGATGGATGATGTAGACAGCTGACACATTCAACTATTTATTTTTAGTCTAGTTGGGATTTCTCTGGACAATTTCCTTATTCTTATAATTTCTATTTAATGTAGAGAACTTTTAGGATAATTTTATGTTATCATTGGAAAACAATACTGTAGTGTAAGGGAGGGACACATTACTCCCAGAGGAACTGGCTGGCTGCCAACCTACACAAGGAAATGGAAAAGTAAGGTGTTAGGGAACTTGGGGAAATACTATGATATGAAACACTTCTGAACATCTTCCATGGCTACTGTTATAACCTCTAAAAAGTTAACCTCCTACAAGGGCAAACAAGCAGAGGGTAAGAAAGAAAGAAAACCAATGCAATAAACTAAGGAAGTGGAAAAAGTAACAATTCAGGAGCATGGGAAGAGAGCAAACAGTAGTTACTGCACCAGCACAACTCTGCTTGGATGCCGGACCAACACTCTTGTTTCCTTCAGATAAAACCTCCTTCTTCAACCCAACTGATCTGTGTTGACATCCTTCCTCTACCCTTTGCGAGCACAGAAGCCTGCTAGCTGAATTTTTAATCTAAGAAAGTCTTTAGCAAAGATGTTTTTTTTTTTTTTTTTTTCAAGCAGCTCTGTCTCACTGAGCCCAGCATCAATCCTCCCTCCACCGTTCCCATCAGCTCTTCCTCTGAGGCAGAGTTTTCCTGGTGCCCACAAAGGACTTAGTGTCAGCTCAGGACTCTGCCCTCTAGAAACAGCCTCTGCCTTACTTCTGCATCAACTAAGACCTCTGCAGTCTAGATGGCTGGGTCAAATAAATAGGACAGTTGCACTGTCACTTTGTAAAGGAGACAGTTTATCAAGGTATTTTTCCATTGCAGAAAACTGAAATTTTGTTTGTCTTAACCATTAAAAATACTCTGCTTTCAGCTCACATTGCCTTTTACAACATATCACTGCCCTTCACTGCAACCCTGATAGACAACACTGAATTCACAGGTCATCCGGGCTCATCAGTATTACACACATTGACATTCAAAAGTGCACCTAAGCAGTCTCTACTGGCACCTGCTATGCATTCAGCACAAAATCATCTTCTTGAGCAATGGTATCTTCTGCTCATTTAGGATAGACACCTTCTCAATATATACTTAATACAATACGTCTTCCTTCTTCAAGAGCTGGCCTGCTATCAGGACACATCAGACATTCTCCAATGTCCACGTCAGTGACCAGGACTGCTCACAAGTTTTACACAGATACTTCTTGCTCATTTAACAAAGGCTACATAGGGGTATGGTGTTTTCTGCATATAAACTGCTATCTTCATATATGGGCAGCCCAACCCTGTATATTTTGGGGGTAACTAGACATTGGTTCATAAAAATTACCAATCTCACAAAAAAATGCCTTAAATAATCTAATAACATAACAAAAGAGATCACACAAAAAGAAGCTGGAGCTGAACAGAAACTTTCCACTGGACAGTAATGACTATTTGCCATCATTTGAGCTGGATCGATTGTAATGAGTTTGAAAGGAATAGAATGATTCTCTGAAAGAGGTTGGCTGCTAGTATCCAAAGAGCAAATATTACAACAGAATTGATGGCCCAGCCTTAGAACAAAGACCTGAAACAACAACAAAAAATGGAACCCAGGTGTTTACTCAGATTTATTTATGAAGTCTTTCAGAGACCATACATACTAAGACATACACTAAACAACCAAAACCATTGAAAATAACAAAAATCACTAGTTTGGAAAATTCTTCAAATATTCAGTGTTTGAAATTGAGGCTACAGGTAAGCATCAGACTTTTTATATTGCTTTCAGGCACTGACACAGCTACTCCAGAATCTCACTGTGATGAGGTAGTTATTTTTCAGAAAGGTGAAAGAACACAGAAGCTGGTAACTCTGAAATTGTGTGTCTACAGGGAAATTTCTTCCCAATCTGCATGAGTTAAAAACTGTCATCTGCCTTAAGGCATGAAGGTTTATATTCTTTTAACCCCAATGTAACTCTGAGAGTTTGCATTCAATCAGTAAGTCTTATAGACCCTTGACCTTAATGATACCCTGTAGAAAAGTTCCACATAGAAAATATTTCTAGATTATAATTGTTCCTTTTTTCAGTCTGATTAAATTAGCCACCTTCTCACTTTAATGAAGGTCTCTGTACAATGGTCAGTGAAGAAAAAGGAACAAATGACAGTTTATTTAAGGTTTCAGCACAATAGGTAATCAGAAAGGCCTTCAGTCAGCCTAAAGAAATCAAGCATATGATTTGATGAAGCCTAGCAGAGATGGCAGTAAGGCTTAGAATTTATTATGGAACACATGCTTTTTAGTAGTAGCTGCACTTGATATCCATAGCATGAGTTATTACTTACATTTGGTGATTAGGAAATTAGTTATAAATCGGTACAATCGTGAAAGTGTTCCATTCATCTATAATTCAACCAAATGAATTTAAAAACATTTCAGGAGTGCTTCTGATGAGAGTAAATAAATGGCTCTAATGACAATCAAAGAGTTGACCGAGGTGTCACCATTCATCCCAGCATTTTTTTCTTTAGCATTTGAGACAACAGAACACAGAAAGCATATCAGAACGTGCAGCCATTCTCCTGGACATTTCTCGGTCAACTGTTCAGAACCCTTCCCTTCTGTAATAAAAAGTGCTGGCCTGGAGTACATTGTCATTTACTTGTGATAGCGGATCCCATTGCCTAGCGAAATGTTGAGAAAACCTTCCAGATTAAAGAAAGAATAAATAAATAAATAAATAAAACCACACACTGTAGTGAAGCCAAACTATCATGAAACAAACAAACAAAATGGGCAATGAGTTTGACCCAGTGTCTCTATTTCCCTGCATTTTCATGTGAGTACCACAGGAAGGTAATAAATTTCATTACAGCGATTTGTGGAGAAGGAGTTTTTAAAAGGCTGAAATAAAGGAGATTTAATGCCAAATTGTAAAGGAGCTGTAAGTAGTAGTGGGACTTTGCAGAATGTTGTCTGATAAAACCAGTGGTATTTAAGAAGCTGAGATCCAAATCCAGCATGTATTTGAAAGAGTTCTCATATGCTAAAAAACAAGCGTCTACCACATACTTTGACATGTTGGTACCTGTAATTTCACTAGTTAAGCACCCGTAGCTGGGGAAACTGTTGATAGGGTACTCTCTTGATAGTAGCGGTACAGCTGCTACCAGATACTAGATATGGCTGTCATTTACCCTGCTGTAAAATAACGAGATTTAATAAACAAAGTGCATTTATCCAGACCTCAAGCAGGGGAATGAGATCTGAAAATGAAAGAGAGAAAAATATGTGGTGGAGATGATATGCTACCGTATGTTGAAAACTACTCTTTCAAATCTCTCATTACGGAACAAAGACAATTACATGAAGATTAAAGCAATGAAATAGCTATGTGACACAAAAATCCCTGATATTTTTTCTTGCTGTAAACCAAAGTGCATTAGTTTTTGTTCCTTTGTTTGTATTTGTTTGCTTTTAATAAAAGTCAGATTTTTTTTTTTTGTGACTATGAAGGACAGCAGTAGAGTAAATCCAACAGGCAGAATACATCATGAAGGAGAAGCAGAACACAGGTCCTTCAAACACTTCACCCTGTTTAGTACAGGTAGGCTGAGTTGTCTTTGCCCTGAGGACAACAGACAGATGACAAACCGATAAGAGATGTTTTTCCTGCTTATTTGTTTCATCATTTAATTTTCCTTTGGAAGTAAAAGCCCTTTACCAATGCCAGAAGGCATATTTTTTATTACAACTTTGTAAGTACTTGGAGTCCCTGTAGGACCCAGTTCTGCCAAGCACCAAAAACGTTCACCAGACTGAGGCTAGAGAGCCAAATGTAAGGCCCTCTTCAACGACAACTCTGAAGTTAACTTCAGGCAACTCTGTAGCTTTGGAAGTTCTGAGCAAAATCAGTTCAGAATTTCTTGATCCCAATGATCCACATATGGGGGCGGGGGAGAGGAAAAATAAAATAATTCTTAGTAGTCTTCAGTACTGGGCTACATTCTCACTTGCAGTGTTGTGTACAAGTAGTTTAAAATCTTTAATATACCTGAAGCAGCTCTAAATGGTCTAGGTAAAGATGATCCACAACCAGCAGAACCGAATCAATTCAGACTGCAGACTGATAACTCTGAGCCTGAATCCTGAAAGGGGCTGAATGGCCTTTATCAAACTCTATATATACAAGACAGGCAGATTTACACAAAAAGCACACCTTTGGTTAGTAGATGACATCAAAGCAAATTTTTGTAACTATGGTTACTAAATGGAATAAAAATGAATTTGGGTCATAATTCTCTCCATTTTGTGCATTGCAAAGCAAAATTTATTTTTATTTGCATTATGTTGTATTACACTTCAGTTGTTCTTTATAAATTCAATATCAGATTTAAACCACAAAGCCTAAATATTACAAAGAAAAATAAGATGATACTAAAAAACATTATGATTAATAAATTACTTTTAAACTCTATGCTGCCAAAAAAAATATCTATATAAAAAAGAAGCAACTCATCATCCTCCTTCTCTCTTTGACTACATTATCTGAAGAAAGCTGACATTGTTATCTCCCTAACTGTTAAAATTAATAAAGCTAATGACAACAGAAGCCAAGTGAACATCAAACACCAGACTTGGGCGAAAAAGCTTTACATGAGAGAATTGATCTGGGAAAGTTCAGGCATTGCAGATGATCAATCCAATCCTGCGGAAAGTAACTAGATAAGAAAGTTTGAGTATTAGGAAACAAACACAGAAAACATAGTTCTTTTTAAAGACATTTCCTGCATAATGTGTTGGCTGCCTCATACTAGTCATCGAAGTACATATATACATATATATATAACGTGCATTTGTAAACAGTCCAGGGAAACATACAAGTTATAAACAATTCATTTGCATTGCATTTCTTCTGATTGCAATTATTTTATATGTTCTTTCTCTCTCCCACCTGTAGGTGGCCACCATAAGCTACACTTATCAAATAACTCATTAGCAGGGTTTTCAATACTGTCATATCCAGATAATTAGCAATTTATTTAAATAACCAATTTCTGTGGAAATAATTGTCATGGAATGCCCTGAACCTACTTTTTATAAACTATAATAAAAGTGTTAAGATAATCCCTGACATTTGCAAATGCCATTAGTTCACCTTTCCTTTTGATAGTGCTGTGGCATTATGTTTAAACAATTACCCGATAACGCGGCAGTTTAATGAAACAGTGTAGCAACACATCCTTCAAAATGGCCAGTGAATGCATTTGTATGCAGAAGAAAATCCAACCAACAGACATGTTTAGAGAGAAAAACGATCCACATTGAGGTCCCCAAATGGGACATACAACATTCAGTGCACTAAAAAATATAGGGTGTGCCCCAACAGCAAGTTCACGATGGACCTCGCCACAGCTTTACTGGTGCACAGCACAGTATTTCTGACTCAGCTCAGGACCTGGAGAAGACTCCTTTCACTGCTCCTGATCCATTTCACAGCCTGTTCAGTCCATCACTACTTAAACATTAATAGCCACTTGCCAAAATCAGCAATAATGATGCACTATTTACTTAGGCTCTGGCTATTTCCAACCAAAACTTTAAAATATGCACTCATTTACCAAACAGAGCATTTGAGAGACTATTCATTTTATGGCACATCTCTACAACAGTTAGCCACATCTTCAATAAAATGAAACGTTAGGTAGCCATTGCCTTGATAATTTCTGAAGGGTGACTTTAGAATAAAGTTAATGACTGCAGATTTAAAACAATTTCTATCTTATTCTCAACTCAGACTCAAGAAACTGCATCGACTGACTGCATTCTACTCATTTTTGTTAGCATATCACAACTATGTATGACATTTATGCCCTGATAAAGTGATGGTGTGTTAATATTTTCTATGACAATCATTCCTCATCTCCCCCCCCCCCCCCCCCCCCGCCTTTTTTTTTTTTTTATTTTCAAAGTTTACTTCTTATTCAATTATTCTATTTGGAATACTCGTGGGTTTGAGTCCAATGTGTACCTGGAAAAAAGGCAGTAATAGTTTTGCATCATGTTTCCTTTAACAAAAATTGCCCCTAAATGCAAAAAAATGACGGAACTTTTATAAGCATAGAGGAAAAACAGTATCCTTTTTAGAATTTATTTTTACCATTTTTCAATTTCTCCCAATTATTTATGCTCTTTCAGCTGAAAGTTCATAAAATCACCAGAGTTCTCACACAATAAATGTTTAGCAGTCATTGGAGACTTCTCTCAATTAAAAAGGTTAGAATCAGAGAAAGCGAGAGGAAAAAAGTAAATTTTTCTTATCTGTAGATATTATTTATTCAGGAAGACCCGAGGGAATTTTCAACCGTATCGAACTTCAGTAGGAAAAATCAAGAGGACAGATAGAAATTGTTCTGTGATTGCTGCAAGAGCCGGTTAAACATTTTCTAACAAAGCCATTCTTTCACTGCAAGCTGCAGATCCACTAAAATCAATACTTTTGGTGATCTGCATGAAGCCCAGCAAAATGTTTTCTGTTGCAACTTATCAGCTGCTCTTTATTCATGTTTTCCAGGTTGGTATAGTAATGACAACGATAAAAGCAGTGCTAATGAGGTATGCTCCCAGCATAGCACGAGGAAAAGGACACATGCATTAGACCAGCATAAAAGTGTGATAGGCCATCTAAGAAATACTGTCCACAGTTACCACACTAAAATGTTGCAACCATTGCAGGGGCACAGAAAAGTTCCTGACAAATTCTGCTGGGTAATGCTCTCCCCTGAAAGATGTGAGTGTTTCACTTCAGCACCCGAAGTCTCGCTGCCCTCTTATTCCAGTGCAGAGGCAGATGTGTTTAACTCCAAGTCCAGTAGAAGGGTTTGTGGCTATTTACCCAGAAGCTTACAGATCTGTTCAAAGGCAGCATTGCCCCTGTCAGCCTCAGAGGCAGTGCTACCTTTGTTTGAGCTGGCTTTAACCTCCTTAACAACAACAACTACCACGGTCAACATGACCCTGGCGCCAGAAAGCAGGACGTGCGTGTGTCCAAGTGTCTGTGTGGGTACTGTAGTGCATACATAATTCTGACCATACGAAGGCAATTTAGTACATCTGAGTAAGGACACACTGGCAGAGTGGCTACTGACTGCTGAGCAGGGCGCTGAGGCTTCCACAGTGTTTTTAAAAATAAAAGCTTTACTGAAAATGCAGCACAGCAACTTTGCAGGTTATTTACAAAACCTGAAGTATATCTTATCCTGTTTAATACTCATTGGTCTGGGAAGTCCATTGCAGCAAGGGAAGCAGAGCTTAAGAAAGAACAGCAAATTAAAGAACGCAGGTAACCAGAAAGCTTACATGAAGTATTTCCTTTTGCCTTTACATAACTCATTACCAGACTTATCCCATTTTGAGGTTTATCTATTTTATCCAGTTGGTACCCTCTAGTAATACACAATCTTATGTATGTATCTATTTGTATCTATTTATATATTAAAAATACAAAAAAACTCGTAAGATAGCATGAACATAAAATTTTTGTGAGACAAATGACTTCAGTTCAGCTGAAAGCACTGTATTTCCCTGTGTAATAGTGTGTCTACACACACATCTGCCATTTTATTATTACATATCTATATAATCTGTGTGAGTATATATATACACGTATACTCAGTAGATATATTTCCATATTCACATATACATAAAACAGTGGATGACACGTCCCCTGATAAAACCTGTTATTTCAACACTTCAAGTGAAAAGTGTTAAAATAAATGGCTCATCACATACAATGTGTTAAAATAAATGTTTATTTCAACACTGTGTGTATCATAGCCATTTATTTCAACACTTCCCGTTTCTCAAGACTCACACAACCAAGAGTAGGAGATCTGATAGCTATAGCTAAGGTAGTTGAAGCACACAGCCTTACTCATCTGCTTGCCATAGGATGAGTAGGAAGTTAGCTGACACTTTTTTTCTCCCAGCAATAAATGGAAACTACCTACCTTGACTGTTCATGGGGATCTGCATGTGTCTGTTAGCTGGTGGGCTACATCATGATTTGGAAAGAAAAAGCCATATCAGAGTTTGTTGAGAGGGTTGGAAAGCAAGCTGCTGCTATCAGGGCAGCATTTGGAAAGGAAGAAGTGTATGGGGACTTTTGACAATTTCACTTTGCAATTTTGGAGTTTGACTCAAAGTTATCCGGGCAGACAAGGATTCAGGTGAACAAGAACAAAATGTGGAGCTGTTCATGCTGAAGGATGAAAGGGACATGATTTTTGCAGGAGCAACTGTAATTTGGTGATCAAATTATGAGTTAGGACAGAACAGCTGTGTTCCCTCCTTATCCTGCTGAAAATAGTTTCTTGGGAGGATTCTTCAGGTCCCAAGACTTGCCTTATTTATTTTAATACAGTACCTGCAGGATCTTAGGAACAGGAGCTTTCCAAATTTTAGTTGTCTCTACAGCACAAATATAGTCATTGGGAGCTATGTGTTAATGTGTTTAGATTAGATCAACATGTGAAACTGCTCCTACAAGCTGAGCTTGGACATTACATTGTATGGCAGTGTTAAACTAGCATGACTTTCTTTCTCTACCTTATTTAGTGAGGAAAGCACTAGAAAATAATATTCCCTGGTAGCTCCTGCTGGAGCCGGAGGGCATTCTTCCTTTATAGATCAGTTTCAGTAAGGGACAGAGGCAGGATGAGGGTGAAGAAATTTAAATAATTAAGCAACATGCACAAAGACTCCATGAACTACCAGTCCCCTCCAAGCAGTATTTACAGCTAACTTGCCTGCAATGTCTCTTTACAGCTTTCCTCCCTTTGAAAAACACACAAAGCATGATTAGGCTCTAGCAAGACAGTGTGGCCTTAAGAAGATAAACACTTCACGGGGGGTTCTCATTTTTTTTCTATTTTCTTCCCTGAAATTGCAGATCTGTGTGCTGGTCTGGACAGAGCACAAACCTACAAACTGAACTAACAAAACGTTAGTGAAGACTTCAACCAGGACACCCTGTCAGAAGACTGTTTTGCACCCAGTCAATGAAAGACCGAGACCACAGTTTCATCAACACACAAATAAAGTTACTGCCTCAAGCCAAGCCACTCCACAGCGCTAGTTGCCGATATTCAAACATCTCTCTTCCTACAAAGTTTTCTTTGTCCAATGTCACCTTTGGCAGATAAAACACTATAATCATTCTGCAGCAGAATACAATGCAATGAAAGTTCTCGAGGAAAAAAATGTTTTCATTCTTTCACTTTCTTCAGATGTGATTAGTTCCAGAAAAAGGAGGTATCATCACTCCTTTGAAGGCACCGTATGTTATAAGATTGGTCCTCAGAAGTTGGCAACATGTAATAACAGTGCTTTATTCCTAAACATCAATCAGTTTCAAGAATGGCAGTTGCTCACAGAACAGTAATAATGGAAATATTCAGCTAATAACTACTGTAGACATTAAAACACTGTATGACAGATGTGAAGTGCTCGTTACACAAGAACACTTTCTCATAATTACAGTTTTATAACTAGGTACATAAGTTTCTAAATATTTAGTTCCTTATCCACCTGTATTTCTGTAATGAAATTTGCATGACAATACTTAGTTATCTGTAAAAGAAAAGGACCCTCCACCCCCACAGCGAGTCGATACTTTGGCTTTAGCTGAGACCTTGGCTGTGCAGGGATGACAGTTGTAAAGACAGGGCTTTTCTTCTGTTTCTTCCTTTTAATAACCTTCACAGTTACAGGAGGTTTCATGCCACTTCTCTAGCTGAGTGTACAGTGAGCTGAAGAGCTAACATCTTAATGGAAAGTGAAATAATAGCATGCCTGTGCTGTGTAAACTACCCGTGACATAAAGGAAGTGCAAACCTTATTTGTGGAGGCCTTTACTAGCTTTGGATATATTATCCAGGGTTAGTAATTAAAACATGTTTATATCAGTCCTACCTTTATATCAGCCACACAGCTCAGTGCTGGTTTCAAGATGAAATTACACACCTGTATCTTAACTCTGCCTTCTGCATTAATAAAAAAATAACAGCATTAATAGGCTTAAACACTCATTTATTTTATGTATTCAGAGCAACATAAGGGGATGCAAGGGAATTCAGTGCGTTGCTCTGTCAGATCATTTTAATTGTTATCCAATGAGGGCAGCTCAGAGGGTGAGTAAGGGACTTAATTTATGTACTTACTCATCCCCTTGGCTTCCACTGAAGAAAAACGATAGCAACAAAACTCTAAACTGCATTCACTGGTCTTCAGTGATCAAAGTAAAGGCCAATTAACACAAAGCCAGGGGCCCACGTGTGTTTGTTGATTTTAAATACTCCTAGAACACACATTGGTACTACTAAAAATATACCAGCAATATTTTGCACGTATGCAGTGCCTTTTTGGAGAGAATATCCAAATGCTATACAAAGGTATAACATTTTTATCTCAAAAGACAAAAATGCAAGAGAAGTCCTGGAGAGGAAATGTGTGTGTGAGGAGTGAAAAATTTCACCTGCAAATATTAGGCAGCTGGCAGTCCTCCTGGTTACAAATCCCTTGTCCCGGGTCATCATATTGCCCTTTTCGCTAAAACTGTTGGTAATTTGGGGGATCTTATTTTACAGATAACCTCTCTAAATCAACTAAAGCAGGCTGCTTTTAGAAGCAAATCATACACTGATGTCCTGGTCCTCAGCACCTTATTCTGTGCATTTTCATGCGTGAATTTTTATGCACACTCAAAACACAACCTCAAGCACAGGAATAAGTCTGCTCACAGAAGCATACAGGGCTGTTGTTGACTAGTGCTGTCATCCATAAAAGAATTATGTTCTCCTTCCTTCCTCTTTTTCTTTAATCTAAAATAAAATGTACCTGAAAATTCATTCACTCTGGGAGCAATATCTTTGGGCAAAACTGGCTTGCTTCCTTGTTCTTCTGGGTGACAGAATTACTAGGAATTCTGAAGGTTATTTTAAACAATCAATGTACGTATGAAAACTAAGTGATCCCACTTGCGTGAGCTATCACTGCAATAATACTGTGTGTGGAGTGCTCAAAGAATACAACTCACAAAAGCATAAATGTTCCACATGAAATTCTAACACATCTGCTCAGCACTGAAAAGCCAGCATTTAAGTCCAAAGCACTAAAAAGCATAGACAAGTGCATTTTTGGAATCAAAACAAATGCTGGTAATTTAAGAAAATACTATGAAGCACACAAAGACTGTACAATGCCATATGTTGCACAATGCATCTGGTAATCAATTTAGTCCATGTGCCAAATTTACTAGAAGCCCAAATAGGCTTAAGTTCTTTATTCAGAAATTCAAAAAGTAAACTAGAAGCATTATAAACACACTGCACTTACAATTAGAAAAGAAGTGGATTTTTCTTTCTAGTTACATAATACAAATAAAAATTAATCTCCTAAATTATATCCCATAATGAATACATGTCCAAGCTTCACTTTTGATCAACAGCTTTCACAGACTCACAGTTTTAGGACATGGTCTGTTGCACAGCGTAAGAGATAAATGTGATTTTTAAATTATTTTTCATTCAGTGTTTATTTCTGTTTCGGAGGTTTGAAGTCATGAAGGTTTTATGCTGTCTTTTGTGATTCTATTCACAATATGTTACTGAAGATGTCATCAAACACAGACGTACGAGAAATCTTGCGTGTACTGTAGTCCTAAATCAAATATGAATTCACTGTTACAGTATTAAAAATACAGTGGAGATCCCTAATTTAAGTGGACAGCACCTATAAAGGCACCTATAAAGCCAAAATAAATGGAGTAGGATAATAGTTTTCAGACTTGGGTTACAGTGTCAATGCAGAGACTCGAGCTGTGTTAACTCACCAAGCTTGATCTTGCTTGCCAGAGCATGCTTGTCAATATTTAGCTCACAGGGAGCATGTCACGAGTCTTTACAAAAACTAGCTTAAATACAAAATACTATAGCTGCTGCTGTGATCCTTTTCCTAACACTGAGATTAACTTTTTGAAACTTGTTTTCAGCTTTTTAAACCAGAAAATGTGTGCCATATACCTACTGTAACAAGAACATGAGAAATGGCTTTAAGGGATTGCAATGTTGTTATAAGGGTTTATTAAAATACAGAAAAACACCAGATGCTTTACGTTAACTGATTGGAAGATATTTCCATGTCAAACATACAAACATCACTTTCTCCTGTGACACTCTTTGTGCCACCATGCCTCCTTTTGCCCGACAAGCCTTTGTCTCAGCCAAGTGAATCTTATTCATGAGAAACAGAGAGAAATAGAAATGGATGTTGGAGACGTGCAAGTTTGGAAAACAGATTGTAAGAGTGACTAATTTCCTTTGTTTCTGAAGACTTTTATCACCCCGTGCTATCCACCTTTACCTAGAAACTGGGGGTGTTCTCAGAGCTGCAAGATAGCAAGCCTGAGATGGAATGAAATCTCCATGCCAGCCCATTTAGCAAGGGAGCTCCTTGATAAAATTCCTCTTGACAGGACAGAACAAGATTCGCCATGACTTCCCTGCCTCCAGCAGGGTCTTCCTCCTCTCTGGGTAACTGCCAGGGACGGATCCTTTAATACGTATTTATGAACAACAAAGATGTAAACAATCTCTTAATTTGCCCAATAACCTAGATGGTACCATGTAGCAGGTATTTTCTAAATATTTCTTCCAGCTCCTATTTGGAGGTCTGAATTCTTCAAACCCCATCTTCTGTAAGTTCTGAAGAAGCTCCTTAATTTGTAAGAAAAAGCAACTGATTCTTAAATACCTTGTCTGGCAACACCTTCTCTGCAAGTGCTCCTGATAAACAGAGTTTATCAGGGCCTAGAATGAGAAGATTTCTCTGAGTACTGCCTTTTAAAATCTAAACAGCTCTCAAGTGGGCATATATCCAGAAATCAGTGAAAACGCTGCCAAAGCTGGTGTAATCAATACACAGGCAGCTGACATGGCATTAACAGTGTAAGCACAACAATAAATGACAGGGAGTAAGATAAGCTCAGCCCAGCCAAAATGGACTGGAGTAATCATACATACTTCTGAAAATCAGTACGTCACTCAGGAGGGCCATGGAACACATACAAATGGCCAGACACAACCATAACACGGTTAACCACGTACTCCTCGGCAGGCCTGCTGGTGAAACAAATCGCAGCTTTCTCCCTCGTTTGAGCTGCCAGTAACAAAGTTCTCCACAGCATCAGCCTTACCTCTGTGCTGAGTCGGGTACAGTACCGCACATTTCACTGCCAGACCTCACGCCATTAAGAACGCCCTCTCTGCAGAGCTGCCACAGCTGCACTGTGGATTTGTGCGTCTTGCTCTGAAAGAGTGGGGCACTGCACTCAGCAGTTCTCACTCAGCTCTCATTTAAACCAAATAATGTTGGCTAAATCCCTTACTACGAGTGTCCTTTGGGATCTGAACAGGACTTAGCGCTAAGATGGTTATACATTACATGTTAATAGGGAAGACATTTGCAATTACCTTGCAACATAGATGTTGCAAATTGTTTATAAATTGGAAAAACAGATGACTACAGCAGGTTTCCTAAAAGATTTTGTACGGTATGTTTGTGAGCAGCATATTTGTGTAGCTCCTTCCATACAATGATATGCCTGCATGAAAAGGCATATTAAAATGCAGATCCTTTAGCTGACTACTATATATTAGTTGCACTCTTTTGAAAGGTTAAAAAAAAAAAAAAAAAGAGTTCTGATAGTTGTGAAACACTTTTATAAATGCTTCTGGCAATAACTCATAAGGGATGAAGCAATGCCCAGTGAAATACAAACTTAGGATCTACTCAGTTAAACAAATATGCTATATTTTGTGTTCTGTATTTTATAAGTGAAGTTAGTGTTAGGATTTATTCATCACTGAAGATACTAAAAATACAGAATGTTAGAAGGATTTAGGTGAATAAAGATGTGTTCACTATGGCAAGTTCATTACAAATCATAGCTAATCAGTGAAGGTTCCTCCTATATGGAAGCAGGACAACAGGAGTAACTGCTTAAGGATGTCCTTTTGACACTGCTGGATGTAAAGTAAAGCCCTGGGTTTAGTTGTTTATTTATTTAGTTATTCAGTTATTTATCCCCTGCCCCTCTCCATCCCTTGTATCTGATTGTCAAAGTATCCTGCAACTGGGTTAACCTAAGCAACCTATGCTGCTTAGTGCAGTTTCATGTAACTGAAGCCTTCTCTTCAAGCCACTTCCATTTCTGTAAAACACCAGTTGTGTTTTATAGATAGCAAGAAGAGTGGGAGTCCCAATATCCTGACAGAGATGCCTCAGACACTGAGGTTACCAGAGGTACTGAGCTACAGAAGTTGGGTTATCCTGAGAGTGGTGGTGGTATCCTGAGGCTGAAAGACAGCAGCCAGTTGGCCTGTCCTGCAAGCACAGCTGTCCCACAGAAGAGAAGAAAGAACAGCATGAAGCTTCATGTTAACAGATGTTAAATAAGAAGTCATTTTCTATTTATTTGTTGGCTCATATTTTGATGTTAAGCGTATTGCAAAATCTTTATTTTTCAACCATATCAACCCTGCTGCTGACTTGGATAGGGAGTATAAAGTAGCAGAAAAGACAATTATGGGCCCCATTCAATCAACAGCAGGGAACCTGTAACACCGACGTATGTTCACATAAATTTGGAACCCATTTCATTTCTCAGCTCTTTCCTTCTGTCACCTATACTGAAGCTCACTAAAGTCTCATAATCTGTATGCAAGTTTGAATCCATGTAACACTGCAACAAAGCTCTGCAGACCTGCGGGTCAACTTGAACACTGCCACCTAAAATTATCTTCTTGTGCTCTAGCCCACGGTCACGTGTTACTTAAATGACCTCCAAAATGAATTGTAATAAGTTTTTAATGATAGAAATATATATATACATGTATTTGTTGTTGTTGTTCCAACACAGTAATCTCCTAAATATATGACACAAAAATATCCTGAGATTTTTTCGTGAGCATTTGCTTAAAATTGAAAGAGGTGATCATAAAAGAAAGAGAGACATACACCCACAGACCTGACAGACACGGAAAGACCATCAACCAGTGCTGACAAAGGACAATGTCAACGGGTTCAATCTTGTTGATATTAACAGTCCTCACCAGGTTGTAGTGTACATATGGTACATTCATCACTGCACATTACTGCAAACAAGTTTAAATACAGGCCCCTGTACTATCAGCCTGCTTTAAAATGCTGTCGCTTTTCTCTTTCTTCATCAATTCATTCCCATTCTTTGTTAATCAGACTATGTCTCTAAGTCGCTAACTACACAAGCACCCTTTACTTAACCATGTCAATCTGCATGATTATATGAACTGATTTCCCATTTATCTAGCTGCAGGCAGATTAAAACCACACATTCTTTCACCCGCGCTAGGACAAGCTAGGCCACAGTCTTTTTTTTTTAATACCATATTACATCTGAATAGAATTTCTGGTTTTATCTGAATCATTGTCTGACATTAGTAAGACTTGATAGCCTAATGGTTATCGATTCATGTATATATATATATCTATATATTTAAAAATTAAAAAAAAGACTTTTTGGAAATGAGTAATTCCAAATGGACATATTATATATGAAACAGGATGTAAAAAAGCAAATCCAGAGTACTCAACAACAGTGGTTTAAAGATTAATCAAATTACAGGCTATTGAAACTGCAGAATACACCTGGTTGCATTTCAGAGCCCTAAACAGACTAGAAACAGTTAATGATGATTTGATGGTTTTCTAGGAGTTTGAAACAAATGCTTGGCTTTTAGTCTGAGACCAATGCTGGACATTTCTGTCTGATGCTTGGGGGATTCAGCCAACTAACAGATACATTTGGTGAAGAATCTCATTCTAGTCATGCCCTCCCTTCCTAATTTCCCTTTTCACTGTTTTGTCGTCTTTGCCTGTTCCTCAGGGAACTGAGTGATTGATAGCCTAATCCAATGACTGTATTACAGCTGCCTCAACTTGGACTCTTTTCCTTATCATTAGCAGTTAGCCTATGGTTAAATTCACAGCTCACTGCTTGGTACAACCCCTGAGATTTAAGGGTCTGGCCTTTAGAAAATATTTAACATAAAATTGAAATCTTGACATACTGAGAATTCAGTTCTCTGCAAGGTTTCTTTAATTAATCCAATGTACTGTACCATTGTTCTATATGAGACTGTGACATGGTGAACTGTTACTGACGCTCACAGAGATGTGTAATTCTAAATTAAACACTCACTTACATGTACCTACACTGCATTTGTTTCCCAAGTACATGTGCACAAAAGTGAAAATTTAAATGCAATCTATAACAATAATAAAATACAAACCAATTACATTTCAAGAGTAAAGACATTTCATTCAGTTCAAGCTTGGAATGAGCTTTTTTCAAAGTACGAGGAGAAAACACATCTTTGTTCAAAAGCTGTGTGTAAAGACCAATACTTCATTCTTCTTCAGGACTCATTTAATCTTTTGGCAAATTAAATCAATTATGATCATTTTTCATCATCTACAAATGGCACCTGTGATAGAAGCGTAAAATGTTTTTTTTTGTGGAAAGAAAATGTCTAAAAATATTAAAAGTGGAGAAAATATCCTTAGTCTCTGACCTTATCTGGAGAATAATACTTATTTTTAAATAGCTATGGGAAGGATGTAGACCTTGATCTATGCTGTAAACCTTTGCCCTACTTCCAGTCAGTCGATGAGCTGCAAGCTTCTATGAAAATGGCAGCTGAGTCCCAGATGAAAAATTATGCATCTCATAAACTGCTATTCTGCTGAAATGTCAAGCTATGGCAGGGCTGTACCTCAAACTCAGCACTTGGCATTTTCCTTCTGTCTGCTTTGTTGCCATGAAGCAAACATGAACAGTGAGGATTTGTGTAGGGCAGGTAGCAGGCGAGCTCCCTGTCAAAAATCTATTATTAGGGCTCTGATCTCTTCTGCACAGACCAGTGACGGCAGAACACTAAGAGAAATCAGACTGCTGCAAGGACAACACAGAAAACAGAGGACTCTTTGTGAATCCTGACATAATATATGCAAATAAAGGCTTTTAATGGCTGAGCTACATTTAACAGAAATAATAAACCAAAATTAAAATTGTACTATGGCATATATTTGTTTTTTACTCCTATCCACACTGTTTTATAAATATACGCTAATGTAAATAGTCTTTAACTCTCAGTAAATATTTACACTAAACAGGAATGCATATGCATATATACATTTTGTTTTATTTCCAGTGATGGGCAGCTTTTCATTCACTTCTATTGACCAAAATTAACACTGAAGAGTCACTGAGAGAACTGTGATTATGAAAACAAATGCTCTTTTTTCATTTTTCTTTTAATAATGTGTCATAAAATTAAAATTAAAAGGCAGCTCTTATTATTATAACTTCAAATTTTCCTCTTTGAATATAATTCATACATTTCAGATTAGAATATACACCCCTATTAATAATGTCAAATATTCATATAATGTATACATTTTAATTTAATGAAATAACAGCTGCGAAGTGTTCCCTTAAAAGTCACAATTGCTGTCTGGCTGTTTTTTGTTTGTTTGTTTGTTTTTTGGTAAAAAGAGACAGTTCCACTAACTAACTTACTTCAAAAGGAACTAATATGAACTGTCTCTGCTGATTCCCAACAATTATACATTTCCACATTTAATGACTGAATCTGCTATCTAGATATATTCATTTTGACATCTCTTGTGGTCAGCTGTGAAGACAGAACACACAACTTTTTGAATTTCCCTTGTTCTGGAAAACACACAAACATGCACATATTAATATGCTTTACCACATACTTACACAAATAATGTCAAAATATTACAGAACAGAAAAACTGGACAAAGCAGTAACAGCACATAGGCATGAGGTGCTTGAGCTATTAGTATAAAATACTGTAAAATTTTAGCAACAAAGCATTAAAAGGATACATCGTGAGTGCACACTAGCGAGATTTGCTTTTAACCTAAGTTTTTTGCTAAGTCCAATGTATTGTTTTATAAATCCCCTAAGGATCTCGCTTCCAGACAAAACCAATGAAACAAACGTATGACAAAGAAGAACAAAAAGCCATGGAAATTCAAACAGATGCTCTGCTCTGTTCTGCTTGCAATAGGTATCCTATAGTGATGCAGTGTGATGTGTTTTATAAAACACATCTGGAATATGGAAGAACAGTATCGACACTTATGAAACAAACTTTTTTTTTTTTTTTTTAATTTTAAAATACGTTTATAGGAAACAACTCTTAGGGAAGCATGTAGCTGCTGACAGTATATTAACAACTCTGGGAAGCCTGGCATCTTATTCTAGTACCTACAAAATACACATTTGCAAAATCATTTATATTTATATGGATGAAAACATCTCTTTCAGAGACAGAGAACATTATTCATTGTGAGGATAAATAACAGCATTACCTCCTTTTTAAGAAACAAATACTCTATTGCATGCATACAAGAAGAACACGGGGTAGAATCTGACATATTCTATATTCTCAAACCTGAAGTGCTGCTGGGTCAATTCTAAAAGCTCCTTAATAGAAATTAAACTGTGCCTCTAATTCTGCAAACATATACAACAGTTACATAATTTGGAGAGCCAAAGCTTAATTGCAGTGTATTTCTTTCACCAGAATGGCTTATTTCCTTAAATAAGGGGGCTTCAATGAGACATTTCCACCTTTTAAATAAGAGGGAGGTCCTGGAAACCTATAAAAAATGGATGAACATTGGGCTCCTCTGACCACGATGTCCTGTCACGTGATGTGGCCACAGAAATGAGTAAGGCTACTGTAGCCCTTGGGCTCAGCCAAGGCTCTATGGTGCCAATTAGAAAAGAATTTTCTTTAAAAAACACCGATTTGTCAAAATTACTGTGATTTTTTTTTCCCTGCAAAGATTTTCTGACACCAGGAGAGAGGTAGAAGGTAAAGAAAAACACAGAAGATTTTATCCTGTTCAATAGTCAGAGGATTAACCTGGAGTCGAGGGGACCCAGGTGCGACTTCCTGGCTCACACCAGGGATTTAAATGTGGATCTCCCAAATCAGGCATGTGTGCAGGTCAGCAGACTTTGCTCCTGCTTGTGTGTATCCTGTGAGAGCTGTTTCACTTTGTATTAATAATTCAATATTTGCAGGGAAGTGGAGGAGGGAGAGTGACTAATTCTACAGTCCAGTGGCCAAACACTCACCTGGGATACTGGAATTTTCCCTGTCAAAACCAGCCACCAAACAGTAGGGTAGGATGGAGGAAACAGCCGTGCTTCTCACAGCTTAGCAATTTTCAGCTGATCAAATTATATCAGAACAGGAAGGTCACTTCCTGAGCACTGGCTGGGAAGCAAACATTGACTGTGACAACTCAAAGCTAAATGGGGTTTTTAAGTAATCTCATTAAGTCTCTCCTTCTTTGAAAGACTTTAAAAATATTTTAGATGCTTAAAAAGAAAATAATAAAACAAGTCTTTTCTCAAAGACATCTCAGAAGCTAAAAATTAAGTTAATAACTTTTTTTTTTGGTTGTTGTTTTTATTAATGTTGGAAAAACCATAGTAAGCTACCTGCCACTTAGTAATTTAAAAGGAATTAAAAAGCAAATCCCTTTCCAGTGGCACGCTCAGCTAGAAAGACAAATAGCAACCTTTCTGCATATAGCTGCTTCACCCGCAGCAGATGAGGAGGGGAGAGGCCAAGTGGAAGGCACACATGGAAAAACTTTAGTTCATAGCTGTGTATGAGCCCATTTTTAAACAGTGGTAGGTTGGGAAGACTGCAAGTCAAAATGTCAGGCTGCTGCTAGGCAAGGGAATTAACAGACTTTCATTGTTTGCTCTTCGACAGCAACCTTCATCAAACTCACTGGAGTGAGCCTACACTCACCTGCCAAAGATAACCTGCACTATATGAAGAGATGTGTGACCATAGTGAATTTAAAGTGTAGTGAATTAAAAATGTGGTGAAGAATGGCTGTCCTCTAAGGGCCCAGCTTCCACAAACATCCGTCTCACATAGCATGCCTAACAGCGCTGCCCGGCCTAGACACACATGGGGCCACCAGAGCTTTTTCCTCAAACCAGGCCCTGCCGCTGGCAGCCCACCCCAGGCTTTCAGCAGAGCCCTTTGGCTTGCAGCCTGCTGCCTTATGTCAGGGAGCAAAATGTTGACTTTCACCTTTGGAGCTGAGGAGGGTGGCCTCCACCTTTCTGCCACACTGTGTGCCCCTACACTGCAGCACAGAGTCCCCTCAGCCCTCGGGGCCACAGCTGGAAGGTGGGGCACGCAGCACAGGGCACACCTCTCTAGGACATCAAGGGAAATGTGTCCTGGCTGCTGACGGTGGGCACTGCACACAGCAGCTTCTGTTTTCATTCTTCAAAGTAAAAACACCAATCCGGTTCAATCCAGCACCAAAAATACTCCCTTACTCCATTCCTCAGCAGCTGGGTGATCCTCAGGGCCACCACCAGCTGCAAGCCTAGGTGGGTTTCCAGACCCCAGAAGCCTGCCTGACATGGAGGCCGCTATGCCCTGTGCCCAGACCACACAGCACCAGCAGTGTCATGGTCCTGTGAGGACAGGCACCCACCTCACTTTCCTCTCCTGTACTGTAGGTTATTGCCAAATAAGAGACAGTTCTAGTCCAGAAGAGAGCGAAAATCTGTGCAATTGGAAGAAATACAGAAAGGAACATACAGCTTGATTATCCCCTGTATCTATTCTAGATCTGTGCACTGGAGAACATTATAAACCAGCTGTGCTTTGGTAAAACACAGAAAATGGTCCAAATAGATTGTTTCTGTAGTAGAACTGACTTTTGTGTAGAAATGAATTATCTCCAGAGAAATTATTTGTAAAAACAACAAAAACTCATTGACTATATCAGAAAATACAATAGAACAAAACAGAACAGAAAGTTTAAGTAGATGAAAACAGAAAAGCGATTTCCGTGCGAGGAGCACGAGGCACTCACTGGGAAGCCTGTAGGCATGTAAGTGGTGTTCCTGCCATTCAGCAGGCAGGGAAAACAGCACAGGGAAAGGTCAAGCATCTGGCTGCAGGCCACTGGCTGGGCCCAGCACAGCCAGGGACAGAGCTCAGGCCTACATATGCCTACCCCTTGATCTGACAAGGCCAACGCTCCCCCATTTTTTGCCTTCTCATAAGCATGCTAGATCTCTTGATTTAAAATTGCTTTCCTGCTTGGGTAAATTTGTATACTGTTACACCCTGGTCACCAAGCAGAAAGTATTGCAATGTGTGTGCAGCATGTATTGACTTTATTGGCTCTGCGGCTTTCTTTTCCGCAGTGTGTTGTGGGATTGGGACCTACTGATGTCAATTACCAGCAAGAAACCTTTATTTATTTGTCTGCAACAATATACTCTTTCAAAACATAATAAATTGACAGCGCTTTCAGTGGTTTTCATATTTTCTAAATAACCAGATTTGCGTCATAGGTAATGGTGCATCCCAAAATGACATCTTCTATTTCCTTTGATACATGTAAAACTTCAGGAAGAAAAATACATTTCTATACTTACACATGCACACAAACGTATATATTAATAAAAGAAATGGAGAACTTTTCCTTAGGTTTCATTTATAACAGAATTATAAACCATGAAAATGGTGGTAGATCTTTCCATAGTGCAGAGCATCCAGGTGCTACTGTAATTTACACTACATGCATGTTTTAAATTTGTGACATGAGACACACTTTTCATAATGCAGTCATTTTATAGATTTTATTAGACAGACTTATGGTAGGAAGGAATATTCAGAAATTGCAACTTAAATGAGAAAATGTGAATGGTGTTACTTATATAAAATACTACTGCAATAGTTCTTTTATTAATTTTTAATGCACAGCACCCACTGTGACCTCCTTTATTCTTTTCCTGTCAACATGGCAGGCTAGAGAAATTGAAATGGGCTGTAACTGTTCTCTTCTTGTTCCCCTCTTCCTCCCATTTTGCATAATATTAAAATTATAACATCTTATTGGACTGTCACTGTGAAATAATCATTATGCAATAGGCATAACATTTTTTCTGATTCTCTCTTCTTTGCCTTTTAGTGTTCTCTAAAAAATTCCAAATTCCATGCAGTTATCTAAGGCAATAAGGCAATTTTCCACTGAATATACTTGTTTGAATTAAAGTTCGTTTAAAAGGTATCTTTTGCTACATGGTTCTCTAAGGATAACGCTAGTCACATAAAGTAAAGCATTTTTTATTTTATTTTTTTCCCTGTCTGGTCTTCTTTGATTACGATTTTGGGGTGAGGTGGGAGGCGGGTCTGATAAAATAGTGTTTGACTCAATGAGGAGGATGCTATTACTTCTGTTATGTATATTTACTGCTACCTCTATCACCAAGGAGACTAATCTCCATACCAGTAAAGTCAAGAAGCTCACAGTATTGTCTTTGCAGGGCCAAGTTCATGTTGTCACAGCAACAGAGTGCACAGGGTCAATAGATTAATTCATTAGTGTGCACAGGCACTGAACTGGAGTGTAAAAGTTTTGCTGCTGGTTTTAGAATTAAACTGTGAAGCAGAACTTGGAAATATGGTATAAATATGATATTCTTATATATCACAAGGAATAGACTACAAAAATAAGCATATATTTACCTAACACAATCTATTATTTTTACCACAGTGGGAAGAGGATGAAACAGTCTACTTTGAAGAGGGGCATTCAGTGAGAAGGCAGCAGGATAGCTGGAGTTCGGGCTATGAAACATACACTGCATTTGGATTGTTGATATTTCCCCCTACGATGCCCTTTCATTAGCCTCTGTCTAACGTGAGGCCTGACAATTGTGACAGAATGAAAAATTTGAGGAAAAGCAGGGGTCATGAGAGAAGAGATTTCCTTCCCTCTCTAGTGACCCTATCACAGTATTCTGATGCAGCGTTTTACCATTAAGGAAAGGGCAACACGAGAGCCTTCACACTTAATCTGTTCCATCTGTCATGACTATTAGAAACATTGACCAGCAGTGAGCTTTAAGGACTCGGTGCGACTGCAGACATGATATTCTAGCCCACTACAAGGACCTCCTGATGTTTTGAAAGCCTCCAAGGAAGTAGTATGCATCAAAAAGGGCAACACCTACCTGACACACCACCATATGTGGTCCTCAGTCCTACACCAACTGCTGGCCAAGGTGTGCCGTCTGCTTTCAGTCCCATCAGTCCTGACACTGTATTGGTGGCTGTAACACCATCTGCGCCACCTGTGAAAGAAAAGGTCAGTCACTTTTTGTTAAATAATGCATATAAGAACAAGAGAGGAAAAAATACAACAGAAAAACTGTGAAACTGTGAAATAACTAGAAATTCAAATAAGCAGCTGAAGACAGAAAGCAACAAACTGTAAGGGGATGTGCAGAAGGGTCCTTAAAACCAGTCCTGGGCTGATAAATTTTATGCTAGCTTCAAGACAGGCTGCATCAGTTGAAAGAGCTGTAAGCTGCACCTGGGAAACACAGACCAGCAGACAGGCAGATCTCTGCCATTCAGCTGTGGGGGACAGAATCTACTATAGTGGCTGTTCAACGCTGAGAGGTGCCCCAGCACAGGGGTAACCTCCTCCAAGCTGATGACACCAACTCTGCATTGACTCTGCCAGCCCATAAGTCTTGCTTCTTACTGTGAGGATGGAATAGTGCAGCAGAAATAAAATGACCACATTTTAAAGTGATGAATTAATACACATACTTTCAAATTCATTTCCAACCACCCTGTTTTTCAGCTCTAAGGAAAAGTAATATGTATATATATATATACACACACACCCTCAAATGATGTATTTCTGATTTCTCAGGATACACACATTATTTTTACTATCAAACAAAGGAATAGGGGAAGATACAGTGGTATGGTAAACATATAAATATGATAGAAATTAGAGTGAGAAAAGATACAAAAACATGATTTAATGTTAATGTTAATCTAATATGGTTCTTTTTATACACTGCTATATTAGCATGTACAAAATTAGGAAATCTTTGATCACTGCACTTATTTTAACCACATCAAATAAACTGCATTTGTATTTGTTTCTGTTGTTATTTGTTATTATTTCTGCAACTGTCCTATGTCCCCCACATCCAGCAAATTAGTAAATCTGTACAGCTTGTGCACTGGAGTCAGTTACCTTCCTGCGCAGCCATCGCAATATTAACAATATCAGTGACATTTGGGGTCAGCTTGGCAAAGAAAGGAATCTGAACAGCTTGTCTAACCCAGCGACAGATGTTCCGTACCAGCTCTGGATCCTGTTCAAATAGGTCAGATAAATATAGAACATAATTAAAAGTAATATGAACAAAAGGTATATCAAGGCAATAGAAAACTTTGTTATAAGTGGTTGTACTGTGATTTTGTGAAATTACACATCAGGACCAAACCTCATCTCATTAACTAGCTTATTTAAGACACATCAAGTAACCACAAATCTATTATAGAAAGGTTAGTTCATAAAGAAAGACAAAGATATCACAAAGTGTTCCCTTCCCAGAGTGGGAAAAATATAATTTTGGATGACAGAGAGTTTCTTTACCCATTTATTTTTAAAATTACTTTTTGTTTTTAATGACTCACTCTATGTAAGATATGTTGAAAATAACTGCTATCATATAAACTAACACAATCCTGAAGTATTGGCTGACCATGCCTTGATAGAATAAGAAGGATGAGTCAGGTTGCAGGGCTATCAGAATGCAATTCTGCATTTCTGGACTTTCCTCTGATTTCACAGAATAACTTGGAATGTCCAAAATGTAAATGAAAGATCAAAACCTCCACACTTAGAGCGCAAAATAGAAATCTTCTAATATTGGCTTTTCATGATTTATAGGCATTTACTTCCCTTATGGAATACGTATCACCTAGACTGTAATCAACAATCCTTTCCACTGAAAACAGCTCAGTGGTACTAACATTTTGATTCTGGCACATGTTATGGCTTTTTTTTTTTCAATATAACTCTTAGGGTGTGGGTTGGTGTTTTTTTCTTTTTCCTTTTTTTTTTTTTTTTTTGATTGTCTCCTAGTAATGCTCTTCAAAAAATATCTTAAAATTTGCAATACTGATGTATGTAGAACATGGTGTGTGATCTGGTTCATAAATGAACTGTTACAAGATTTAGTACGAGGATAACCTTTGTGTAGGCTAATCGGTAGTGCAGCAATTATTTACATTTACTAAACCTTTATCACTGTCTCAGATAATTAAGTCTGTCATATAAGAATAATTTTCTCCTGTTGTAAAAATTTTGAAAGCTGCATTGTTATTATAAAATTTGTTATATTGTTATTATAAAATTATTGTTATATTGTTATTATAAAATTTGGCTATTGTAAAAATTTGGAAAGCTGCATTGTTATGAAAATGGGATGATCCTAAATGAAGTTTAGATTAAAACAATCCAGTGGACACCAAGGTTCTTTGAAGTTTAGTGAACATACAAGAAATGTTCCCTGGCCAGTTTTGTCATTTTATATCAACGATTAAATGCAAACATAAGGAACACAGGCTGTATCCCTAGAAAGACAGAGTGCTTTACATGAATAGTAAAATCCTGAGACTTAGCTGTGCTATTCCAATAAAAATGGTGATCTCCCCGCCCATGTGCTTCCATGAAATATGTATGAACATTGCAGTGGCAGTATGAAAGTAGTTGTGTCTTTGACTTTCATTTCTGTTTTGAATTTCCTTGAGGCCCAATGCAGAAATGAGACCCTCTAGAAGATATGGATTGTATATTCTTTATGTTAATTCTTCTCCTCAGAAATCTTCATAATAATGTTGGCACCACATAACTCATTATACTGACTTCGTAGTGCTTACAGTGCTGCCATAAAAATTCTTACTCCAACTCACATTAGCACTTTAAAGTACACTTATTTTAATCCACATCAAATAACAACTCATTGGGAGATCTCTAATTCATATTAGCCCAATTTCCATCATATCTAAGACAATTTAACTAGTCCTTAGAAGTTTACCTTTGGACAGAGAATAATCTGTAGAGTTCACACAAGACAACTTTTGAGAAAGGCTGAAGTGATTAGAAAGCAAGTTCACTTCTAAATGGGCATTGACATTTGCAAAATCAATAATATGAACCAGCTAAAATTATTATTCTGCTTAATTTGGTACAGAATTTTAATGCTTTTAGTTCAAAGTCTACCATGTTGCTATAAATTATCTTCTATTACACATAATAGGTTTGTAGCTTCTGTTATTAATGATGATACAATGCAATTGTTATAGAATCTGTAGCATAATTTTGCTGAGTGTGTCAGTGCAGAAGAATGAACAAATGCTTCAATGGACTTCAACATCCATTGACTGCACCCTTCACTTGTCTGCTGTACTTAATCTTTCCTTTCCTTTCCTTTCCTTTCCTTTCCTTTCCTTTCCTTTCCTTTCCTTTCCTTTCCTTTCCTTTCCTTTCCTTTCCTTTCCTTTCCTTTCCCTTTCCTTTCCTTTCCTTTCCTTTCCTTCAAACATCATCTAAATGAAAGCTTAGCGAAATTATTGATTTATGCCTTGCATCCACAGGAATCTTTTGGTAATTTAATACCATATAAAGTCTCTTCTGGTATGAGTTGTATATCAGTGTGTCTTCTGTCTTCCTGTTCTTAATCAAATATTGCTTGTTTATTCCAAAGCCACAGGAGATTTTAATGTAACAGGGCTTGTCTTTTTACTTCCCCAAGCAGCCGTACAGAATCATTTTTCCTGAATATTCATTATAGCCTTGGGCTAGATGGAGCTTTTAATCCTAACTACTCATTGCCAATGGGTAGATAGACGAGAGGAAAAACAACTATTCACCTTTTTTTCTAAATGATCACATGATAACCTTAACTACAACCATACCTATATGAATAGGTCCTCAGAAATTAAAGCAGCAAGTTGTCTTCTGATTGCATTTGGCATTGGTAATGAGTTGAATCCCACATCCTATCATCCCTAGGGCAGATACATCCTGCATGTTTAAGGAGGAGTGTGAAAATGCTATGAAGACAGTAGGTAACCTCTCCATGGTAAGAAACAAAATGATGAGGAGATTACCACAGAAATGTCTGGCTGTAGATGTTGGAAACTGTGGCAATTTTTATTATTACCTGTCTTCAAGTGCCCTTGCAGGGTCCTCATTGTTACATTATCCTGTTATCACACACTCTTTATACTGTATCTAAAACACCTCTCTGAAGGAGGGAGGTACTACTATACCTGTTTAACAAACAGATAAGGGCGAGCCAGAAATACTGAGGCGCACCTCCTCAAACTTCCCCTTTTTTTTTTTTTTTTGGTGCCTAGCCTTTACTAAGTCACTTGCATAAAGATCTGAAAAGATATGCCTGGTGGAGAACTGCATTTGGGTTCTCAGAATGCTTTAAACCATGATATACTTCCCACATTAACAAAAGAAATATCTGCAATTCTAGAATTTAATCAGTTTTTCAGAGTATTTGAATAATGCAAAAGATGAAAATACAACTACTTTAG
Organism: Aythya fuligula; assembly: GCF_009819795.1. Taxonomy (NCBI): domain Eukaryota; kingdom Metazoa; phylum Chordata; class Aves; order Anseriformes; family Anatidae; genus Aythya; species Aythya fuligula. Next base: position 29,926,040 of record NC_045566.1, on the reverse strand, counting down.
GGTGATAAACATGCTTCTCTTAACTGTGCAAACAGTCCTTGAGAAGCATGTATGTGTGAGGGTATTCATGTATGTATGTATATCTAAAGAATACTAATGCCAGTCAGAAAGATGTCATAAAAATAAACCTGTTACAGAATTTCCCCTGAGAACTTCAGAAGGAAGGTTACTACTTAATATAGCACATTAGCTGATCTTGCCTGTTAGTGCTACAGAAAATGGACCACACCATGCAATCTTCAGTCCATCCTTAATTACTATAATGGTGGCAGTTCTGCCTCGCTAAGAACAGGGTAAGGATTTTTACAGTTACGGGTTTTATAAAAACACAACTATTCTCAGTCAGAATCCTGATTTTACATATGCATGAAGGTTTTCTTACACAGAACTACTGGTGTTAACATTACAGGTCATGCTGATGATTTGTACAAGTCCATTATTCTGACTGTGATGATGTGAAGTTCTAGATGGCAGAGAGAATGTTGTAAGATCCATTAGGACCTTGCATGTAAAGTCCTTAAATCTCATCCATCACTGACTCCAATGACCTAAACAACAAAGTTACAGAAATTAAAATACTTTATTCTATTTAATTAAACTATAAGTCTGATCTTCATAAACCTCAACCCTATGATGGTCACAAAACTCTTTTCTCATATATATCTCTTGCCAATGAGCTTCATGGATAAATCATTCATAATGTGAACACATTTGCAATTTTAAATACCAATCCTAAATTATAGAGGCTTCATCTTGTCTTTGAATTAATTTACCATACATTAAGATGACATGGGTTTCTGATATGTGGTTAGTAGGCAAGCAAGGCACCAAGTATCTCTCAACAGTGTGTTCTTCTGGTGACAGATTCTCTTTCTGTACTGACCTTCCAGAAAAAAAATAATAACAACTAAAAAAACTCTTGTAGCCCCTTACATGTATTATCATTGGAGGAGTTTTTTATATGATAAAATGTTCTTCACTTAACTGCCCAATTCTCCAGAGTGGATACATTTTCCAAAATAGTATAGATAGCCAAAGGAAATGGAAGGAGGGTTTTTATGTTTACAAATGATGTAACCAAATAAAAACTTTATGAGTGAGAATTTGCAAGATTGGGCTTTTAAATTTAATTCAATTATTATTCTCACTTTACTACTGTAGTGGTTTTACGTGGCAAGGTTTTGGTACCAGGGGTCCCTAGGGGTGGCTTCTGTGAGAAGAACCTAGAAGCTGCCCCATGTTGCCGAGCCAATAAGTGATGTTGTTTTCTGCTTCTTTGAGAGCATATTTAAGACTGGGAAAAACAAAACAAAACAAAACACAAAAACATACAAACAAACAAAAAACGCTGCACCACAAAGCAGCTGGGAGAGTGAGAAGAGTGAGGAACAGCCTTGCAGGCACCAAAGTCAGTGAAGAAGGAAGGGGAGAGTTGCTCCAGGCACTGGAGCAGAAGTCCCCTGCGGCCTGTGGTGAGGACCATGGTGAAGCAGGATGTTCCCCTGCAGCCCATGGAGTACCACGGTGGAGCAGGGTTCCACGCTGCAGCCCGTGGAGGAGACCACGGTGGAGCAGGTGGACCTGCACCGACGGAGGCTGCCGCCTGTGGAAGACCCCTGCTGGAGCAGATCCCCCAGGCTGGAGCTGCAGCCCGTGGAGAGGAGCCCACGCAGGAGCAGGTGACCTGGCAGGAGCTGCTGCCCGTGGGGGACCCAGGTTGGAGCAGTTCGCTCCTGAGGGATGGACTCCATGGTATGGACCCATATCTGGAGCAGTTCTTGAAGAGCTGCTTCGTGTGGGAAGCCCACGCTGGATCAGTTCAGCAAGGACTGCATCCCGTGGGTGGGACCCCACAGCACAGGGGACCAGAATAACCAAAAAGGAGCGGCAGAGAAGAAGCACTGTAGACTGACCATAACCCCCATTCCCCTGTGCCGCTCAGGGGGAGGAGGTAGAAGAGGGCGGATGGAGGGGAAAGGTGCTTTTGGTTTCTTTCCTTTGTTTCTCACATCTCTAGCTTGTTAGTAATTAGCAATAAATCCTACTGTCTCCCTGTGCTGAGTCTGTTTTGCCTGTCACAGTAATTACTGTGTGATCTCCTTGTCCTTATCTCAACCCTTGAACACTTTTCATTGTATTTTCTCCCCATTCCTCTTTGAGGAGGGGGAATGAGAGAGCGGCTGTGGTGGTGCTTGGCCACCCACCCGAGTAAAACCACCACAAGTATTTAATTCAACAAAAGCCTGGAAGGAATGGGTTAAACCTATCCTCAGCCACATTGCTATCTGAGAGCCTACCAAGCCTCACATGCACCCTCTAAAAAAGAAGAAAGGAGAAAAGAATCCTTCACCATCTGCAGCTAACAGGTAGACTTTCTTCCAGGCCATGCTACATTTTCCTTGTGAACATTACAGTGGCTCTTCCTGCCACAACCTGAAGGGTGGGCAGGCACGGGCAAGATAGATTCTGAACAGCTTTAGAGAGGGAGTAATAATCATTTCTATAGATTTCTCACCCATTCAATCCACTCCAATGTCTCAAGATGTAGGTCTGGATATGCATCTTTTACAGAGATCCCACAGATGTCCTAGGACTCGTTAATCTGATATGCTGTTACTCGAAATACTTTTTATAGGTGTCTATCATATTTCTTTCCAGATCAAACACAGAGCCAGAAATCCATTAGGAAACCAGAATGTAAAATTAAATAAAATAAAACAAAATAAAACAAAACTTATCTGTGTGAAGAGCTACTCTTTTCACATTCCTTCAAAAGTGCTGGAAAAGTAGAAGTGTTAGAATTTCAGCTTAAAGCACTGTAAGTTAGTATCTTTAGCTTATATATTTTTCCATATTATTATCAATCTTTCCCACATGATGTTGAGCAAAGATTTCTTTTTTCCCTCCTCCTGTGAGATGTCCAATACCGCCTTCATAAAATTGCATATCTCTAAATCTACCCAAAATATCTATGGTACCTAAATACAGAATTGCAGTCAATCACTAGAGCAAAAGAGACACCATTTCCATACAGATTTCTAATCCTGGTTAATTTTATTGTCTACTTTCATCCTAGAAGGGGCACTTTAGTTTGTGCATTTGTCCTATTTCAAGCAATTAAAGCTAACAATTTGTTTAAAGCCTGTCAAAGTAATGGGAAGGATTTCCCAGGACAGAAGACAAATAACTCTCTACTTCTCATCTGAGGAAAAAAAATGTTTCATTTCTCAAGAAATTTGACAGCTTTTGGTCAACATCTATTGACCACAGCTGTCAAAAACAAAGAAATGAGGCAGTTTAACCTAAGGCAGGAATAACAGTTTTCACAGTTGTATGTGAACCTATCTATATATATTAGGAAAAATTTCCAAAAATGTCTAAATGACTTCAAAGGCTTTCGGTCAGCATAATCAACTCCACACAACGGTAGCTTCTGGACAAGAGCTGATGTCCTTCTGGCTAGATTATATAATACTGGATATGATAATGTGGAGCCAATGCCATAAAATGAACTTTTAGATAATGTCATTTGAATTTGGGACTTCTTTTTGGTTAGTCCTGTATTGCCTTTTGGTGTAAGATCCAAAGGTACACCAAAGGCAATAGAAGTATTTTGACTAATTTCAGTAGGTTTTGGAACAAGTTAATATTTCACTATTTGCTCACAATGAGTAAAAACAGAAAACAGCTAGGAGCACAGCGTTTTGTCAGATTTCATGACAATAGCAACTTTTTGTGCATCTCATTTTTAACTTATGAGACAGTAGGTCACTTCAGTTGTATAGTTTTAATTTAATCTACATATATATAATTTTACAATTTTATTTACTTGTGTGAAATGTTCCATCAGTTTAGCAAAAAAAACACACAAAAAAAAAAAAAAAAACAAAAAAAACCACAAACTTCAAAATCTCATTAGATACCTTTAATAAGATGGTAGTGGAAAATCATATTCAGGATATAAATTCAAAAATATATAAAGACCTATTTTGTTCCATTCAAAATGTTTTGTTCCAGTTCAGGACTTCAGTGTTTTTAATTAACTTACACTTTGAAACAAGAGGTCTTTTCAAAGTGAAGAGGGAATATAATTGTTTTGTTGTTGCTGGTTTTGTTTGTTTGCTTGTTTGTTTGTTTTGGAGGGAGAATTTCTAAAAGATCAGTGATTAATATGAGAAGAATTAAGCATAGTCTACAAAGTCACCATTTTGCTGAACTACCATAGCAACGATCTGTACTGTGACTACTGCTTGCTGCTTTAATTCAAGATCATACCTATTTTGTATCCTCTTACATAGTCTAAAATGCTCTTTTCCTTAAAAAAATAAATATATATATTTTTAAAAAATAAGTCTATGAGGTAAATGTATGCATTTTTATTTTTTTTCCATGTAGTAAGTATTCTCTTTTAAAAAAAATCTTTAAACTTCAGACATATTACATGACTTCAATAAATACTTCAATAAAAATTTCAATAAATAAGCATGTAATACTAAGGAAATACACATGCTTTTGTTTACAAAATACTACAGATTCAGATGTAGAACTAAGACTTGGAAAATTACCTTTAGTTTTTACAGACCGCATTATCTCTTTTAGTTACGGACTTTTTATTTAGGCAAAAACCTTACCATTTGAAGTCCATGTCAACACTCCATTTTTATATTTACTTGTATTTCTAGAGTTTTTATTTTACCTTTATTATTTGCTACATATTCCATATGTTATATTATATATTTTTTTAGGGAGTAAAGATTTAATTTTTAGTTGTTTTAGACAAAGTAAAAATCCAAGCAACAGTCTGGCAACTTGATCCTATATGTATATATATATTATTATTTTTTAATTTCTGTTGTATATTTTAAGAACTAAAAAAGTCATGACTTCTTTTATACTGGGACTTTATTACTTTAAGTAGAGCTTTAAATAGAGCTGCAAGCATGTTTTTTTGTTTTGTTTTGTTTTTTAGTTGTGTACAAAATCAAGTCATTCAAGATTAGGTCCAGGCTTTGGTTATGAATGAGCAAAGAAGGCAAAGCTCTGAGACTCAGACTATACTAGCAGAGATAACAGCCAACATGAAACTATGACACTACTGTGGTTCGTACATCGCACAGGCTACTTTGAAAATTTTAAAAGAAATTTGATGTGCGTGAAAAAAAAAGGACAACTTTAAATTTAACAGGATCAACCAAATAAATCTCAAAAGGTTCATAAAAGATTCTGATAGAATCAGAATTTCAAAATAAGGTTATATTTTAGTAGATCTAAATCTTGCTTTTTCTTACCCTCATTTGATATCACAATCACTCTTTCTTGCTTCCTCAGCTCTTCAGTTAGAATATTTGAAAATGTTAAAAGTGTAGTACAAATAGCCTTTGATCACCTCACTCTATTCCAAATGAAGAAAATGAGAACACTAAGTTGATACAGCATTTCCTTATTTCCTTATTTTAGTACACTACTGGAGCTGTGCAAACGAACAATGCTTAACAGCATGTTAAAGAAAAAAAAAAAAAAAAAAAAAAACCAACTCCAAACCCACCCACAGAAGACTACTAAGTTTTTAACATATCTCATCTAATAGCATCCCGTATTAACATAGGTCAGTATCCAAACTCAAGAATACATTTATCAAAGTGCTGTGTGGGAGATCCACTTTGGATTACTTATTAACAGCACGGCACTCCCACACTCCTCCTTTCATAATGTAGCACTAAAGGATAACCAACGTGAAGACAAGGTCAAAAATGAGCTGGAAATTTTTGATTGACCAGTACACAAAAGTACAAAATACAGACTTGTGTTGGGAGGTTACAGCAATGATAAGAGGGATGTCAAGATCAAGTACAACTAAGACTTGAAATGTTTGTGGCTGTCTTTATAGTCAGCTTTGCAATTACTCGCTTTTTCAGATCACATAAAAGCTTTTTAATTTCTCCCCACCAGTAAGAGAAAGACAACAAAATTTATTTTGAAATTGAGTTCTCTAAGTAGGTCATTGAACCATAATGTTTTTCATCATTCCATTTTTATTTTATTTTTTTTTTAATTTAAAATGTTAATCTAAACAACCAGAAGAAACACCATTGTTAGAAAATTCTACCTTTAAAATGCCTTACTAGGCATTTTTTTTTAAAAATGTTATTGGTATGTCATAGGAAAAGCTCTCTATGTTTAATTGAGATAGGCCAGTTAAAACTGTAGGAATCACTATTTACAGCTATTGATTTTTATGCAACATTAAAGGACTCAGACACAACCATTATTTTCTTTGGTTGTTAGAATAAAGGTTAATAATAGTTGGCCTGAAAGGGTGAAGCACAGACTGCCAATTCAAATCAGCAAATCATTTTGTTCCGATACCAATTGGGCCTAAACCTTCCAAGTGAAAAATGTGAAACAGCATATTTACCTTTTATAAATGTCTTGGAGATACTAACTAGGAAGATTTATTTATCATCAGCAGTGGTATATTTAAGTGTTGACTAATATAAATGCCTTTTTACCTATGAAAGAACAAAATACTTTATCTTGGTTGTTTTATCCAACCAAGGTACTGTTTCTCGTATCACTGTAAAAAAGCAGTACAGAGTGTGATTAAACGATATTTCAGTTCCTTAGTTCATGCAGAGGTTACCTCATAGAAGGCATAAAGCTTTGATTAAGTTTACATCATACATGAAAAATTTTTAAAGCATAGAGCTTGAATATACGAGAGCTGCTTTTTCTTGTGGTCAAGTAGGTAAGCTTTTGGTCCCTTTCCTATAATAAAGAGGCAGAAAATACCAGATACTCGAGAAATCCATAAATCTTTGAAACCAACAAATTAAGGAATTTAAAACCTATACTTTGAGGATTTCCCACTGGCTATTAAAATAATCATTATATAGGCCTTTATTCAGATTTGATCTACTGTAGTTAGCCTTCCAGTGCATTGACCAACTTTACTAGAAGGTGAGGCAAAATTTTGGAAGTATGAGCCTAATCCTGATAATTCTCCTGTAGGCAGTGAGGAGACTTTGTTAACTACCTTTATCAAATGGTAACATAAAACTGAAAGCACAGAAAGGAAAAGCTATTAATGTGCACTGTGTAGTTAACTTTTATTGTATGCTAAGATGAACAATCTGAAATTGTTCTATTTTACCTGAACATGGATACTTGTTGCTGATGCTTTCCTTCAAAATAAATTCTGTTTACTGAGCATGAGAAGAATGAACAAATGCAGTATTTTATGTAGCAACCACATATCTAAAGGCAAAGCAGTCCACAGAATCAGTAAACCAAAACTTTTGACCATGTAGACCACAGAAATATGCTTGCCTGAGTTTTCTACATTTTCTTTTCGTGAAAGCTTCTCAGTGCATTAAAATAAATTTTCAGGAATAAGTACAGGTTGCCATTTGGTCTTTAAGAAAATCACTCTTTTACGTCCTTCTAGAAGGCACTCACTATATACTCTGTCATAGTTAGGGTATTGAAATGCCATTAAAACTGGCCAAGTCTTTTTGCTTCCTTTTTAAACAGTGGTAGTTCACTTGTATTTTGGCTGAACTCACCTTCTTTATGACATTCGTCATACACGATGTGAACTCCAGCTGAAATGCTTCCATCACAGTGAGAATGAACATAAGGTTATCCCTAACTTTCTTCCATACATCCATGAATTTCAAGATAACAGAATCACTTTTACATTTTCTAAGAAAAACTGATTCTGCAGAGAATACTTTCTACATAAAAATAAAAAGTCACTATACATAAAAAGTATTTAAAACCTTTTTAACAGCTGTACATACCATGTCATTAAAAAGTTTCAACCAGGCAGTAGTGCTGTTAACATTACTGTCCTATTCATAATCCCTTTTTTATTTTTTGTTTTGTGTTTTAAGTAATTTAATTAAAAATCCTTCAAAGCAATAACGGTGGATTAAATGCTGTCAAACTGCAATATAAAATTACAGAATAGTGTTCTGATGATGAATTTATTAAACTTTGCATCTTAATTCATTTCTTCTTGAGCATATGAAAAACAGAATTCTTGAGACAAAATACCAATTAACTGTTGTACTTCATTATTATGTATTGTCTCCTTTTATGTGCTACAAAAAGTAGAACACATGAGCACAAAAAGGACATACGGAATTAAAGACATGGAAGAAATCCATTTAAACTATGCATAGGTTTGCATGAGTTGAACAAAATAATTAGCAGCTGCCTTTCTCCTTACACATTCAAAATACCCTCTGTGTCACAATGCCAAATATTCCATGTTTCTGCAGTGCACCAGGTGCTCCTCTGGATCTGCAGCAAATTCATAGAACCATAGAATCTTTTAGGTTGGAAAAGATTTCTAAAATCATCAAATCCAACCACTAACCTGATACTGCCAAATCTAAACTCTAAACCACTAAACTCTACGCCCTACATCTACACGTGTTTTGAATACCTGCAGGGATGGTGAGTCAACAGCTTTCCTGGGTAGCCTGTTCCAATGCTACACAGTCTTTCAATGAAGATTTTTATTTTATTTTTTTTTCCCTAATATCCAGCTTAAATCTCCTCTGGTGCAACTTCAGGTCAATGTATTCCAAAAGATCATTTGGGCTTGGTGTGCCTTTGTTCTCTGAGGCAACGTGTAAGACTTATGAACAGGTTGGGGAGAGCAACCAATGAATGCCATCAGTGCCTCAACTAAGGAATCCCCATTTCTGAGGAGTTTGTGCCTTGTAATTGAATCTCCTGTGTTTCTGACTGAGCTTTTCCCTCATCTGGACTGCTACGGCTACTGTTCACACCCATCAGTTAGGCAGCAATTTGTCTTTTCTACCCAGCTGTCTGGTTTTAAGAAACTTACAGAACTGTGAGATCAGCTAGGCCTTATTTTCTTAAGATCCCATCCAAAAAGGATGAAAGTAGTGAACTCAAGAGAATGAGACATAAATCCCAAAACTCCACCGCAAACACCAACAGTAACTACACTTGGATTATACCAGATTTGAGGGGACAACATTGCCACTGCTGTTGTTGCACAGCACAACACCAGCCTGCTGTACTTTGCGTTAATTTATTGCAGTAAGAGATACAAAAGAGGAGAGAGAGAACTAATTCTGCCTGCAGGACTCAATGAATTATACTTAACCAGCACATTATTGTAGGGTGATAGTAAAATGCCACATGAACACAGATATAATCAAATTGTGTTTGGGGCATCATTTATATAAAATACTTCAAGCTCCTTGCTGGCAGAGCAACAGTGAATTATCATGCTATGTTGTGCACTTCAATTAAGAACAGCCTCATCTTTCCTATTTCCGAGGTACAGCAGAGCAAATTTAATTGTGCCATGCAGCTAGTTTTCATCTTTCCAGAATAACCAGTTTGTTTGTTTGCTTTTTCTTTTTAACAGAGTCATCTTCTTCTGAATGAGGCAACATGGGCTTATATGAAACTTATGCCCTGATTGCAGGCAATGAACATGAACATAACCAGTAGCAGAGGCTGTAACAAGCAGAGTTTTAAAAGAATGAAAATATAGGTGAGAAAAGAACTGCAAAGTTCATTTTACATATGATCTGAATATTTAAACAACCAGGATCTGGATTTCAGTGCTCACAAGAGAAATACATGTCTCCTTCAATATAAGCTAGAAAAAGAAATTAATCCCTCAAAACTAAAGCTTAAATGCTGAGATAAGCTAAGATATTTTATATACTGGAGTTTAGAACATATAACTAATTAATGATAAATATTTATAAGCCAGGATGTTATTAACTTTTAAAGTATTTGCATATAGCATAAAAAAAAAGTGCTCTTGCACTTAGGCTGAGATCTTTGATTATGACATGTTTTTTAAAAAGTATAGGAAGATCCTCTGTGCTTTGGAAATGTAACTGAGGTATTGCTTTCAGCTTGAGATCTCCCTTTCACACTGAACATCTCACCCCAAGTGAACAAGTATTTCTTAATTCCTTTATCCACTACTCAATCCCTATTGCTGGTATACACAATGCAACACCTCTGGGTAGAAATTTGGTATGGTGAAGCAACAGAATCACGTAAATGTTGGTTTGAAAGGATTTCTCAAGATCAGTTAGTCCCAGCTCTGCTCTGAGCAGGACTAGTGTCAGCAACAGATGGGGTTGGCCATGGCTTTTCCTGCCTGAGCCCTGAAAATTCCAGAGATGGTGATTATACAGCCCTGCTGGACAACACACGCCTGTGTTGCACCACTTTCTTAGCGATTTTTTTTTTTTTCCTGATTCCCAACCTGAAATGTGCACCCTGCAATTTGTGGCCATTGCTCTTGCTGTAACATCTGGCACAACACCTTGCCTATTTTCTAGCTGCTTGTCTGACATCATTCGTACTAGCTCTCCAGCACTGTAGGATGCTCTTCTCTTTTTCTCGATGTTGATTTTCAGTCCCCATTTGTCTATACAGCCTCAGTGATATTTTCAAAGTATTTGGATATCACCTGTCTAGTCAACTAATAGTAGCAAGTACTAGACCAGGGGTTTCCTCTGTACAACAGAGAATGACACAAAATATAGCAGGAATGCAAAATAAACCCCAGATTAGTGACTCAATTCAACTATTTATTCATTCTTACCAGAACAGCTGGAGGGAATTGTTGACTTTTGGACCAAAACCAAAAGTCAAACGCTGAAATTTGTAGATTCCACTTCATAGTAATGGTGCTGTATGTTTAATATCACCTTTTAGGATTAGCCAAAAAAACATAAAGCGTCTTTAAATGAGGCAAAAAGTGCACTACAAATACAAGTTAGACGCTGAAATGTGATTCAATTCAATGTGATTCAATTGATTTGCTATTTTTATAATTTTCTACTATGATTACTGCAGTAATAAACTATAGTAGAAAAGAGATGCTGTAATTTGTTTTTATACCCTTTTGTTCACCATGTTGTTTTCATGCTTACTATTAAATGTTTTGCACACTAGTGTTATCTGATGCAAGGAAAATCCACGCATTAGCGCTGTTTAGCCAAACGACGGAAATTCTATTACAATTTTTCATGATATCAAACTTTTACACAGTTGCAGATTATTTTGAAAGAACACAAACCTTGACTTTATTATCATTAATCAGCATTAGTAAATATAATTGACATTTTATACAGAACCAGCTTTAAGTAACTTATTGGCAGCGTTACAGATGCCTCTTAATATTACCCTCTGGCTAGCTATGCTGTTTAGGCGCCAGAGTGTCTGCACTAATGACTTGGAATTAAAATCAAATAAAAGCTGAGAACTGTAATTCAGTATAAGAGAAACAACCATTCTGAGTACTGATTCTTTATATATGTTACTCAGATAAATCTGGAATTTTTAGAATTTACAGGGAAAGTGTTTGAAAGTAGCTAACAAAACAGGTTAGGAAAAAACAAAATCAGTGTTCCCAGATTTCTACGCTCCCCTTAGGCACACCACAGGAATTGAAATGAAGAGAAAAAGTAGGCAGTGTAATTAACCTTTCTTTTCCCTTTTTTTTTTTTTTTTTTTTTTTTTTTTTCATAAATAGGGGGGGGGGCAAAAAAGCTAAACATTTTAGACATTAGAAATAGTAAAAATACACATGTGCATGTTTTTCCACCATTATTTTAATCTCAGTAATTTCTGTAGTTTCCTGAGGATTTGATGTGCTTAGGCATGAAGATGGATCTAATCCCTAAAAAATTTTCCTTTGAAGATGCGGATTATGTTATCAAAAAGATTTAAGAAAACCTGCTTCACTGTACAAACAGGAGAGCTTCTATATCTCTCAAAGTCTTGCAACCTTCCTTCTAGATACTGAGTGTTGTTTTTTTTCTAGAACATACCTGAGCCCTGTGTTCCCCACAGTACCTATATATTTGACTTTAGCTCTGGAGGTTAAAAAAAAACAAACAAACAAACAAAAAAACACCACCACCAACAAAAACATTAAAAAATTGCCTAGCACTTTTGTTACGATAGGTCCTCCAGGGCCCCCACATATAAAAGACCCTCAAGGGCTACTGATAAATCTCCTAGCGCATATTATTTTACCTGGTTCATCCTCCCTCATTGCTTTGACAAAGTACACATTAAACTACTATAATTTCTCTTAGCCAACTTTGAGGAAGAACATCCAGATTTGGCCTTCTAAAGATGACTTGTTTTATTCACTTATTTGTCTAAAGAGCTAGGTTCTTTTGTTAGCTCTCCTTTTTTAGTAAGACAGTTAAAAAACCACTAATATATGTAAGTGAGAGTAGTATATATTAAACATTCAAAAGAGTATCTATATTTTATGGGGAAGAGAGAAATACCATTACTATACAAACATGTATGTATATATAATGCAATATTCTTGCTCTATGGATCTGATGTCCTCCAAGGAGAGTCACAAATCCACACCATAGCCCTGAGTGCTCAGATTTTACATTTGGTTCTGTGATTTTACAATAGCTGAAAGATATGTAAAAACTCATGTAGCCAGACAGCTCCCTACTGACTACACATCTAAGCAGCTTCACATGCATATATTATTCCAACCAGTGAAAGCTAGAAATAACACATGCCAAAACAAACAAACAAAAAGACAAAACAAAACAGAAAAAAAGCATTCTTGAAATGAGCCTATTTCAGCTCCCATGTGAAATCTTCAGAGCTCTCCCTGGCCAAACTGCACCCCTTCTGCTATACCATGCAGTAATCTCATGTGGAGTGTGGAGACAATCCAAACTACTGAGTTATGCTATGAAGGGTGCAAATTGCTTCATATACTTATAAAAATGACCTCTACAGCTGTTTGTTGTTAAATACACTTTTGAAAAAAAAAAAAAAAAAAAAAAAAGATAACAACCATTACCCTTATGCTAGTGTAGTCCTGGAGGGTTTTTATAAGTTGCTTCTATCCCATCTTTAATCACAACTTTGGAAAATGAGCACTGACCATGAAAAGCATCCAGATTATTTTCATTAAGTAAATCTATACCATGGAATAGATGGACATCGTTTTGATCACGGAAAAGAATAATATAGTCCCATGCACTGGGCCTGACAGTACTGTTATGATAAAGCTTCAACTAAAATGTGTCCTCAGTTGCCTTGGAACAATTACAGCTCTGTAGTGTCTCCTTGCTAATAGTTTTAGAAAGTTAATAGTTTAGTTATCCAACCATACCTCCCATTCTGAAAAGGTTCATATTTAGCTGAGGAAGTGAGGATGAATGAAGAGCTCTCCAAGTAGATAAACTGAATAGTATATGTTGATTTTAGAGCATACAATCATGACTCCCACTCTGCTTCTCCCTCCTCTCCAAAAAATGTAGCAAGATGGGAAATCAAGCACTCAGAAATCAGATTTAGCCAACCAAGTCCTTGAATATGCAAACTCAGTTCAATGTTCTTTTGTTTTACTCGCAAAGGGAAACAGACATTGGACTTGTAAAAATTTAATGACCAAACTCTAGAAAATCTCTCCTGGTACCTCATGCAAATGAAAATTTCTCAGTGACTTCCAAGTTCACATTTAGGCATGCTTCTGAAGCAAAACAAATTTCAAACTATGGCCAAAACATGCAAGCACATCTGAAAACTACAAACAGAAATCAGCATGGGAATTGTCTTTTGAGCATGTTTATTTTCTTTTCATGGGCAAAACAACACACTCTCTCCTAACTGAAATCAGTTCCTGTATGACAGAGACACCTGGAATGGACAATCACAAGCTAAACTGTATAAACCCATCAAATCTATAGTTTATACAATGCAGGCTTTTAAAAAAGACAAAGTTAACTGTAGGTGGCACTACCAGAATGTCTGCCCTATTCTCTGTGATTCCAGAATACAGCTAGGTTCAAATGCAAAATGTATTAAAATGAAATTTCTGTATATCTCATGTCCTTCAAAATCATTACTGAGATATGCAGTTTGCACCAGGTAGTGATACCTACAGGGCTCTCCAGTGAAACCAACAAATTCTGTCCAGGCACTTTCGGGAAATTATTTGCTTTCATATTGTTCCCTGTCAAATGCATAATGCATTTTTGTTCTCAGCAAAACTAAGCATTTTGTATATTCTCTTTTTTTTTTTTTTCATTTTTTTTTTTTTCTTTCAGCATTAAATATTTAAACACATTCAAGCTAAAAATCTTAAGCTAGTAATCTGCTGCTTGTGTCTTCCCCTCAAGGTGTAACTAGAAACGTGCTAGTGCAGAATTGCTGAAGAGACATGAAAGAGATTGCTGTTACAGCCCTACCTGCCCACAGGCCAGGCCCATGCCTCTCTCCCCCATGCCATGAGGACAGGACAGATTTAACTCCAGCGCATCCGCACCAACAGCCTATGAAATATGCAAAACAAAACAAAAAAAAATAACTTAAAGTAGTATATTTTTTACTGTATCATTCACTTCTCATGTTAAATAGATTTCTTCAGATGTTTGATTCTTCTTCTTAAGATTACACAAAAAGAGAGAGAAAGCTATTATTATGATAGCCTGAAAAACAAATGTGTTGGACATTACAGAGAAAATTTTCAGATGTTGATGTGGCTTCCTAAAAATGCAAATGAAATAAAAGTGAAAATAAATGTAAAAGACATAACAACGAGGAGTTGGATCTTTGTAATGCTAAAAAATGAAATGTAACCACTGGGCCTTACTGGAGAAGTGAGGGCGAGGTGCAGGACTCAGTTGTATGCAGGGAGTGAGTGGCTGTGCTGTGCAAGGCTAGGACTCAGGAGTAAATTGCCCCTTTCAGCTTTCATATATTTTTTTTGGTCTAGATTTTCTGGAGGTACCTGCACCGTGCCATAGGTTTTGTAATTAAATATTTTTGGTTTTGAAGTCAAATGAGAGTATTAAAAAAAGTCTGTACAAACATATTGGATGTACTGATTTCTCTTATCACCCTCTATTGGCTAAAATAAAGGGAAAAGTTGCTGTGGTGTACGCAGGCAGCACACAAACATGCTGTGCTGAATTGCGCCAGCCTGAGCTGAGGAGCTCCCCTTTACTTTTCGTGGGGCCATAGCCAGCTTTTTGTTTTGCATTTGCATGTCATTTTTGCTTCCTGAACTGGAGTAACTTGTGCAGTCTGTGTAGCAGTGGTTCAGCAGCTCTCAGAGGGAGTGTGGGAGAAGCCATCCGTCAGCTCAGGACCTTCCCCTTCCCGCCAGCCCTGCGGCTGCTGCAGGCCCCCATGACAGGCAGGCCTCCAGTGGGAGCTGGCCTTCATCCCGTGGTGAGGCCTCCGTGCCTGGGAGCCACCGCCACAGCCTGCTTCATAGGTCCCAGGCGGGCAGTGAAACACCCCTGATTCTGAGCAGGTAGTTACGGAGTGTCCAAACACCAGCTTTGCAGAAGAAAGTTATATTACATACAGTGCACGCTATTACGGACACTTAAATAACTATATACATATATATATATATATATTTTTTTTTTTTTTCTAAAGGGGCAGCATAAATACTAACACACATGAAAGTATCTGTCTTAAAACTGGACAGCAGAGGAGCAAATGGCACAATACAGCCATTCGTCTCAGTCAGCTTAAAAGCGGTAGGGCTCGTGTCAAGCATGGATTCCACAACAGATTTCATGGTCAATTAGGTAAATACAGGTATAAAATGGACTAGCGTTAAAGATCACCAAGCCAATTACTGATAATGTTTAATTTCACTTCCCTAAGTCCCCAAAGTGATTTTTTTCCTCATAGGCTTAAAATACCCAAAGAAAATAGTGCAGTGTCTTCCCATATCACCATGAGAAGGTTTAAAATACTGAATAAAGAAGAAATGATGTCCAAACATAAATATTCAACCGTACAAAAACATAAATTCAAAACATCTCCACACTCATAAATATATACACATAGATATAAACATATAAGCACACACGCAAAAAATGTAATATTTATAAAACATTTAAATCTGGGCTACTGCAAACAATAATAAAGCAAATTTTTCCTTTACTGAAATGTGTTATAAACTTCCTTTATCAACCTGAAAATATGTGTTTCTATTTCCTCTATACAGTTGAATCTATGAGGAAAAAAATACTGTCTTAATTAAGTATTTCTTACACTATTCTCTAAGGACACAGATATATGTTTTTAAATAGTTTTATTTATTTTTTTTTTCCTTCAAACTGAATTGAAATTTCAGGTGCATAGTCTGTTTGCATTTGTGTAAGATTCAATTTATATTATAGGAAGCCTGCTGACTGCTATTATATATACTGGCTTTCTCTGCCAGTTATTATTTTTGAAAGTCTGTATTAAAACTAGAATGGCATTAAATGAGCCTTTTATACTTTAAATATTCAAGAGTTTTATATTCAAAATTTCTTTTGGTGCTGTCAAACTAGTGTGCCTGTAGGCAAGGTAAGATCAAGTTAGGCTCTCAAAGGTAGAATTAAATTTTATCATGGCATCCGTCATAATATGCAGTTTGCTTAAAATGCAAATAAAAAGTATATAGATTTAAAGACTGAAGACTTTCTGGGTACTGTTTAAAAATCCCAGGGACCGTTTTTATGGAACAGATTTTCTTTAAATTTACATTACCATCATTTTAATGAAAACACAGAATAAACAAATTATAATGGACATGCTTTAAATTTGCATTTTTCACTTTGAAACTATTTCTTTCAGAAATTTCCTGTTGCAGCTCTTGTTTTCAAGGACAATAAAAAGAAAAGATAGACAAACAAACACATTTAGGAAACCATTACCTCAGCCATTTTAGAAAGTTCAGTCCAGTCGTCCTTGCTATAGCTGCACATGATACTCGCAATCAGAATCTGGAAAGAATATATAGGCAATCATTTTCAGCAGCATTACTGGATTTTGTAATTCTGTACTTGAGCATGATTCCAAACATTAGTACCTGCATGTTGAAACCACTAGCTGTATACACTAGCATGCATAATGAAATATAGACGTGTATTTCATTGGAGATGAGAAACGATATATGGAGTCTTGTTTCTTATGAATGTTTTGGAAATCATTAAGTCAAATCCATGTGGGAAGCTACATTCTCTTCTGCACACAAAACCCCATAAAGTGAGAACAAAGGCAATCCTAGACACAAACCTACTGGTTTCTGTGGTTGGAATGATTAGGCTATTTACTATTTATACAAGGCCAGAAGTAATTGGGCCTTTTTAGAGTTGGGTAAGATGGGTAAGACATTACCATCTGAAGTGACAGCATAAGAACCCAATATTCTGACTTCAGAAAGCCAGAGCACACCAAAAGCAGCCCCTTAAGTCCCATGCTATGCAAGTCAAGGACAATGACAGGCAGCTAGAAATGTTTGGTGTAGAAGGATCTGGGAGGAGAATGAGGATGTAAGGAAAATCTGGAAGTATCAAGAGAACAGCAGGGAAATTTGAGAGTTTTTTCCCCCACGTTTTGTGGTTCCAGTTCCCCAAGGACTGCTTCTGTGTATTGCTTTTCCTCCCCACTGCACTGAGCATCTTCCTGGTACAGCTTCTGTCTCTAACTGTGGCTTACTTCAACATCTTACATCAACATTTATTGAGGTTAAAGTTTTACCGTGGATCAGTCCGGGTTGAAAGGAACTGCCAGAGAGGAGAACAGAAAATTTTGGCCATGCTACACCTCTTGTGTATGAAAGTTTCACGTTATAAGTTTGATTCACTGGTAGCTTTTTAATTTTCCAGGCAGGTTTTACTATCTGCATTCATATCTGGGATGAGCTTATTCTTTCACTTCTAGTCAATATAATGACAACAACAAAAAAGTTCCCTTGAACTTTTCCATATGGCAAAATACTTAAAAGCATGGTTTATAAAAAATGGCCAACATACACGCATAGTAGAAATTGTAAAATCCCAATAAAGATGAGAGTTATAATGCCTTTAGAAGGGAAGAAAATACACTTTAAAAAGAAAGACATCTATGGAGAAAATTAGACGTGGTGAGGTCATGCTTTATTCACGTAAAAGGACAATACAACTTATAAATATAATTATTTTAATTATTTACATTCTGTTGTGGTGAATCTCTACCTATCAGTTTTACCACCTCCCTCCTACCTACCTGCAAACTACCAGCTCACCCATCTTTCTTGCTCATGTTTGCAAGATGGAGAAGGAAAACATTTCCTTTTGAGAAGGAAAGCATTTGCTGAAGTGTCTGCCTTGACCTCATGTGCCCATCTGTTGGCACCTTTGGCATAAACATAGGACCAAGTTTTCCATTAAATACACAAAATCATAACTTTGCTATGCTTTCAGTCTCACCCCCACCAGCAGAAGAAAAAATTGTCTCTTATGTACAATACTTTTGTCTACTGTGAACAGCTCTGTAGGTCAAATATTTATGAAACAGAATTTGCTCTGTTCTATTTAAATATTCAAGATAATCTGAGTACTCAGAAAATAAACATAAATCTCTTTTAAGATTCTAATATTTTTAAAACACAAAGCAGATTATTTCATTGTGAAAAAATCAGTGTAATTATGTATGAGAATTTTAAAGTAAGAAACTAGTAAATATACGCACTATCTGAAAGTTAGCTAGAAACTGTATCTTGTCAAATTCACACTTTTTATACACTAAATAAAGCAAAGAAAAACAACAACCCTCAGACACTGAGACACTGACAACATGATAAAGATCTTCACAGTTGCAATCACAATCCAAAGTATATCAGAAATGTACACAATTCAGCTTTAAGATGAACCAAATTTTTTCATGATGGAAAGTTGCAAGACAACAGGGGGGACTGACTGTGTTCACAAGTAGCTGAGTTAGGTTACGTCAAGTGTTATTAATGAAATTTGAAAATTCTGCTGGGAGTGTACAAAAGAGGAGGAACAAGATCTGTGTTGTTTCAAAGAGCTGTTAATTGAGACAACATGTTTAATTAATATTGATTAGTGTTAGCATTCACATTTAAGATTAAGTACATACTTTTGACAGAAGCAGTGGTTTGCAATAACAAAAATAAATGAAAGTAAACATTTCTACTGTGAATGTTCATAAGTAAACCATGATCTCAGTGGGAATAATGAAAATTTAAATATGATAGGGATTTTATTCTTTTTTTTTCCCCAGTGTTCCCTTATAGCTTGAAATTAAACTTAATTCCTAGGTGGAGCACTCCACATTAACAAACTGTCCTTCCTCAAGTGACTATTCTTCCCCCAAATGCCTCCATAGTCTTTTCATTTGGAAATGGTACCAGAGACCAAAAATAAAAATCACATGTCGACATCAAGGGGTACTATATGTGATATCTGAGGTTTGTACCTAGTCCTAAAATCATATGTGGGAATTCTAGAAGAAAAAACAGAATATTATCTGTTATTACTTAGAAAAACAATATAAAAAGACAAATAACAGTAAGAAGTGATAAATATTGGTGTTTTTATTTGTGTGTAATAAAGATAAACTGTATCACATTTCAGCTGTTTATTACTTTATTTTTTAAGCATCTTTGGTGTCTAAAATGCCAGGTTTTAAAAAGCATCCTAACCTGACAAGCCATGTACCACATTAACACCCTCAGGGCTTCAGCAGCCCCAGAGAGCAGGCATCTCGTAGAAGTCCAGTGCATGACCCGACCCAGGAGATCCCCAAAGAGCACGCCCTTCCTCTTGCTGCCCACCACCCACAGTGGCAATGCTACTCTGAGTTTATTTACTGCTGATGGGACCCCAAGTGCAAGGTGGAACCATGCCTGCCCGGCTTACAAAAGCCGACCGCTGATAGATCTCGCAATAAAGCTGCCGCTGAAGTGCAGTGAGTGGTAAATGAAGGCTGACTAAATTGCAGTTTTCTCATCGCTTGAATGAAGGCTGCCTGCAAAACTGTGCACGGCTGAAGCACAGAGGGATCCCTGGCCCATTCCTTATCACAGATCACAAGCATGTCTCGCCTCTGCTGTTCCCTCTTCTTCTTCACCCAAACTGCTGTTTTGCCATTGTGCAGACCCTGCTGCTTCGTCCAGCATAAGGAGAGCAGCGGCCTCCCCTGCTGTCACTGGGACATGGTGTGCACAGCCCGATGCTACAAGCGATAGGCAATTTCTCCACACGTCTGTAAAGGGACCAATATGTGCTCCTAACATCTGACCTTGCTCTCTGTAAGGGAATTTCTTGATCACTGATGGAAGAAGGTCTATTATAGAAAACTTTCTTTTGGCTGAGGGAGGGAAGATGGAGCCAGGGGGGTGCATAATGTACCATTTAGGACATGATTATGAGATGAACATACCATATCTAAAGCACCTAGTAAAAAGCTACATTTCACACTATTCTGTAACTCATGCATTAGTAGTTGTTCTACTTAAAAGGACACTGGCAAGGTACTTTTCACAGTCCTTAAAACATTTTTACTCCCTGTTTATGATAATCCCCTGAAAGCTTAAACTAGAATCTATTACCGTTGCAAATGTTTCTCTTTCTTCCATAATCTCTATGTAGGTGTCTCATATTAATTCAATATCATCAGAAGAAGTAAAAACAAATAAAAAGAAATAATAATGATGAGGTTCACCACTGTGTATGTTTCCAAATCATCTTTCTTTTCAGAATTTGCTGCAAGAGATTTCAAAAACTAAAGGAAGGAGAGAAAAAATAACTAAGCCTACTTTGGGTCAGACAATCTTAAGAACATCTATTTAAAGCCCGATAGCAGAAGAACTCCAGGCAGACAATTACCATTTGTCCCGTACTGCTCTGCAGGGAATAAGGGAGCTTCAGGACACTCAGTCTGAAAAACTCTCAGGGGGTTGCATTTAATTGTGAACTCTGTCAAGTCCTGCAAATTTAAGAAAACACCATCCTCTATCTTCATGCCTGTAACAACCATATTCTTTTTATTCTTCTACTGTCGACCCTTAGCTCATACCTGTTCTTAAATCACTCTTCCAGGTCTGTGCATGATCTACCTGCACTTCAGGAAACTGTGCCACCACCAGCATTTCTGCTTTTTCTCCCTTCTCATTGATACACCAGAGGATTGAAGGTCCCGCACAAGTGTCCACATGTACTCTGTTTTGATACTGCTGCGGGCTTCAACCTGTGCCTTGTTCTGCCTTCTCAAACATTTGCAAAAATCCTCAGGATTTTGTTGTTGGTGTGTGCAGTCCTTGCAAAAACAGAAAGAGATTTTGAGCATCTTCGCTAGGAGACAGTTCCTTTGAAAGCGGAAAAATATAAAAGAGTTTTCAAGAAGGCGGGATTGGTTTTGTAACAGCTACCTGTTTGGGAGGGAGAGATGTGGAACAGGATAAGTGCTGCACATAGAGGGAGCGCAGAGACTGGATATTGCACAAAGATTCAGATTTCAAATACCCACAGAATTATTCTTGATTGATCTAAACTTCAGAAGGTATTTGTGATTTGGTCAGATGGAAAGATCGCAATCTTCCTTTCAAGACATGTTTCTTATTCCCATGCACCCCAGAATAGCCATGCTGCACGACCTGCTCAGTCTGAACAAACCTGAGCGTTCTTATCCAGAATTCCTCAGGAAGTATTTACTAGGAAGAAGCTCAGCACTGAAGATACAGTTTTCTAAAGCAATAGCAAAAAATAACATATTTAATTCATCACTCAATGGGGAAAAGATACCTACAGCTACACCAGCATGTGAGGACAGGAGTTGTTCTCAGTAGCTGAATTGCTATTTCTGAAGATTAAATTCCCCTCTGTGTGCATGAGGATATGTGCCCTCAGCTCTGACCCATGCCTTCTCTCACCCATGCACAGCAATAAATGGGCACATATGGAGCATTTCCTGAAGGTCCTGCACACCTGTAGGTACAAGAGTGTGTGTTCTGCTAGAGCCTTGGTGAAAAGTTAATAAAGAAGAGTTGACTGAGCACTGCTGAGCTACTTCGATGCCATGATAAAGAATCTTGTAAATATCTAACTGAAAATACATATGCCACACAGAGACTTCCCATAGTTTGCTCGTACACGAACAAAAAGAAGATACGGATTGTAGGTCAGATTCTGCCCTATCCCATAGATCTTAGATGCTGCCTCAGTAGCAAAGTAAGAATAAATATAGTGCCCCAGACTTTTTGCGTTGGTACAGATTGCCCACCTCATTGAGACATGTATTGCTAGCCTGCTTCTGTAATGAGACTCTCACACAATGTCTGCTGTGCCACATTTTGCCAGCAGAGACATTTCTGGAGGCTTACTGTACTCCATGCCACTTGCAACAGTCCTCTGCTTTTCCAAGTGGCCACTCTCTGATGAAAAGAACATTTTCAAACTCATCCAACTGGAGTTACCAATGTACAGAACATTTCTAATATGCACCTCACAAGAAAGAGGATGACTGCAGTAGATATCCTGTATTGTAGAAACATGTTTAAACATGCAGTCATGAAAAACAACGGGAACACAAAGACTTACTGTTGTAAAAATGACTCTCTAGAAACCAGTCTGATTTTGATGTGTGGTAGACTCCAACAGTATTCTCTTTTTTCTATACTTTCTTGTAATTTTTGATTTGTTGAAGAACTGAAATAAAAATAAGCTTCTTATTAAAAAAATACCTAGAACATCAAATCCCATGCAATAAGAAAGTTAACAATTGTAAACCCTGTCATGTCTCTGAGAAGCAGAGGAATTATCTTGTTATCAATTTAATAATGGAACATTGAAGTAAATGATGCCATCCACTGACACCAGTAACACTCTCTCTCCTGGGAAATTCATGTC
The DNA here is from genome assembly GCF_009819795.1 of Aythya fuligula. NCBI lineage: Eukaryota > Metazoa > Chordata > Aves > Anseriformes > Anatidae > Aythya > Aythya fuligula. The sequence continues at coordinate 29,903,337 of NC_045566.1, read as the reverse complement.
TGTAGGAACTGTCAATCTAGATGGATATGGACATATTAAACATTGTACCTTCAGTCCATAAATCTATTCTTTCTATGCCGCCTTAATAAAAAGATTCTGCATGATGATAAAGACAAGCAATGCAGAATGTCTTGACACTGCTGACCTGTAATTCTCCTTTTCGCTCTTTCTTTTGAGGGAGTGAAGAGTAAATAATTTAACAATTGCTAACCATCCACTGCTTTACTCCTTAACTTACAATTAAAATACATTAAAGATAATTTCAGTAAATGAAAATAAGACAAGTAGCAGATATTAATATGTTTATTATTTAGCTTTGTGTAGCAAACCTTCTGAATAAAGTCCTATTGTTAGCATATTGCTTTATACTGAGATTTCCAGTGTATTTTTCATACTGAAGTGGAAGTAAGATACAATAGATGTACACAAAAACTGGCCAAACATTATCAGCAGGCAAATATGTCTAGAGAAGATGATAATAGGAGTTTGAAAATATTATCATTGGCTCACCCCATCACATGTGCAAAATCATCACGAGCAGGAAACAACAGAGATTCTCTTCTCAGGCTAAATGGAGATGCTTATTTTCAAAGGCAGCTATTTTCTTATGACAACTGTACTTCTATGCTATCAATGAAATTCCACCTGTTTAGTGAGATCATTTGATTGATGTCAGTGAGGCACACTGGGCTATTGCTTCAAATTAAGGTATATAGTTGCTAGGATCTAACATCCTTAGACTAAAAAGCACGGGTTGTTAACAGGCTGACCCCCTGTAAAATAACAGAATGCTGTCGCTTTTCAGCAGCACAAAGATAAACAGATCGTTATTTAGGACTGGCAGCACCTGTAGGAAACCAAGGAACAGCTTGGGGTTGTAACTGCTCCTCTGCCACGTGAAACTTGGCTCTGCATCAGGCAGCACCAGAGCAGGAGTTGAGCTACCATGCTTTGGCCCTGCTAGTATACATAAATGTGTAGACAGAGATTGCCCACGTGGAAAGAGTGGCTAAATGAAAATATAACTTTTCATTAAAACATTTCAAGAGAGTCCTACCAACTTAGGATAAAATTGAAAGGAAAATAAATGCACAGAAAAACAAACAAAAAAGATCTTCTGATGTACCCTTGCTTCAAGGCACTCTTGGTTAAGACATGGTAATTCTTGAGGAGAGGAAAATAAAAAAGGGGGGACCCTGTAATGTAAGTTCCCTGTACATATATCTAATGTAAGAAAATATAGCACTTACAGAAAGCACCTTGAATATTTTAAGTTATTAGAAAAAGTATGCCCATTTCATGATAGACCATTGAAAACTTCAGTACTTCAAGTAAACCCTTCATATTCCATTGAAAATTATCCACGTGGATGAAAACTTCCCTGGAAATTCAACAGAATCATTGGGATTTTATTTGGGATAGGGAAGACAATATTCAACCTTTAGTTTCTTCAGTAGTGAGTGAAAATGAATACATGGGTGAATGGAAATTAGCATTACTGAAAGGAAAATTTGCAAGTTAACAAAGGCTGAATCCAAGAATGACAACAGATACCCATTTTCAGCCATACTCCTTGCAAACAATACCAGCAAGCCCTTGTGCACCTGCCAATATCCTGCTGTATTCCTGTACTTTCCACACTGTCTCAATATAAACAGAAAGCAGAGGAGGACAATACAATATTGGAAAAGCTAACAGGAAAAAGAATATATCTAATTCTATGATATTTCAGACACATGCTATGACCTGTAGCAAAAGCTTTACACCAGGGTGCTGACACATTATTGATTCTTATGAACACATATGGAAAACAATACTGGCAAGAGGCAACACAGATTTGTGGATTTTTTCCTCTACCTATAGACATTTTTCTCTCATCAAATTTTCTGCTGAGATATATACACAGTCTTTTTAAAAACAGCTCTTTGAGATCCTCACTAATCGTTACTGTTTATTCTCACAATAGCCCAGGCAACTCTCTGCACGGTGCCCCTCTGAGAGGGGAAGCCAACTGGAGACAAACATGTTCAAGGGCTGCAGGCTGCTCCCTTAGCAGGAATGAGAAGCTTTTGACTGAAAGGCACCCTAAGATCCCTCTTCCAGTTCCCTCCAGTCCCTGACTGCTTCCAGATACATGCAGATCTCATAAATTTCCTCTATTACTTAGCAGTGAAGCTGCCTAACATATTAGAAAACAAATTCAGTAGAAAATAAAAAGAGACAAAATGTACACTGAATAACTTTGTTAGAGTTCCCTAACTCCTGCATTCAGTCAGCTAGCAATTCCCCAGGACATATCTGTCTCTTTCCATCCCCAAGAAGTCCATCCTCTCTCTTCCCTTCTTCCATCACCCCCAGGGCTTCCTTTAATTCACTTCCTTGGATTTGAAGGCTCAAGAAAACTAGCAGTCTCAGGGCAGGTAGAGGAGAAAAAACATAGCTCAGAGAGGAGGGAGAAAAAAACTCCCTTTTACACTCTAGAGCTCTGTGATCTACTTTACCGTGTGACATTGCTAGTGCCAAAGCAATGCTGGGGAGGAATAAGTGATTTTGTCAGCCTAGTTGCATCCTCCACAACTCACCCACTCTCTCTGCACCATTATTGTAGTGATATTCTGAAAAGCACTGATAATTTACCTGATTTTGCAGAAAGAGCTCTCGGGTTGTTCTGATAGCTGAGGGTACGGTCATTAAGAAGGTGTGCAGGAACAGGCTGTAGGGCTTGTCCCTTCCTCAGGAAATTATCTAAGGGCTTTGCATGACAGCTGCATGAGGGAGACCTATCGGACTCTTACACTATTTTCTCCTGTCTGGTCTAGGTATCTGACTTCATAAGGAGGAGAACCTCACCAAGAGCTGCATGATTAATGGTTCGAGTTCACTTCGTGAAAGAAGACAATCTGCAAATATTCACAGGGTTGGTAACAAGGGATCTTTTCAGTGGCCAGAGTAGGACCAATGGGATCCATCCCCACCAGAACTTCACTGAGAATTACTTACAAGAAGTCTTTCTGTGTTATTTTCCTGTTGAAAAGCATGGCAGAAAGCTACAATGCACTTAGCAGCATAATGACAATAACTGTCCTATCTGCTGATATTCATTTTCCTTGTTGTACTTTCTCCTTCCTTCTCCAGAGGCTGGAATAATTCTGCTGAAGATCACTTAAATTTACACTTCTTGGGCATTGTTCCTGAATCACTATAATTTGAGTCATATCATTCAGAGGAAACCATCCTCTGAATGGTTTCATAACCAGTTTGCTTTTGAGCAGAAGGCTGAAATAGCTCACCTCCTGAGGTCCCACCAGCCTGAATCCTGCGATCCTGAGACCTCCCTGTGCAGATATATGGGATCAGGTGTTCTTGCCTGAGTCTCCTCAGGGTCTCCTCACACCTTGCACTAAGCAGGGAGCCACCTGTTCATAGCAACTCTGACACCGAACCTGTCCAGCCTTTCCCTGGCAGAGGAACCTGCTGCAATCTTGTATTTCTTCAAACATGACTTCTATCTCTGTATTTTGCCCTCTGTTCTCTTGCACAGACTTCAATCCATCAGCTTTGCTCCCTCCCGAGAGCAGGTTCACTGCTGTCTGCATGGTTTCTGTCTGTGATCTTTCAGGGCCGGTTTATTTTGCTTCATTGTTACCTACCTCTAGATTTTGTTCTGTCTTCACTGTATACTAAAGCAACTGTTCGTTCTTGAGTTCTACTTCTGCCACTATCTGAGCCCATGCAGCTCTGCTTTTTAATAAGAATCACTTGTTACTGAGAAAGACCCACGGCTGAGCAGCAAAGCCACTTCCACAACTACAAAATGCCATCCATCTCTCTCACACAACACCCAAATATCAAATGCAACAAAGCGAAATACCAGGTGCACTCACACACTTCACTGATTACTCCCCAGACTACACCTCTCCAAATGAACAGCAGCAGCCCTTGTGAGCTGGGACAAGACCTCAGTTTCTCATTAGGTTCACATTAATGGGAGCCCTAGGATTATTTAATAATAAATCTGTAGCAACAGTAGTATTTCTGTGGTGGATTAACACTGATGGGCAGCAAAGCACTACCATGCCACTCTTGCTCCACCCTCCTCAAAAAGACAGGAGGAAAACACAATGAAAAGGGATCATAGATTGAGATAAGGACAGGGAGATCACTCACCCATTACTGTCACAGGCAAAGCAAACCAGCATAAGGGAGATTAATGTACTTTAGTGCCTACTAGTAACTGACTACAGCAGTGAGAGACTAAAAGCAAACTAAAACCCCTTTCCCCTCCATCCACCCTTTCCAATCTCTCCCCCCAAGGCGGTGCAGGGGAACAGGACTGGGGGCTGCAGTCAGTACGTATCACTTCATCTCCGCCGCTCCTTCACGGTCCCTCTCCTTTCCTGCTCCCAGTGGGGTCCCTCCCACGGGATGCCGTCCTTCCCGAACTGAGCCTGCAGGGGCTGCCCACAGGCAGCAGCTCTTCAGGAACTGCTCCCAAATGGGTCCATACCATGGCGTCCATCCATCAGGAGCACACTGTTCCAACATGGGCAGCAACTCCTGCCAGATCACCTGCTCCTCCGTGGGCTCCACTTAATGTCTTCATATATCTATCCTACTATGACCTGGCTTAGCCAAAACTTCAGCTAACAGTGCCACTGTGCATGGAACCTCACTAAGGCAGCTCTGCCTGTGTTCCCATCTGAGATACAATCAGAAAGTCTCATGAGTGGGTAGCTTTTTTTTTTTTTTTTTCTTCATATGCAGACATTATAATTTACTTAAGAAGCGAGCTGTTATGTCTAATGACCCAAGTAGTTTTTTGGCTTTACTCCAACAGCAGAGAAGATACAAAATTAAGGGCTGGAAGCTGGCAGCTACCTTCTGACTAATCCTTCCTCCTCAACTGCCAGTTCCACCCACTTCTTAATCTTTTAAAGGAGCTTATCTGAAGATGCAGAGAAACTGAAAGAGGCCTTACTATTTTCACTAAATATTTGGATGTTTAATAAAATGGTTATCTAACTTGTTCAGCATACTGCTATATGGCTGGACATTTCAAAATTAAAATGCATTACATAGTCTGTAGCACTGTAGCCTCATTCAAATGAAAGCTCTCTATGACCAATATACAATGTTGAAGACATTTTATCAATGATCCAGCAGTGAGTAGGTGTGCTCACAAAAAGATAAACTGAAAATAGATCAGGTCAAATGTGGATTCCTCTGGCAGAATCAAAGACAGTTTTCCTTCTAGTAACCAGAATGGTGCTGACAGTACAACATAAGAGAATGTAAATGTGGCTTAAACCCATTTTTAAATCCCTCTACCTTGAGATGTACAAACTGCTCACAGGTAAGAATCTGGGGGTACCCATACAATTCAAACAACCTCTAGTTATGCTCACCTGAGTTGTAGTTTATTTAAATAAAATATCCAGCAAGTGTTTTCAGATTTCAGTGTAGATACGGATCTCATGGATACGTCTAAGTAGCCACGAATGGTATGGCTAAGAATAAATCCTTCAGGTTCTTACACAGCAAGAAAAGTGGCACCAATTTTAGAAATGCTACACTGAAATTTAGGGCATGGACTTCAATACCGCTTTTGCAAATCCTAAGACCTAGCTATTCTGCATAAACTGAAACAATCCATATAACTACTTTTTGTCCTATAACAAAAATGTTAAACAAAGAGAATTAAATTAAAATGAATTTTGGAATAGATTAGAAACTCTGATGTTAAAAAAAAATAATGAAAAAGATGCAAAAATATGCCACTGAGAAACATTTTTCCAAGGAGCTGAGACTGACCAGCACAGTTGCAGAAAATCAGATGAAAAATACTACATTGCTTTCTTACAGTTTACATTAAACTTAAGTGTTTTATTACAAAGGATGCATTCAGGTCTACTTGAAAGAATCCTTTTAAATATTTATTTTGTTTAAATGTTTAGAAAATATATAATTGCTGAGAAAAAAAAAAGGGTTAGTAAGTAAATGACTCTGTCTCCACTAGATACACACACAAGGTTGAGGAACACGAAAACATTTCTGCTGATGTAGGAGTTACCACTGATTCACCTGCAGCAATTGACTGTTTCAGTCTTCTTTCAAACCCCATAAAATACAAGGAAATTCTAGTTTGCTTTATTTATTATATTAACTTGAATTAGTTTGTATTTGCTGCAAACCACAAATAGGCATGTGGACAGGTTACATACTGTCATACAGTTATTCATTATCCTAAAAATTCCTCTAAAAATTTTGCTAATCTGCATGTTCCTCTCAGTGGATGAGGATTAAAAAAAAAAAATCTTGGAACCCCCTATGCCCACATTTCGATCTGAATTTGAGATCTTTCCACAGCTCCCCCCAGAAAACACTGGAGGCTGGAATGAAGTCCAGCTGCTGTCAGTCAGACTGAAGAGCTGGCTCCAGCTGTGGTGGCTTCAAGCATGTGCCTCTGCCTTTCTTGTCTGAGCTAGAACATGTCTGCTCAGAGCTAACTCTCCTACTGTCAGTGCAGTTCCTAACAGTGAAATAAACTCTTTACTTGCTCCTGAACAAAAATAAATTGTTTGATGGTATAACTGCATCTACGCTAGGGTTCTGCCAGGACAGTAGCTAGATGTGATTTTATTTTTAGTAATCCTAGCCTACATAAGTATGTGAGCAAGACTTTTAAATATAGACCTAGCCTTCATATTTTTCTTTATTAGAGCTCTAACAGAATGCCTAAAATGCAAACCACATCACAGAAATTAAGGGCAGGATATGGTCCACAGGAACAGCATATATTTATTACTTTTATCAGGTATAAATTTGCTTTATAATTATTCTTGTAATATGCAGTACATGAAAGAGAAAAAGCAGAATTATCTAAATCACATATACTCAGTGCCTCATAAAAGACTAAAATCGTATCATAGCCAGTATAAATGAATGCCATAGCTACTATGCATTTTAAAAGATCAAATTTTGTAATTTACCCAATTGCCTATGACAAACATGAAATGGAAATTGGGAGAAGTACTTGGGGGAGGGGAATAATTGTTTTACACACGTAATAAGGCTAGCAGAATTTTGTCATTTTTACAAAGTTAAGGTTTAAATTTTGATGGATCCTTGACTGTTAACAATTTTAAACTGAAAAATTTTGTCATTTGGGGGTTTATTTTTTAACATTGCCAGAAGGTCATTTTCTCCCCATCCAATGGCAACTTCTACATCCTAATATTAAAACAGTAACTACCCAGAAAAGGGCATTTCCTAGGGAGTAATGACTGGCTGGGAGGAGTTGATGGCCCGAGGCACTGCCGAGGGCCATTAACCCTGGCCGGTTATTAATCGCCAGGAAATGCCCTGCACCAAGGTTGTTATTGCTATTTTAAGCACAGATTTGGGGGTGTGGGGAAATGGACATCTTAGTGTACAGATTTTTTTAACGCATGATGCAATTTCCTTTGTTGCAGTTTATGGAGGACATTTCTAGAAAGAATGACTGCTCTGCCCAATACCCAGCCGGATTTCACAGATCATTTTGCAGCACAACATTGTGCTCACAGTAGCTTACAAACCCCTAAAAACAGTTGAGGGTTTTAAGGGTCTTTCTGCTCTCTCTAAATAATAGTCTATGTAGAAAAATGAAAGAAAATACAAACCTTAATAAGATGAATAAAAATATACAACTCTTCTTGTCACTGTCAGCAGAATTACATTCTAGATATATCTTTTTAATCACACCATCTTTATGTGTAGTGCATTTCCTTCATTGAGACTCCTGCTTAATGACCACTCACATTTCTCATCTAAAAGGAATTTTTAGCAATGGCAACAGCCAAAAAACAGCCTGAACCAGTTTCAGCTGATGCTAACCATTAAGAAGTTTGTCTTTTCCAATAATCAAGCAGATTGGGTCATTTTCTAGGAGATGGCTGGTGAAGTATTTCAGAAACTGCTTTAATTTTCTCCTAGTTCTTACCCTAAGGCTAAAGTTTTAAAGATGTGCTCATAGTCCTCACAAAATTGTGAAAATTGTTCTTTTCTTGCAGAGATCAATAACTCACTCTCCAAATCAAAGCGATACTCTTAGCGTACGTACAAATAGTCCTCTGCCATACTGCACCACTTACTATTTGTCAAACCTTAGCTGTGAAAGTAAAACAAACAAAATAAGGCATGGCTTTATAACACACGGCGTAAGGAAGTACAGTTCTGCACTAGAGCAGTTTGACAGGTTTCTCAACAAAGCGGTCCTTTCCAAGTGCACAACACAAAAGAGCTTCTCACATTTCTCCTCAAGGTCCTAATTTGTCACCACAAACATGTACATTTGAATCATAGATTGATTGTCAGGATCTCACTGAATTTACCATGAGGTTATATTTTCAGTTACAAATTGCAGTTTCCTGAAGAAGACGTGTGCTTTCTTGAAATAAAATTCACTCAAACTGATGCTGGGAACGTCTTTCCACTTTGCCAGATTAATAACCATATTCTTAAAAAGATAGTAACAATAATAAAAACTGAATACTGTGGCAGTTGGGGCCAACTGGTCTGACACATACTGCGTGATCAGAACCCCAAAATGCATGAACAGACATCATTTCCATGTAAAACTTCAGCAGGCTTTCTTGTGTTTCTTTATGTGGAATTGTCTGTGGCGACCCTCTGGAAATGTAGCACTTCAAATCTTAGCAACTTGAAGACAGCACTTGAATTACATAACCCTTAGTACACCACTTCAAACTAATTGCATTTTCATCTCAGCTTGAGTTTACATAATGTAGTTACAACAGGTTGTCAAACGCCATACAGGCCCAGGGATCCCAAGGCTGAGGCAGGACTGGGAGGTCAGAGCAGGCTTCTGACCCTGCAACTAACCATGCAACTTTAGGAATGGGTTTCACAGCTCAGCATCCCTTCTCTGACGCAGACCAGCAGCAGCTCTCCAGGGCAAGTTTTAAGTAATATTTCCCTAGAAAACTCTCCCAGCTTTTAAGAAATCTGTGGCACAGGAATTCCCTGAGCCAGAGGTGATGTACTCCATAGGCTTCTCCAAATATTTTTTCCAGTAGGTTCTTTCTCAGCCTATGTATGCCTCTGGCACCAGCAGTGTGTTCTGTAAGAACACGTCCCACAGCCACAGTGGCATGTGGAGAGGTGTCCCCTGCCACTGACTTCCACCTGCCTCCCCTTCTGATGCCAATCCAGCTGCACCCTTGCTGAGACAGGGCAATCTGAACTGCAGACTATTCAAAATGTGTAAATAAAGTGAACCAATACTGTGGCATAATGATGGTTTTTGCTTGGCTCTGTCTTCCTTTCCTATAAATTCTATGTTTGATATGGTTTATTTCAATGTTATTGAGCATTAAGCTGAGATTTTCATAGTGCTCTCTACTGCAACCCTAGCATAGCTAGCTTTGAATCAATCATTGTATATATAAATTTAATACCGTTTTCTCCCACGTGCATCACTACATTTATCTTCATTTAATTTTATCTGGCAGTTCATTGGCCAGTCACTCGGTAGTGTAAGATCCTTTGCAATCCTTTGCAGTTCACATCTCATCTTCATCCCCCTATACTACCTACTATTAGCAGAAAAGTTCACATTTCTGAGATTCTCACTCTTTTCCAGATTGTTAATAAACATTTTAAACAGCACAGAATGCAGTACAGATCCCTAATGAATTTTACTGGAGCTCTCTGTCCACTGTGAAAATTGAGTATTTATTTCTTAACATCGTTTCCTGTCTTTAACTTGTTATTTATTCATGCAAATTTCTTTTGGCAACTTACTTTCTTTCAAATACTTCAGTGAGGGACCCTATCAAATGCTTTTGGAAGCCTAAGCTGACTTCATCAGCTGAGTCTCTTTTGATATTCTCAAAGAACTTCTTTTTAAGGCATGGCTTACTACAAAAGGGGTTCTTAGTATTCTCTCTCCCCAACTCCCTTTTATTATCATCATTTTCTTTTTTACTAATTCTCTTTCTTACAGGAGCATTTATCAGTTTGTATGCAAGGTCTGCAGACCCCCTGATCTCTCCTAAAAAGAGGTGCTATGCTGACCACCTACCAGTTCTCCACTATTTTTCAAGCCTCAAGCAGATTTACTCTAGCCAACAGTATTTTCAAACTCAGAAAGAAATGCTGATAATAGATGTACATTTTCCTGTATTTTCTCATTTCTTCACTAACACCTAAACATCAAGAACTTAAAATCTATAGCGCCGCTTTCTGTAGTTCATCCTCATCACCATTAATGTTTAAGTCATATGAGGTTTTAGCATTTGTTATGACTTGTGGAAGAGCCTTTCTCAGAAAGCTTCCTTCCTTATAAGAAAATGTGGTCTCAAAAGCCCAATACATCAACATTTCTGTTGCTAGCTTCTGTTTTTGTTCACTTGTTTTTGCAAATAGAAACTGCTGTGCCTACAGAAATGGATGGGTACCACTGGTGTAAACCCACTGAGTAAATCAGAGTTCTTGATGAATTCCTCCTCAGAGTGCACAGAGGAAAATGCATCCTGCTAGCTCACGAAGAGCTGAACTAGCATCAGGAGCAATGAGGACACCCTCAGGATACAGGTGAGTGAAAGCTCCCCTGGAATACGCAGAGGTGTATTTTTCAGCATGTCTGCTCTTCTTTATGGCAGCACTTTTCCACCCCTTTTCCAGGCAGCATCATCCTGCACTGTTTTTCATCCTCCCTTTTCCTTGTTTTGAAAGATGAAGAGGCAGTCATATGCTCCATGCTCTGAAGCCTCTTCTCTTCTATCCACCGCAGCAGTCACTGGACATTGAGAAGTCTTGGCCATTCTTGCACTCCATCTTATCTAGGACCAAGTGGTTTAGCTCCTGGACAAGGTAACTAGTAGGAGTGCTTTACTGCAGGCTTGTTCTCCCTCTTCGGCTAGGATTTCCTCTGATGTTAAGGGACTCGGCCTGCTGCCAGTTTTCTGTAGTGAAAGGGATCTTTTCCATATGGTGAATTTAACAACTGCTGTGTGGGCTTTTTCACCTCCTACCAAGCATCCATGAAGGCTGGGTTTGGGAAGTTTAAGCTGCAGCAATAACAAGTTCTGGAGATTTTAAATGTAATTTGTGGATCTGAAATTGAGAACAGGGAACCCAGGTAGGTGCTCTGCACTGCTGGGCACTTCCATGATAGACAGTGGGCATGCTTCTGGGCAGCATGGCTTGTGGCTCCCTTCCTCTGTCCTTTCTAGATGATGTGGATGCACACATCAGTAGGTATCTGGAATATAAAACGTGCTTTCCCTGTATGGAAAGCCATATCTATCTATACTAGCCCAAGAAATACCAGGCATATATGGAGAACAGCTGACTGACAATATGATCTTCATTTCTTCTGAACAGGACTTGCAAATACAAAGATGATGGTTCTGCTTTTCACCTTCTCTAATTACACATATTATAAATGCTATTACAAATACCAAAAACAAATGTTAAAATGAGCTATTACCTTATATAACCTGGCTACTAGCTCAAAATGTAAATACAGTGTACACTACACAATCCCACAGACCTCTGAACACCCATCAGAAGTAAAAGCTATAATAATGCCTGCAAAAATATACAAAATATTCCTAATATACCTAGTAAGAAAGGCAAGCTTGACTTTTTTTTTTTTTACAGTAGAGCTGTGATTTCTATGACTCCTCTATATCTAAAAAAGTTTTTTTGTTTGTTTTGTCTCAGAGAAAACCTACAGCAAAGATTTTTATTTTTTTTTCAGATATGTCATTCAATTCCTCCCAGTCACCAGATTACAAGGTCTACTGTTAGTGCAGACTGCAAGGGAAAAGCACAAAACATAAGCACAAAAATGTTATTCACAGTCTGTGGATTAAATCTACTATTAAAAGCAGAGTTGGTCCTATATATAAAGCTTGATATGTAGGATCCCACTTCAGGGATCACTTTGGTAAATTAATCAAACCTCTCCATGTAAAGCATCTAAATAACCACTATTGCTGTATGAAATATATTTCCATTCAACTTATAACTTCAGAAATATTTTTTAACACAGCTTTTTTCTTCCCTAAAGGTTATTTACAGGAACAAAGTAGTCATGTATGCCTGTTCAACTATATTTTCCTTGCTGGAACACCTTTTTTTCTCTTCTCTGTGTAGAGTTTAACTAAAAAAAAAAAAACAAAAACAAACCAACCAACCAACCAAACAAACAAACAAAAAAACTCAAAGAAAAAGCACTAGCTACTCTATTTCACACCTCTATGGACTCTATGGATTAAAAACAAAATATAATAAAATATTACTAATTACTCCAGGAGATTTTTTTTTTTGAGAATGCTACAAAGAAGCTGGTTATCAGCCTGGAATATAGTGATCTGCTGTTCTCTCTAACAGTCTAACATGGCTATTCCTGACAGGTGTTCCTGGGACATTCTGAACAAAATTGTTGAACAAAAATATATCTTTAACAGTTTCAGCCTTGAAAAGCTGCTCTCCACTGACTAACTGTCAGAAGGACTGTCAGCAACATTCTGCATGCAGCAGAACAAACAATAGGAAGACAAGATTTTTAAGCTTAGCTTTGGGGTCCTATTTAATGTTTCTAGCAGAACAGGTTTCTCAATTCAACACGTCACAACGCTGATATCTGAATTACAGAAGCGGTGTCACAGCTGACAATCTGGTATCTTACATAAGTTCCTCAGAATCATACAGCAGTCTGGACTCATTTGTGTTCACTAAGAAGGCCAAAAAGTTAATTTTAGGACTTCAGTATACAAATACAGCAATACTGGAAAATACTCAGTTTGGTATAATCAAAGATTCCGGTTATTCTTATAACAAATCTCTCAGACATTTGCTGGACTGCTGTCACACCTGTAGTGAATGACATTACACATGCAATTTAAATATTTAGATTTTGAATTAATTTCCATATTTTTTGGTACCAATTACACTTTTGGAAAGGCAGTGAAAGACTACCTGGCAATTGTGCCCATCCCCGCATCACAGAACCCTCAGTTCACATTGTTCATCAGAGAATTGTTTTGCCACTTTCAGGCATTGCCCCCCTCAAGCATGTTTCTCCCCAGTGCAGATGCTGCAGAGGCTCCAGGGAAACAGGAAGCCTTAAAATCTTTGACTAGCTACTAGGTAGTGTAAATACAGACCTGTTTATGGGAGTGGAATAGGCATCTGTGTAAGGAGCTGATTTACCAACTCAAATGAGCAGGTTTAGCTATGATAAGCATAAGGTTTGGATGAGGACCAGCATTTAGAGTTTTTCTGAAAAAACAAAGTATTACCGGCACTATGTCCCATTCCCCTGAAATCACCAAAAATGACTCTCGTAACTTCCAGCTCCACTGTGCACACAGCTCCCGGTTTTACTGGCACACAAAGATATATTGCCATTACTGGTGTTCACAGTTCCCAGCACAGATAACAGCTACACCCTAGCTAATGTCAAATACATGAACACAAAATTTCAGCAGTATGTTCTCTTGCAAGGTTTTATGGTTTTCATTTCAACTTTCTCAGCCACTTTCTACTGATCATTATAGCTTGTAGACTTTTGCTAAAGTAAAAGTGAATTCTTCTTTTCTTCAGAGTTTTTATTCCTGATTATATCATGGGGGTGAAATCTACTTGGCCAAGCTAATATTTCCTAAGTAATTAGTTTCTTGAATACATGGTAAAATACCATATTTTTTTAGCCAAATTTTGGCTGGAAAGTACACCAATTCACCATGTAGTCAGGTACCTCATTAGTAAACAGAATATGGAAGTACAACTACAGTGGCATTAGTATCAGTACTTTTGCTCCACTATCTAAAGCACTTCAAATATTTCATGTTAAAGCAGACAAATGCTCATCAACCATCCATGCAATGTCTGTTTTGAAACAAACAAACAAACAAAACCCTACCCTTTCTAGCCCCCTCCCAAATTCTACTGCTGAGCAAAATATCCCTCTGGCAACTGTGTTAGCTGTTGCGTCCCTCCCCAGCATCATGCCCACCCTCAGCCTACTTGCTGTCGGGGGCAGAGAAGGCCTTGATGCTGTGCAAGCACTGCTCAGCACAAGCTGAAACACCAGTGCATTACCAACACTGCTTTGGTCACAAATCCACAACACAGCACCATATGTGCCACTATGAAGTTATTGATTTTCTTCTTGAGTTTTAGATTAACGCAGCACACAACAAATAACCTGTTACTTTACTGAGCAGGGATGCAAAATTTGCAAAGAAGTCAGCTTTATGCTAATTCAGAAAGGATATTTTCATATTACATTTAGGACCGTGAAATTAATAAAATAATTGTTTCAGTGTTTCTCACTGTTAATTTCTCAGTCTCTAGCATTAAAGAACAAAACCAATACATTTTATGCTGATTAATAATTGAATAGAATGATAAATCCTATGGTATCAGATACTGTATGTGGTTATAAGAGAGAAAAATAGAAATACTTAATAGATGTATTAAGAAAAACTTAGTTAACCATGTAAGGAAGATGTTTGGAAATAACAAAGACAGACCAATATACAACAATATCAACCAATATAACAACCATATCTGGAAAAGTAAAAAGGACATAACAAATAGAAACAGACCAATTTCCTTCTCACTTTCACAGCTCTCTCTGACTGAAAGAATGTTTTCTGGGCATACAGGACAGCAGTGGACACTGTTTTTCACACTGCCTCATTTGAAAATTTAGCAGTAAACAATGCTGAATAAAACCATATGTTTACAATGGTCTCAACCACATTGCTAACGTAGCACCTTACTGAAATAAATGAAGTACTAGAAGGAAAACAATCCCGTTTTCAACTGCAAATCATGAACAGAGAAGCACCCAACTTATACAAGCAAACAAAAATCTTGGGCCTGTACTGTGAACACCACCTAATTCCTCATTGATTGTTTTTGTATGGAAAAAACAGTAGTAGTGATATTAAATTCACTTAAAAATAAAAAAAAATAAAAATAAAAAAAGAAGTCAAGATGAAATAGCAAAGATTTTGATGGTACTTCACAAACAAGCCTACAAAATACAGTTCCTCTCTCCTCCTGCTTTGTCCTCTACTTGGACCCTTAAAATTCTTTAATTCACCACCCAGTGGCATCAATGCAAGTTTCTACTGGTGGCAGCTTTTTGCCCAGGTCCACTTGAACTGGATTCAGGGCCAGAGAAGAAGAGAAGCCTGGGAGAAGCTCCAGACAGAGGTGACTCTAAGCTGCAGGCAAGAATCAGGCCACCCACTAGCAGGGAGCACACAGTGCATCTGCACAAGCGAGATGCTCGTTTCTGATTTATAGAGGCAAGGAGTCACAGGTATGTGACATTATCCACTGAGATGTGGGGGTGGTTCTCAAAACCCCTTTCAAAAATTACTTTAAATACTAGGCTTTATTAGGGGAATTTAGCATCCCCTTTTGTATTATAGTTTGTTTCTTCCAAATAGCATGTGATACAACACTGCTGTAGCACTGTCCTGTAGTGAGGTACATATTTAAATTTATAAAAGAAATTGGACATTAAAATGCTTGTATTACATAGCAAAAGTCATTATGTATCAATTATGATTTGTTTTTAATATTTACTGTAGCAAGGTTTCTTTGCTGTAGTCACTTATGTCCTCACCTCAGCTTTGCTTTTGTCTAAGCAGATGTCATTTTTTGCTTGTTAATTTAGCTCACCCAGACAGTTCTCAGAAACTGCTTTTAGTTTTAATAATCCCCTCCTGCCCCTCGACCACATCAATTGTAAAAGTCTTTCTAGAGGTGTGAACAGGATTTGGAGAAAAAAATATATATATAAAATTCTGCAAGCTCTAATTACACAGAGTATTTCAAAATAAGCATCAAGAGACTTTTGCTAAGTGAACAACATTCTGTTTCCAGTTAGCAACAAATTTACCATTATAATAATGACACTTAGTCAAGTTCACAGACACGTATTAAAAATCCCCATGAGCAAAGGGAAGGTACAGTGCCGGGTGCTGCTTCCCCTGTGCCCACGCAGCATAACCAACCCCTAAGACACCACAGCAGCAGCCACAGCCAACGTGAGTAGCTGAATTCACATTCTCAAAGTAATAACTCACATAGGAAGGAATGAAGATATTCACCATGAGAACTACAGAAGAGTGGGACTTCTTCATCCCACATGAGGAGATAGGTCTCAGAAAATTCACATTTTCCTTTTGAAATTGTCACTAGGTCTTTCCCTCACAGCAGAGAACAGTTTAGACTCAAGCACAAAATACCGAGAGATTTTTGGTGAAGATTGCAATAGATCATTCCCAGAGCAGAAATGGCAACAGTCTGCCTGCCTGCAATATCCAGGACTTTGGTAAAGGATGTTAAAATCAGAGAATTAAAACATTATCTTTAGGTTCACGCTTGCATTATTATGAAGCCCAAACACAGTAAATAAAGTGACGTGAACCTCAGTAATGAAATACACAGTCCATGTATAATGAAGTAGGACATTAAACATGCAGCATTTAGACTTTGCTATCAATAAAATGTGCTCAAGCACTTTTATAGTTCCAGATGTGTACACTGAAACTCCAGGAACAAGAAAAAATATCTGTCTTCATGCCATAATACATTCAGGAATGTTCACTTATTTTGTTCATAGCTGAACTATGGAGGTAATAACTTCAAGACAGAAGATACCTAGGCTCTGGGATTTTGAGCTCTTTCTGTTCGAAATGATGATTGAAGTGAATTTTACTTTCCACCTTGTTGTTCTTATTCACTAGAACAGGAGCTGAAAACCACTTATGCCAGCTAGCTGGCGTCATTGCTCACAACTTTCATTATTACCTTCTAGACAGATATTCCCCATAGCCAAGAAGGTTCTAACAAAACTCTCTCACTGTAGCAAAGTTAACTTTAAGTCAATGTTCCTTCTTTTCTAGTAAAGCAGCCAATTACTTATGAGAATATCAGAAGTATCTTTCACATTTGGATTAAAAATGAAAAGAACAAAAATTCCTTTTATAATCAAATTCAATTAACAATGAAAATGAATACTATAGGTTTCATCTTTAAATATAATTTTGTATGCAAACTTATTCACAGAAGCACTGATAAGCATCCACACTAGAATCAACTCTTTCCTTAATATTATCTATTTGAATGTAAATATCAGTCTAACTAAAAATGATTGTTCTCTATTTGTGTAACAGTCATTTCACAGTATTTGCTGTCATAAAAATGATTTGGATGAGCTTTTCTGTTTTTCAATACCATACTCATGTCAGTAAGGAAACTGGCTTTCTGTTTAACAAACATTAAATAGATGAGCTTTTACAGACCTATAAGCTAGAGATTTTAAATAAGTATACTGCATCTTTATGATTTAGTGGTACTTACTTGGTTTGGAAAGTCAGCCTTCAATTCCGTAATGCTTCTACACCAATATGCTGCTGTTTTCTCGCTGATCAGTTCAATGTTTAGAAAAGAGCCTTGGCCTGGGCCATACAAGGGACCCGAAGTAATTCCACGCACAATCCTTGGAGAAACATTGGTCACAATATCCTGCAAAACAGTGAGACCTGTCAGAATGGCTTTGCAAAGTGAGGATGTATATCAGTGAGGTCTATGACATAATAGAAACTTACCTGAATCTGATGTTTTAAAAATTCTGTTAGCTACATTGGAGCAGAAAAATGTTTGCTCTGTGTGTGAAATGGTATGATAAATTATTTCAGCTATCAAGAACGTGACAATACATGACATCTATCAACTGCCATGCACAATATCATTCAGATAATGTTTTTGTGTTGGGTAGATGGGAAACAAAACTTTGTATAAATATCTGTGCAGGCCTCAGTCATATAACAGAATGCATGGGAACTATCATCCCCCAGAGAAGGTAAAAGGTTGTGTCCTGCATTAATAAGTGAAGTGCAAAGGGGTGCTGCCCTCCAGACTCTCTGATGAGAAGACAGAATCACAGGTCGAGTCTCTAGCAAACATATATCAGCATGTCAGACTTCACATATGAAATGATATGATAAAAAGAGATCAAAGTCAAAAAATAAGAGCAAAACCAGTTCAAATTAAGATCAGTACTGCAAACCACAACATTTCTGAAGGTCAGCATAAGGTTAGCAAACAATTTTGAAATAGACAGTAAACACATAAAATGTTGATTTGTTTAGTAGTCTTAATTAAGCTACAATGTCACCATATCTATATTTACAAAGAACTGTAAATTCCAACATTATTTAAAACTAAAGAGAAACATAGATGGTAAAGTGTTCTTTTTGCCAATTTCCAATTAAAAATAATTTTGAGTAAAGGTCATTTATTTACAAATCTATCAGAATTATTTGTTTAAGTACCCCTCCTCACCATCTTGTCATTTTTAGTGAGATAACATGAACCTCCATTAGTATATAGCAATTAAGGTCAATTTACATATTTTAATTAAGAACCATCCCATATAAAACAATTAGGGTAATAGGCATACTAACTGGATTTCATAACATTTGGACGTTTTTCCAACTAGATAGACAGGAAACCTTAATTAGCATTAATTAGCACTGATCTGCATATGTTTGATAAGGCATACCCTTGCCACAAAAGATTATTTATTCTTGAATCTGCCAAATGTTACAGTTACAGAGGATAAAGGGACTTTTCTTCACACTGTATGTAAATTTGGGATAATCTTCATTTGTTTATAAAGTTGAATTACTTATTATACAGTAAATATGCACTAATATTTTATAGTGATAGATAATTATACGTCCATTCACATATGTAGAAATGATACAAAGTAATCTTCCCAGTTCATCTATTTTCAGACCTAATAGTAAATCTGGAACACTGACATCCCAACAATCCTCAGTTTTCCTATAACAGTATTTTGCCTTCAACACAAAAGCTTCACCTCCCTCTCAACAGTTAAATTGTATTTTCAGAAAAAAAAATAATTTGGAACATTTTCTGAATTGATGCAAACCCAAGGCAAACAGCAAAGTACGCTCCCCTCACTCCAAAACAGATTACAAAAATTGGAGTTTATGCAGAAGAACCATTTACATCAGTTTGCTCTGCATTATCTTCTTGAGCACTACCTGCTCCTTGTAAACTGCATCAGTAGAGTTTGACTCCATCACAGAAAGGTATTCATACACACAGGCCAGTGCTACCAGATCATCTAGCATGAGAAAACATGTAAAGTCAATGACTTAAATGCTGGCAAATGACCTTACTCCTGCTAGCAAAGAGTGCATATAGTCATTTGCCAACAGGTACGAGTTATTCTGACCATGCTTTAGGCCACCATGAGCTTCTTTTTGCCATGCCCCACTCAGTCAGAAGACATGTAGCTAAGGAAGCATGGCACTAAGCCCAAGCTAGCAGCTGCCTGTTGGTTTGTTGCAGGTAAGATGATTCCCACTTTGCAACTGGCTCGTGGATTTGCATATGCCAGACAATGCTTGGAGCCACCTATGGTACTGTTTGTTATCTTACTATGTGCATGCTTTGTTTTCTTCCAGTCTCCCTCTCAGTTTACTAAAGCTAAGAATTCAAAGATTGACATATTACAGCCTTGAAAAAAACTCTTGTGGGACACTGACAAAGCCTCGGCCTGCTTCCCTACAAAAACACTCTGAAGTTTCTGCATCTGTTTTGGGTCTCCAGGCAATTGCTTCTCTCTCTTAAGAACAGAGACCTCTGCTTAGACCCTATGACTGCTGTTGAATCCCCATGGCTTCAACACACTTTTTCCCAGAGCTCAGGCATTGCATTTTTTTTCTGGGACGATTCATCTCTGCAGGGTCCCATGAAGTTGAATCAGGTAATGCACAGACTTTGCAAACTGTCTCAAAA
The DNA here is from genome assembly GCF_009819795.1 of Aythya fuligula. Taxonomy (NCBI): domain Eukaryota; kingdom Metazoa; phylum Chordata; class Aves; order Anseriformes; family Anatidae; genus Aythya; species Aythya fuligula. The sequence continues at coordinate 29,883,465 of NC_045566.1, read as the reverse complement.
GCAGTTACTTTTCACTTTAATGACCACAAGAGATGCACAGAGCCACATGAAACAGTAAACACACATACATCTATTTGCCTACATTCTTTACTCTTGATTTTTCTCAGAGATTTTGTGAGATTCTCTTTGGTGCTAAGGGACCTTTCCCTGCCGTCCCCTGCCAGCACACAGCTGCTCCTTCAATCAGCAGCTCCCACTGCCTCCCTACTGCCTCTGTCTCACAGGACCCCTCTGCTGCGTCCGTGCACCACTTTGTTATCTTTCCTGACCAAGCTGCTTCTGCTTCCAAAAATCCTTCCTGGCTTTGAAATCCAAACATTACCACCTGGCTCCTTTGTCTTGGATCCTCCCTAGAGGAATAGGCTGTCCTTATTTAAGATCCCATTACTCATTTGCCTCTACTAGCTCAGAGTGAGCTAGATGGAGAGAGTCTGTAATGACTGACACGCTGGCATCTCTCCTGTCTCTTGTTAGCACATGACAGCCCCAGACACAAGAAGACTCACAGTTCATGGAAACAAAATGGAATTTATAACTTATGTGATGATTCAAGGAATCTGTCTATGTACATACAGAATAAAATCATACAAGTGACAGAAAGGAAAATTGTCTGAGATAAGTGTGAAATACCCATACAAAACTTGCCTTACCACCATCTTCCTCTTCAGTCTCCTGCCACAGCTATGAAATCTAAGCAGGGAGAGAGTTAGGCAAGGGATCTCTTGGCTGGGCTTAGCCAACTTCATTTTCTTCAGTCTTTGAAGTGAATTTTAATTGATATCACAGGTTATTTTACTAAGATAGGAAGTCCTGCTGTTTGATCACTTCTAACTGGTTATCTCCAAAACAGGAGGTAAAGGCCAGAGCAGCTGGAATAGCCTCAGTGCTCCAACACACCAGGGTTGTGACAGAGTATCTTCTGGTTTGAATAGCAATTTTCCCTGTTTGTAGGAATGATGTGGCCAAATGCTGGTGCTCTTCATTCATTTTCCTTACTGAAACTTCAGGAAAACGCAGAAAATTTCCCCACACAACCCTTTTACTGTTGATATGTGCATAAAAGCTACCATGGAACTGATGCAGGAAGCTTGAGAGGGAACACTTCAGTGTATGAACATAAAAAAAAAAAAAAAGTAGACTTTAAAAAAGGCTGACTGCATCAAAGAAATGACTCAACTGACTAATTGGTCTGGTCCCTGGATACAGGTAACAGTTCATGTCTGCATATAGGAATAGGAGTATGTCTCCAAACTCCAAAACTCTTAGAGTAGCTCTTACCCAAGACAGAAGCAATAAACCATCCATGGGAAAATAGCACAAAGCTTTCACATACCATGAAGACCAAGGATAGAAGACTCTTAATATAAAGCAACCACGAGAGAAACAATTCTTATACCTGACCACACTAAAAGACAAAGCTACAGAGGAAAAATAAATAAATAAATAAATAAATAAATATAGGCAAAGGTGAACAGAAATGGAAAATTAATTTGTTTCCTGGGGAAATTTTGCAAACTAAGGTAGATTTCAGGATCACAGAAACTGTATTCAGCATCAGATTCCAGCAAAACAATCTAGTTTTGGGGAGTTAATGCAAGCCAAGAGAAACAGTAACAGCAAATGGAATCAAGGGCCAACTGTGACTCATGAATATTTCAGTTACTGAATTACTTCTTTTGCCTCAAAAGCTGATTCCTCTCCCCAGGAGGGCACACCAAAAACATATCAATCCCTGAAATATTTCTAGCTCAGGATGTCTCCTAAGAAAGTTGTGTTACACACATAAAATGCCACTATCTGCTGCTTTCAGAGTCCCCTTTTCTGCTTATGAACAAGTCTAGTTTTCTCATGACTTGAAACTGTGTAAATTTTCATTACACAAGTATTTTTATTCCTGTTGATTAATTAAAACACTAAGAAAGACCCAAGGCATTGATCAAGCCCCATTTGCTCTAATAATCCTTGAACTCTACAGTCAGATCTTCAAATTCCAAGTCTAATGGGCTGGGAGTTTTGAAACAACATCTTAAGATAAACTCTAAACACACAGATGCTTTCTAGAAGTTAACTGTAAATGAAGATGCAATTCAGGGTGTCAGCTCGTGTTTTAATATTCACTCTAAAACTTGTTTTACTTCACACTGTCCACATTTTCAGTTAATGATTGCCACAGATTTCTGTATTGTCAAAACACAACCATGCTGAGAGAGAGAGAGAGACCTATATGTTTGGGCAGCAGGGACATTCTGAGTTTTAAGGGACCCAAAGGGATGTCAGGCACGGTGTTAGATCATGCGATAAGCACATTCATTGTGTGTTTCAGCTAAAGTGATCAGCTGAGAAATAATTCACATTGTGAATATTAACATTGGCATCTGTAGGCGTGGAAATTAATGACCCATACAAACGAATCAATCTATTCACCCCTCTCTCAGAGTTATTGTTTTAGGGGAACCAAGAAGACAGCTCTTTATTAGCAGGGTTCACATTTTTATTTCACAATCATCTCTCCTAGAAAATAAAAGTAGAAAAAGTTTGGAGAAAAATGTGTGGAGATGTGAAGTGCAGTGGAATATAGTATAAAACATATCCCAAAAGGTATACCATGGCCTCATGCCAATTCAATGAATGTAGTTATATTAGGCAAATATAAGAAGAACCAAAAGTATAATTCAATATTATTTTTCATATCAAAGCTCTAATATGTTGCTATTGATTTGCAGATCTTGAAGCAGTCTTTCTCACCTATTTTTCCCCAAAATATCATAGCTAATGGTATTTTAATAAACATTTTAAATAATAAAGTTGCTTAAGAGAACAAATAGACATATATATTTGGGACATGGAATGAAAACTAGTTAATGATACCTTCAATATATTAACTTGTTATACAAGCATTCAGCCCTGAAGTACAATTCTGCAATGCAAGTATCCACAGTACAATCAAGCTTTTGAATAAGATTTTGGGATTTTTTTATAAATACATTTAATAACACTATACCAAGTACTAATGTGTTTTCTTCATTCTGGGAGGCTTCTGAGGCACAGAAGAGCTTGCTTCACACTGTTGGCCCCCAAAGTCAATGAAAGTCAGTGAATAGTTTGAATTAAGCTTTTTTAACTTTAACTTATTAAAACGGATAGGATTTAGTGACCTTTGTCAGTTTCTTTTCATTAATATGAGAAAAAGATTTAATACAGTGAGCAGATTACTACTTTTTACAAAGTTAATTTATTTGACCTTTCTTTATTCCAGGGAGTGAGGGCATTATACTTGCCAAGTAGAGTTATCTGTACAGTCCTGGGGTTACTACTCACTAAATGTCAGTATCAACACTGATATAGCCACAATGGCCTCATTGTGAAGAAGAGATCTAAATAAACACCTTGTTAAGGCAATTTTAGTCAAGGATCTCAATACAGCATATTTAACGTTAGCAGACAGTAAACTGCAATGTGAAAAAAAAAGCCCAAATGTAAATTTCTGCTTTACTATATTCGGTACACCTTCTTCATTATCTAAACAACAAAACATAGTAGCTGAAAATGCAGGTATTTAAGCAAATACTGCTGTACCTTTTTTCTCCAGGTTATCAAAGATCTATTTAAAAAGCTATAAAGATTTCAAAACTCAGTAGACATTAAATATTTTTAAAGCTCATTTTCTAAATGCTTTAATCAACCTCTCAACATCATTTCAGTTTTCCCTAATTACAGTAGAGCGTGATGTACAAAATCACCTATGTAAAAATATGGAGGAGAAGGAGATAGTGCCCTTTTCTGCCTAATATTGCAGCAGCTAAAGCATTCTGGAAATCTGGCTCACTGCTGTTTGCACACCCTCACAGATACAAATGGCATCACAGACTTATGTCCTCGTAATTCCCTGCCAACTCTCACTCAAGGTCTTGTGATGATTTGCCTCTTCTGTGACTCAGCTGTCTAGCCAGACTGTGTCTAGTATCACCCCTTCTGGAGTTTTAACCATCTACAAAAGGCAAATGAAACCTGAAGCAACAATACCACTTCATACAGCACTGTTCCTATACATCATTATGAGTTGTTCTTCACTTTCTCTCCTCCATCAGAGCTGTGAGACATGTGACATTTCCATAGGGTTCTTTTTTCTGAGACCAGAACAGGGACTTGCTCTCCTGAATGTCTCCATAGCTCAGAATTTCTCAAGCTGAGCTTGTCTGGCTCCTTCTAGCAGAAAGCTAAATACACTGCAAGCACCTCCACAAACAAATTCCACCCATTCCATCAGGTACAACCATGCAGATTCACAGAGCTCACTAACTTCCACAAAGACCTTATCAGCTAGTGTAGGATTTTTATGACATATTTCTAGACCTACTGGTTCATGGAGCAGGGCAGGTATATTTTTTTTATGATTTCTGCCAATGGTGGTTAGATGTGGCAGCAGGCAAAGCACGCAAACCACCATGCTGTGCTGTTTTCCAGGTTATGTTGCACACAATGTCACCTGTTGAATTTCTAACACTTGTATTAACCATTTTAATTTACTTTGGACAGGGAACTGGCCAGAATTTACGCTTTCTGTACAAGTGCAAAATCTCAGCAAAGTCACTTCCTCACCCTCTCCTCCTCTTTCCCTGAGTGAATATTGGAGCATTTTTCTTTTTTATTTTTTAGAAACCCTGGAACTACCTTGACAGAAAACTAATCTCAGAACATCCCACCATGCAGAAACTGTTCTAATCTCTCCACCACCAGATATGAGAAATTTAGTACTATACAGACACCTCCTTTTATTTTTTTTATTGCTTTTGTGAGTAAAGACTAGACCTAGCCCTCTCTTTCCTCTTCATTGCTTTGCTTCTCCTCAAGACAGACAAGATATAATGATAAAATGACATAAAATAATTATTTTTCAAGTTCTTTCATCAAAATAAGAACTGTATTAAAAATCTATTATTTCCTCAGCCTTCCACAATCATTCACTCTGGCAATTTAAACCATGAGAGTACTGATCTCTCCACTAGTACAGAACAGATCTTGAAAAAGAACGGTGCTGTTATTTATAAGTTACACTTCTTCATCTTTTACTTACAAGATCTAATATGCTATAGAGGGAAAAGGTTACTTTAAAAAGTATTCTTGTCTTTTGATGGCTGTTTATCATGTGCTTGCAAAATAGAGTTAATTTGACTGGCCATTTTTTGTTTTTCTCTGAAGATGAAAGCACCCAAATACCGAAAGTCAGGAGTACAAAGAGTGCTTATAAATCTTCCTTAATATTCTACTCTATTTCTAGACTGAATAAGCAGAGTTATGCAAACTATTAAAAAAAAAAAAAAATAGACCATTACCTCATAAAAGTTTTTACAACATTAAACCATCCCATTTGTGTTTATTAAACCAATTTAACATTACAGCTCCAGCAAGCAAGCAAGCTTTCCAAATCAATAAGTTAGCACAGAAGAGTGCAGCCCCATAAGAGAAAAAGCACACGTCAGGATTTTGGAGAAAAACTGCTGAAGCACTCACATTGTATGAAAGACAAATGACAACTGGTTGGAGATTTAGTTACCATGTATTTAACATTCTTTGTATACTGTCTCATTAGTGTGTTAAGATGTAACCATAAGAATGCATGAGAAACTTCTAAATTTACACATTTAACTTGATTTCTACCTAAGCTTTTACCACAGTTGCTTGCTCAGCACACCAACCTTCTTACTAAAACAGTTTTCAGACAGTAGGCCATCACAACCAATAACTTATGATCAAGTTAGCAAACACCAAAGCTTTTAAAATAATCTTCCTAGATCAGAATATAAGACAAGTAGTGTGTATTCTTCTCACCTTAGAAGTATCTTGGGACAATCCCACCCCCACTGGAAGTCAAGTAAGAATCATCTGCTGCCCTTGCTTAAAAAACAGCAGCCCCCCGAAGCTTTTGACATTCATACATAATAGAGACTAGAGATTAGAAGTCTTACACAAAAAACCCTAAAAACTAGAAAACAAACACCTGGAAGTGTATGTTTAATGTTTATACCAAATGTACAAATATATATTTTTGAGTTGAGATACATATTTTACAATAAAATGTTGTTTTGAATCTTTCTTCACAATTACTTCATTTTGAGAAGTTGTGCAAAAAGTATTTTTCATAATGCAAATCTTAAAAATTAACATTTAACTAACATTTAAAATAAAATTTCATATTTTTCTAATTTTTGACATATTTGCTTGTGGCTTTTAGATGTTAGAATGTAAAGACATTTGTACTATAATTACAAAAGATCATTTTTAAAATGTATTGTGTCCTACAGCACTTTGCCTTGACAAACAATTACTAGATATCACATTCAACAGAGTACAAAAAAGCAATCTTTTTCACAAGGTTAAAATTAGTCTTCGAACAAAAGATGCTTTCAAAGCAAATCCAAATTCTCATCAGCTTTATAGCAATTTCTTTGGGAGAAACAGAGAAGCAAGGGAGGGAGAGAAGAGAAAGAAAAAAAACCTGAAGGACATTTGAAAAATTTCTTGCTAATGTTCAATGTGAGCATACATTTTATCAGTTTTCTGATAAAGGTGTAATCAGTAGAACATGATTAAATTTCTACTGTCAAATTATATTGTGGTCAAAAACTACAACCATAGAAGAAGAGAGAGCTCTTCATCACAGCTGAAAGTTGTGTGAAAGTTGTATCTGTATTCGGCCACTCGCTTTTGTATCTGCTTTATTTTTATTTTTTTCAGTGTGATTTTTAGATCTCTGTGTATATAGAAAACTACCTAATCAATGAGTGGTTGCTTTAGCTGACTGATGAGAAAAAAGTTCAGTAATTGTCTCAATACATGTATTCATTTTTAAATGAGGACACAAAAAACATGGTTAAACTCCCAAGACTTCTGTGAGAAGCAGATTTCTCTCTCTCTCTTTTTTTTTTTTTTTTTGGAAACAGATATCATTTCTTAAATATCACTTCTTGCCCACTGTTTGGAAACACATAGCATACAAGCTGTAGCAGAAGGGGGGAAAAAAAAAAAAAGGAAAACGATCTTCATTTGACAAAAATCGAAATAAAAGAATGGCACGAAGTATGGCACAAAGCACAAAATAAGAACATCTAGTAGTAAGGTCTTTAGAAATTTTCCATCCACATCTTTTTGACTGATGAAGCAATTTCCCTAAAAAATCAAAATTTTCCTTGGCACAAATATTGGTTTGTCTGGAAAGTTTTTAGTTTTCCTTTAATTAAACAACCAAAGTTTTCACAATGCAGCATTTTATTTTGGACTGCACTCTGCACCTCCCTGCAGATAACCTCATGAAAAACATCCACTGATGAAGAAGTCAGCAGCAGATGGTCAACCCTGCTATTGCAATTGATGCACAAAATGCAAAATATCAAAATGCACCACCGCCTTTGGAACCTGAAGTAACCACAGCTCCAGGAATACATCTGCAACTATTTATTGTACAATAAGGACTGGGCTGGGATCTACTAAGAAACCTGATCTTTGAGAAATCATTGCTTCAGAGTCTATGAAGTGAGACAATTTGTAAGCAGCTCACAAATCCCATTCAAAATCAGACTGGAAAATATGGACGTTGAATCACCACATATTTCTGAATTAGAAAATTTACCTAATCAAAGCCAGGCCTCCATTTCAGCATAGATCTCATTTAGGATAACTGAGAAAAGAGTTTGAGAGCTATAGAAGATATTGTTAGTTGTATACAGAGCAAAATAACCAATTTGACCAATTAGTCAACTGAGTGTGGCTCAGGAGAGCAGACAAAGTTAACTCAAGGCAGAGCTACGTTTTTCGCACCATTTGCTAATTAGCCACATGCCCCCATCTTGACATGTATGGCTACATGGCTGCACTTTGTCCCAGCAGACTGGAGACGAATGAACACAAACATTAAGCTTTTCTGATTTAAAGTGTTATCAACATTCACTGCCTTGGATCTCTTCTGCTGTTCAGAGTCTCTATTACCTATCATTTCGCTAGAGGTTACCCTTACCTTACCATTTCCTCTCCTCAGAAACCTCCTCAGAGCCTTTTAGACTTGCAAGTTGACAATCTTACATCACCACATTCATTATTTAATAATGGCCCCTGACCTTTGTTTAACAAAAAGCCTCCAAAATTGCCTTCTCTTGCAGCTGCCACCATTCAAAATAACCAAATGTCATATTTTATTAAACGTAACTAATTGCGTGCTAGCCATTCTCATTAATATTGATGTCATCTGGGTGACAAAACTGGTGGAAAATGTAAGTCTTTGAAAAGCTATTTGAAACAAACTGAGATGCTTGAGACTATCTACAATTAAACAAAATGCTATAACATGGCAGCATGGATAATCCCAGAGGTACTAGGATAGGATGTCTTGAAACTATATAAAAACTCAGTCTTACTCTCCTACAAGTTATATCTTTGCTGTCAATGGAGTATTATTTGTATAGCTTGGATAAAGTACCTGATGAGATTTATTGAATAACTTAAACTCTACTGCAACTCACTTACATTCTCTAAAATATTGATATTTCTGGAAAATAACCCAGAGCAGATGCAGACTACAGTTTTTGATCTGTATCCTAAAGTGAAATGTCTGTTGTTTTCAAGGAGCATTGTGCAGTCACAAAGTTTGAAAGTTAATGCATATTAATTACAATACTCTAGTCCAGTTTACAATGCTGACCACTGGGATTCATTCTAGACAATTATTGAATGGTCCCATGAAATGGGAAGAAAAAGTCTGTTTGAAAACCAAGAGCCTAAGAAAATCATGCAGGAACCAACATAGGTCAATGAAAAGACACAGGAAAGAAGAAGAATTCCATGACATGTTTGCAGCAGCAGGGTTGGAAGAGTCACCAGAGGAGCTATGCTTACAACGATACAAATTAATTTTTTTCTTGTACTTTAGGAGGAGGCCAGAATAACATCCTTTTTCATACATCACACTGTTAGTATTAGGGAAAACAACTTAATATTGTTTAAACAATGTCTGATGTTGTTTTCCCTAATATTGTTTTGTACTTGCTAAACAAAACACCATAAGGCAGTAGGGCAACATCACCAGGCTACAAGTTCCTAAAGGGATGAGCTACAAAACAAGCCAACTAATGCCACACAATGAGATTTTCTAGCTAAAAAATAAAAATAAAATAAAAAAGTGAAAGTGGAAAAATCTCAGGTAGGCTCATAATTTAAAAAAAAATTATAATAAAATCCTTGACAGACACAACAAACAATGAGAAAAGCAATTCTTTAAAGTACACATCTGAGATTTTGCACTTAATGTATAGACAGAAATCAGACAAACAAAAAATCTACCACAGGAATTCTGATGTCTGCTAGTTAAGCATACAACTTCACTCCTGAAAAAAAGCAAGGTGACTATCTATTTAAGAGAATATACTATAAGAATTAAACAACGCTCCTGTCAACAACTCCGGACACCTGTACCAAGCTCACTTATTGCCTAATTAAATGTTAACATGTCCAGATCCAGTCTGTGATATAATTTTAATTACTGTTTTCTCATAGGGAAGTCATATAATCAATGTATTCATAACTGTTCCTAGAGGCTGTTTTGTAAAGCTCCATTAGTAAATTGTGAACCATCACTAAAATATTTTCTTCCAGATTGCTATAAGTAAATCAAGACTATTATATTCTCCTAGGAGGAGGGGAATAAATGATTCCCTTTGAGGATAGAAATACATGATTTCTTCAATAATAGAGAAAAACAATCTTTTACGTACAATACTATTTAGAGAGTTGTTAAAATTCTTGCACAAAGAATCAACATTGGGGAGTTAAAGAACATTAGAGTTATATTTAAATCTATGTATAGTCCAAAATATTTTTATTGCTGGATTAAGTAATTAAGAGGAGAATCACGTTACTCCCTTTAAGCATGTATTTAAATTATCTGCTGAGGATGAATTGCAAATATCAAGGTAAGACTTGAACATACCTGCAGCATTTTCTTTTTCCATTAGGATTAAGAATGCTTAAATACTATAAGCATTGATTAGCATCTGTGTTATTTAGGGGTTAGAAATTCAAGGAAATTATACCAATTATATTTGAAAAGGTATTTAAGTAGCTAGTATTATAATTTTCAAAGTATCAGTTCTTCAGGTGGCACTAAACAATTTCAAGTTGCAGAAAAAAGTGCAGAAAAGAAGTGCACACGGAAAGTGGAAGGGCTTCAGTATCTAGGAGAATAATTTGTTTTACTTTTGTATGATAATCTATCCATAATGCTTCTACTTTGGTACCACAAGCTCCTTAAATGTTAACTGTTTCATCTTTTCATGATGTAAATCTTTCATCTTTTCCTATGCAAAAGTTTGGTTGAAGCCAAATGGTCTTTTGCCTGAGAAGGAATTGCAAGCCTGTGCCATTTGCCATTCTCATAGCCTGATTGTACATAGAACTGGATACTTAACTGCAGAAAAACAAAGTATTAACCACTACGAGTCTTAATCCATCACTTTAACATCTTGTAAAGATTCAAATACATTTTAATTCTGAGCTACATTTTAGATCTGATCTTTACAATAGATTTCATGAAATAAAAACAGTATTTTCTTTGTATTTGCTACAACAATGGGGGGATACATAAGATTGCTGCATGTAAATTTGGAATTTATTTTCATAGACATTAAATAGTTGAAATAGTACCAGAATAGTTTTAAACTAAATAAAGAACGAACTCTGCTACCATGTTAAAATTTATGAGGATGTGGCACAGCTGTGGTCAGAAAGCTGAGGCTGAACTTGTGGCATTAGGTATGCAGCCCTGGGAGGGGCTTTGGGCTGCCTTCAGGAAGGGGAGAGCCAGCACAGCCACATCTGCCAGTGGTCTCTGAGGGCACTGCACATCCATCCAGCAGTCATCCTAAGAGACACCACACAGGCTCCATAATCTGGAGTGATAGCTTTTTCATCTCAAGAGCCTCAAAATCGGGATTTCCAATCTGTTGGGCTGAGTCTAAGTTTCCAGACAGAGCTCTTAATAAATAAACAGTGTTTTCAAGTGTTTTAACTTCTCTGACAGAGAGGAACCCATGTAGACAAGTGCTGAAATGCACATCGAATTTGTACGCCAAAGTATGGTCCCTCGTTCCCATCTGCCTGCGGTGGATACAGAGAATCAAGTCTCAGATCCATTTTTTCTCCACTTTCACCTGAAGTTTTCATAGCAGTAGGTTACTCACCATCTATTACTTTATTATTATTATTTTTAAACACTCAGAGAAAAAAAAAAAAAAGACATTCTATTGGCTTTTAAAACTCAGCCCTGTGGGACATAAAACACAAATTTAATAATGCAAAAAAAGCAAAGTTCATTAAAATATTCTTGTAAGAACTGTAAGTACCCATGCTGCATGGCAATTCCTAGCAAGAGGATTCTCCAGTTTACCGCTGAGAAAAAAAATTATTCTGAGCTGGCCATGTTCTTTCTCATTACATGTATAATAGGCACAAAACCCCAGCACTCTGAAGAGTCATTGCTCTGGTCTGTCAGTTAAGTAAATATGCTCATCGGAGGATCTAGCAGGCATAACAGGGAGGGTAGACGTGAAGTCCATTCCCCTCGAAATCCATGGGAAGGTGGTTATTTGAGACTACAATTAAGTTGGGGTTTCATTTTGGGAATTTGTGGCAAATGTTCCTATTATTGCTGCCACAGAAGTCTCAGAAACTGTATGACAGCTGTGTCTCCACCTCTGATGCTAGTGATGGCAGAGCCAGCTCAGATAGGCTACAAAGGGCTTGTGTATGCTCAAGTCTGAAATATGAGGAATATATCTGTCCTGAGTTACAGAGGATGGCCTGATCTGCAGAATCCCCATGTATTCCATTAGAATATTGATTTAAAACTGGGACAATGATCTAAAAACCTTCTGATGCTAAACATAAAGAACTCACCATTCACAAAGGTCTTTGAAGAGAAATATGCTTTTTCCCCACAGAAAAATTATTGATTATGGATAACTGTATTAGTGATAAATAGGACATAAGGAATCTCTTCCCAATCTTTTTTTTGTACCACAGAACTATGGGGTTCAATGCATTACTCCTGACCAAGTTTATGTAAGGACCAACAAGAGGTCCATATTGTAGAGAACTAGCATTTCTCCAAAAAACATTGATGTTTGCTTCTTTGACCAAATTTGTACTCCCATTTATGGAGACTAAAATACACAGTAGAGCCAATGCCCACTTTTGTACAAAGCAGCAAAGTATATATGCAGGTACGGACTGCAAGCTTCTGCTTTTGGAGGCAGTAGGAACCTTTACATCTTTGCTTGTCTTAGACAACCTTCCCCTAGTTGACATTGTCTTATGCAGCCAGTACAGAGCAGGGCAGGGCAGGCTTCTTTGCTCTATGTCTAAGGGAAGCAGGGATAAGACTATATCATGCACACAGTAATACAGCAGAAGCTTTAATCCTTGTAGTATTTAAACAGCATTTTGTAAACTACAATGCACTATCACAAGAATATCAACAAACTTTGGAGAAAATTCTTAACTACAGTCACAAAAACTAGTTATTGTAGGTGGTAAGCCAATTGGGCATTATATAAGCTCTTTATGCCACACATCTTTTCATGACTTATCTTCATGTTTTTGAATTTTATATAAATATATATGCACTATATATATACATATTTGCAAAATAAGTTGCATAATTCTGAATTTGCATAATTCATACTTCAATGAAACATCCTTTTATTTTGATACTCTTTAACCCACTGCTTCTTTAAGTAGAAAAAAAAATAATGTCTGCTTTAAATCTGAATCATCCCATTATTTTATGATATTTAGCATCACCAGTCATAACAGCACTTCTTAACCAGGTCCATTCCTGCAATTAATGTCATTTCCACAATTCCCATGAACTCCTGTATGCGCTGCAATATGGCTTGATTGCCAAATCTGAACCTTATTACAGTAATTCAATTTTTACATTTTTTTTTTCCCTGTGAACAAAGGGATGCCTAGAATGGCTAACTTCCTACACATTGCACATATACAACTGTCATCGACCCAGTCTTTTGTCAAAGCATTCATGTATAAATATGAGTGCTGCGTGTACTGCAGTTCTTTAAAATAGACTTTTTTCTCACTGCAGTCATTCAGTTCTGTAGTAACATAATGCACTTGGTTTGTAAAAATATGTGCATATACTTTTTATTTACACATGCTACATTCAATACCACAAACTCACCAAATTTTAATTATGCATCGTTACCTAGCTATACAGATAACAGAGGTTCCCCCCATCTAAATTGTGAATACTAGCATTTCAAAAGATGTTTTCTTTTTTAAGTGAAGATAAGTTACTGCATTAAAAATAAATGAGCTATTTTTGTCAGTTGATTGGACACTGAGTACACATAATAAATCACCAAGAGCATTGTATGCTAGTCTACGTGCTAACCTTGAGCTGCAGTTTATCTATTGCCTTCAATTCAGAAGACAATAAGATGTTTTACCCAATCAGCTGATCAGCTGAAGGAACTCAAAAGACCGAAATGGCTTTGAAATACACAGGCTTTTAGATATCAAATTACCTCTGGAACCCTCTACCCAGAAGTAACTCTAACAAAACCCATTTGAAATACAGCTTCAATATTCAAAAAAATCAATAATTTAAACCACAGGTTGAACATTTTTACTGCTTCCACTGCAGACTGTCGTTTTTTGAAATGAAAATGCTAATGGCACCAAAGGGGAAAGCTCCAGCCAGAAGAGATACATGTGTGCAGGCATGGATTGGCTAGAAATACCGGTTTGCTTTCCCTGCCCCCAGTAACATTTACAAAAGATCTCTTAAAACCACCAACTCTCATTTCTATCATTTTGAAAAAAAATGTGTTTCTTCCTTGCATTTAATGAGAGTTTAGCTATATCAACACACTTCACTGTAAACACGAATGCTGAATGCAAACACTACATCCTCAATCATGCTACTAAGACACATTGTTTTGGAACAGACTCCAGTGTCATGATTTTCAATAGCAGCTAGCACATCGTGAGCTCTTGTACAGACAGTAAAGCAGGAATGTGAGTGATAGCATGTTCCAACATCTACATCATAAATGGGGACACAGTCCAATACATCCTGCAAAAATCAGGTATGGATGGTCAACTAGCAGTGATAAAAGATCATTTTAAAGCAGAAATGGCTAGCTGACAAGAGCCTTCTTAAAAGATAAGGAAAACATACAAGGAAGAGGCATGGTGGGAATGTGAACCCTTGGACGCAATTAAAGAAAGCCACACATGGAGGATATCTGACACAGAAGCAAACCTCACCTCTGCATGAATTTGACTGTCAGACAGATTCTTAACAGTTTGAAATGTGTTGGTCTCTTTATATAGGAACTGCTGTCTTTTGTTAATTTACCCCCTTCCCCCCCCCCATGAAATCCTTGCAGACTATGTTTTTTGTTTGTTTGTTTGTTGGTGTTTTGTTTTGTTTGTTTGTTTGTTTTAAATCATATTAAAGGAGGAATGCAAGAAGTGTGTGTGGGAAAAAACAATGAAAAAAACACCACAAGACAGCTTATGTATCTATAGGTAGGCAACTGCCAACATACACTAAGAACAAGTTTTGTTATGGTAGCAAAGCATTATTTGTAGTACTTAAGATGTGCATAAGAAGTTGCAAGATTGATGGGTCTTTGGTTTATAGTTTTAATACTTTATCCTCACAATATGTTCTTATTCTCCCCTTCATATACTTTCAGTGTTCTCCAGCCATAGAGTTAGAATGGAAAAGAAAACATAAATGATATTATGAGGGTAAAGGTGCTCAAGTGAAGAAAGCTGTGTATTTGGATACATACAGTTTTATTGCAAAGTGAAGATTAAGTTTGCATTTCAAGGTTAAACTTTCTGTTTCTAGAAAAAAAAATATATTACATTGCCTTTTGAATTTGCTAGCTGATAGGTTTGTTCAATTTTAGCCCAAGAGAAATGCAGATTTTTAACTTGGAATAAGAAATGACAAAAGTATAACCATTACCAAAATGTGACACTCAAAAACTTCTGCTCCAAAACTTCAGACATAGACTCCAATACTCTGCTATCCCTGAAGATACAACTTTACTCTGGATACCAAAGAAAAAACAAACAAACAATACCACCAAAAATGTAAGTAGATAAATTCATCTGAGTTAAAATACAATAGAATATAGGAAAAAAAGCAAATACTTTTTTATGTTCTCAAGATCTGCATTATCTTCATGCGAAACCGCCCAACCCAGGCACCCCCAGCAGTCTTTAATATACATCTCTTACACAACAGCAGCAAGCAACTGACCTTCTGAGAATAATGGTCCTGGCAGCAACATCAACTTAAACAGAGTAATAAAGAAGAGCAGGAACTGAAAACCCAGTATTCACCCTTTCCTCAATTTTTGCATAGTGAAGGAGGGAAGAAAAAAAAAAGGTTCCTCAAGTTTGTGCTGAAGGCTGAAGTTACCAGTCAGGCTGCTGCAGATCACCTCGGGACAAGAGCTCCCAGCAGAGGTGCCAATAGCACTCAGATGAACTGCATCTCCTTCCCTTTTGTCCCAGCATAAGGGGGACAGCCAGCACGGGCAGGGAGCACTGCTAATTCCCCAGTGAGGCACTTCGTGGCATCCAAGGCATGAACTTTGTCACCACCAAAAATATTTGGATAGATTTAAGAAGTAGCCCCATATAGCAACCACTGGCGGTAGGTTAATCTTGAAATACAAAGCACGGATACTGTTAGCAAGGCCTGCATTCAGAAAATAAAAGGGGTGTAGTCTTCTAGCTCTTATCTGCTGCTGCAGCAACAGCCTGCAATAGAACTACATCCCTCAGCCAGAAGGACTGATAATTCTCTTGCCGTAGCCTCTGGATGTTTCCTCTAACGATCCCAGCATTACTCCTATCTTGTCTGGACTGACTTTTGCTCAGCATGCTCTCAGCCATGCCCCAGTCTCCCACAAACAGTGAATAATGCAATCAACTGCTCAAGCTAAAATCAGCTGAGAGTTATAAAGCTGAGTTTCGACATATTGAAAACACTTAAATCAATGACACTTTGCTAAGCCTTCTCTATGGTTTGATATACACATTAAATAAAAGCGAGGTGAGCAGGAGCTCCCCTGAACCGCATGTGGAGAGAACCATCACAGTCCATACATTGGAACGTGACCATCAACAGCTCACGCACAACAGGCTCCTCTGACCCCATTGCTTAAGCACTAGGTTTTAAAACAGACAATGAAGATGCTTTGGGAAAGAATGTAATCAGGGAATTATTGCTTACAGGTACTTGGGAAATGTTTCCAGTTTTGATCAAGTCCACACCAAGATGCAGGTATATAATAAGGTGCAGCTACAACTGCATATGAAAACATTAGTCGTTAAAATAAAAATAATAATATTTCTTAAAAAGTTGGTAATTGCTATTTAGGAACACCATTATTGCCACATAATTTTTGTTATAGATTATGATGTTGTAATAGGGCTTTACATATATACATGTACTGTGTGTTCACAATACTATGCATTCACTATGTGAATTACTTGATGTATCTTTCTTTCTCTATGTTTGTGCAATTTATTAAACTGGAGATCATACTATTATGTATCAGAAATTCTTTTGGAAGAATGTAAGAAGGTAACAATTATCCTCTGAACTCCTTTGTCTTCAGAGAATAAAATGTATTAGCAACATATCTGTTAGCTGTCCCATGACAGAAAACAAAAGCAAGTGTAATGGTTGCACTGTGTGCTTTCAGTTCCTGCAGTTGGCTGCAGAAGTGAGCTTTGTTCCTGAACATGATGCCAGAGACAAAAAGAATAGTTTCTCTAATACTTTTAAGGAAAAATCCTTAAAAAGTAGTAAGGCAAAATGAACTGAGGAGACCTGTTTTTGCACATGTGCAGATGGATATGGAAATACATGTAACTATCAGATAAATATAAATATAAAAAATGGTTTATTCAAAGGAAAATTAGATGTATATATAGCCTCCATGGATACTAATGAATTGAATCAATGAATTACATTTGTTTTACTTTATGCAAAAATTCACAGAATTGGATGCAGAGGAATTGCAGCATTCTGGTCTGTGCAAATATACACAGAGGAGCAGCATTGCAAGTATCGTTATAATCCTCCAAGAGAAGGTTTAAGGCCCTGTAGCTTGCCCTCACTGTTTGGAGTTCCATGTCTGATGACTGACACAGTGAGAAACCACAATGATTTTGCTTAGTTATTTTTGAAGGAAAAATCATAAGCAAAACCTCACAACATAAAGGGTGCTACATAAAGGCACAATTAACTGTGCATGTGCAAGGAAGTAGAAGCAGCAAGACCATGGGATAAAAATGCCTTAGTTAATTCAAAGAAAGCATGATTTACACACTCAAATTTTGTGGGTTTTGTTTTTAAGATTCTATTTGTATGGGAGAAGACATATTTATGACAAATTTAAAAATAAATCTAAAGATCAACTGTTTACCCATCAATCCAGATTTTGAATTCACTTTGTTTTCTTATTTGTTCCAGAAAGAGGAAGGCACCATGTCTGAACTAAGAATTGCACATGATAAAATGTAAAAAGATGGGGACCTATGAAACAATATCTAATTTCCATGATTGAAAGTGGACATTAAGCTTTATTTTGCTCAAGTGATATCAAAGCATACTTAAATAAATAAATATACGTACAAACCTTTAAACCATTTTAGATTAAATTCATTATATAGAAAAGAGCTATTTTTTTTCCTCAGATATTTTGATACTTAGCTCAAGTTAAACCTCTGAATTATGTAAAGACCCAATCTTGTACTGTACTATGCTCCTGATTCTGTGGGAAGCTTGCATTTGTAATTAGCTTTAAGGTAGTGCATGTACCAAGTTACTTTACCAAATTATACATTTAAATCTCAGCAAATTAACACTTCCACTGAATTGGTCTCTGCACTCCACTACTGTCCAGGTTCTCATTGTTTAATACTCTCAACTGTTTCCATGGTCTTTAGGTCAGAACGTGGAATCCAGAAACTTTTATTAATTGTATTATATTTATGCATAGCTCGTACACATTTAATTGAGAACACCACTATGACCTGTTCATACTCTGTCACAGCTAGGGATGGATACAAAGCCTAATGAGGATTCAGAATATCATAGACAATGGTTATGGTGATTGGTGAGCATCCTTATTAACAGACATACTTTTTCAACATCAACATACAAATAGAGTATCCCAGGAAACAATACCATTTTGTGACTCCACTGAATAAATTACAACGCAATGATTATTGCCCTGGTCAAATTGTGCAGCTTGGCGAAATTCTCTACACATTAATTTTGGCTTTCTGTGTTCATTAGCCAAAATTTTGAAGGAAATTATCTGAAGTCTAAATTCTGCCTAAAACATTAGAAGAATACTTGCCACTGCTTTTCAAACATTACATGCTTAAACTGTATTTAATTTACACTTTCCAGTAGCTTTCAGATAAATTCCTCATTGAGCCCACTGCCATGTAGCTGGAGAAGGCTAACAAACCCCTCAGTGCTTACATGACAACCTTTGTGCAAATGCATCCTTATTCTGTCATCTACTGGCAGCGTGCTTTCCAGTCCTGTTCTCTGCCAGTCCTTACCAGTTTGCCAATTACACAAGCTGCTTCCCAGACATCAGACAAAAATTCCACAAGACTGCTGTGCGAGCGTACCCTAATTAACCATCAGCTTAATTAGACAATTTACTGTGTAATTAGCAGGCAATTAGTCAACACCTCTCAGATCTTATTGACTGCTGTGACAGCCTTCCTTACTCCACACATTCCAGTACGCTACCACGACCATGATCCCAGCGCCATCCTGTACAACAGCAACCCTTGCAAAGGAGGGAAAATCATATTACATAACAAGAGAGAGAAAAATCAATAGATAGCCTGTTCATTTATTGAACTGACGTCTAGCCAAGACTCTGGTTTTTATAGCAATAGCAGGTCAGCTGCTAATGAAAAACCAGCTGGCTACAACATTACTTTATGTCATTTTCATTTATAATGTTTCAGTGATTTTGTTTGAAAACTTAGTTTCCACTGAATTATCAAAGAAGTCATGCAAGAAGAAGTTAAAGAAATAATGTGTAAACTTACTTTATGCATATAGTTTATGCATACGGTAGAAAACTGTTAAAAGGTACTGCTAGCTGCTTTTGGTAGCTATAACCAGCATTATTCACTGTTTCATAGTCCAAATTGTACCAGGAAAGTTAGAGAAAAGCAGATTAGCTTTAGGTTTAAAAAGTCAATATTTAAAAATAACTTAATTGCATAAACGTAATTCAGTAAAAATATGTATATTTTAAGTAGTATAAAATCCCTCATATGAATCTGACACTCTTATAATACACAATGAGAAAATGTACAATTAAATACCATCATAACACACATATTAAGAGAATATTAAAGATGTGCGCTCCTTTTTCTGTAGACCAAAAACTGGATTTTTCAATTAGCTGTGACAATGGCATTTTGGACAATTCTTGGAGTAATAATTCGAAAGTTCATGGAATGGAGACATTTGTCTCCTGATGCAATTATCTAGAATATATATTCACAAAAATCCTATACTTTCTTACTGAAGGATGAAGTCTACTAAAAGCACAATCTCTATTGTAGTGAAATATTTGGACAATTATAAAATCTCAAATAATGATAAGAAGTGTTATTTACAATACACTGACATATATATTTACATTAGTAGTGAGTATTTTAACATAAGAACCTCCCATGTTTTTTAAACATATGGGACTTAATTCTGCTTTTACAACAATGCCAGTCATTAGTAAATGCAATTATATCACTATGAGATTTAAAAAGCAGCTCTTTGCTTTCTTAATTTTTTGTGTGGAAAATCAGATGTTAAACAGAGCCCTATAAGTTCCATTTACCAACTGGGAATTGAAGACTTGAGATAACCTGAGCTTTTAGGGGAAGCCTTGTGCTTCACATAAGAGCTACTCTGGTA
This sequence comes from Aythya fuligula, assembly GCF_009819795.1. Classification (NCBI taxonomy): domain Eukaryota; kingdom Metazoa; phylum Chordata; class Aves; order Anseriformes; family Anatidae; genus Aythya; species Aythya fuligula. The sequence continues at coordinate 29,863,412 of NC_045566.1, read as the reverse complement.
TAACCAAAAATCACTTGAAAAATGATTAAGCAAAAACCCTGTAAAAATCTATGTGTGGAAATATACACTAGATTAGAGATATATCATTTCAGTTTACATCTGCAAACTTTTTAACATAATCTATGCACCAGTACATACATGTTTGACATTGATTTTAGAGTGTCCACATTGAGTCAATTTGGGACCGTATTTCTGTGGACATGTTCAAAGGCTGTATGGGATGCTTCAGCTCTCTTTTCCCAGGAGGAGATGAGGGAAAAGTATCCGTCCAACAGCCAATCTGTACCATGTGCACAGCTGACCAAAAAGCAACTAGCTGGTGCCCAGGAGGAGAAGGCATGGTGCTAGAAGCATACCTTCCTCTATAAACCTGCAGCCCATTATTTTTAGTGAGCAGGGGTGGAGTCCCAAAGCTTCACCTAGATCCCTGCAGAAGCCAACATTTGGCCACTGCTATCTACTTCACGTACAGATTTTAAATGTAGACCTCAGCAAATGCAGATGCTGGACTATAAACTGGAGCAACTGAAGAGTAAGGGTGACTTTTTCCTCGTTCTCCTTCAGTACCTCAGGACACCTATCAACATCATTACATTCTGGAGATTTTATCATAATGCAAATGTTGAAATGAGGAAGATAAACCACTGAAACATGCGTTTGGACAAATAGGGATGGGGGTAAGGGTGGAGGGGGACACTCAATGACTTGATAAAAAAATTGGAGAAACTTCTGAATTCTATAATAACAAAATATTTTTTTTTTTTTTCCTGAAAGTGTCTGGATATCTCTTACCATGTATCATAACAATCTCCCTACAGATTGTTACAGATCTCCCCACAACCCACAAAAATCAGTTTAGGTCATTTATGAGAAGGAAAGTCTAAACTGTTAAATACAACCTTACGCTGTGAATGTCTTGGAAAGGCATTTTAAAAATAGAATCATGATGAAAAATATAACACAAATTTTCTAATAAATTATTGAACAGATTAATATCACTAAAGAAGGTTTTATGCAGTCTGTTGTTTTGAAGAAAGCAAAATACTAAAAATAGGCTGCAACAAATCTGAACTGAGAATGAAACTTAAGTGTAAAAAATCTAAATTTCAGAATTACACTTGGCAATTTCTAGCTTACATTGAATCTGCCTTTTTAGCTGAATTCCTTTCAGACACAAAATTACTTGAGGTAGCGCCAAGATTACTAACAATCTTCCAAGGACATACGAAACAACTACAGAAAATCGTGTCTGAATGATATTTGACACAAGTACGTCGCGTACATGCTTTTCAGAATCTTGTTTACTAAGGATGTGATATTCAAAAATGTTGAGTACTTCAGATACAGCCATCAGGAGCTACAGATTCTTAGCAGTTTTGAAAAATCATGCATGTGTGCTCTTTGTATCTCTCTCTCTTTTGTTAAATATTTGCATACATTTTAAGAAGGAAGTAAACAAAACAACAGTAGTAAATAACTGAGCAGCTTCTTCAACATAAAAATAAGTACCATTGAGACTTTTAGCCAACTGTCATATTTGCATCCATTCTGTTTGATAAACTAGTAGTTGGACTATTATTACAAAGGACATCTCTTAGGTCCAGTTCCCAGATGCAACATATTATGACTCCTACTTTTGGTAGATATTTTTATAGAAAGGCTTATGAAACAAAATACTCAGTATTACAATCTTTACACTCTTCTAAACTTCACTAAAACTGCTTCTCAGCTGTGCCACTTTAAGTGCACAAAATGTTTCATTAAAATACTGGTTTACAACAAGTTTTTATTTACCAGATGCCCAAAGCACAAGGTTAATCTTCAAATTTAGATTATGTTGGTCCATTATTGCTGCACTGTTTTAAAACAGTTCAAAATGAACATGAAATAAAAAATAAAGGATCTCTAAATACTCTGTAAAAACAAAGCCAGATAGACAAATGGAAAATGAATCCTTAGATAATTACATGTGAGGAACCTGTAGCCTACCAAGAACCAGTTTTGACATGTAACTAATTTTACCTTTGACGGCCAGATTCGTGTACAGCTTTGTCATTGCTGGCTTACAGGCTCTATGAATTTATGAAATTAGCTCAAGATGCATAAGACAGTTTTACAGCCAAGCTCTCTCTGCTCCATGAGGGTGAATGGAAGGAAAAGTGTAAATATGAAAAGTGGCTTGCTGATCTTCTGTTTGCAGAAATCTCTCCTTTAGCACAAATGAGTTCTACTGACATACTGCTCACACACCTGTGTGACAGATACCTCCTTCTCTTCCACTGCTGAGTTGTCAGATTGTGTTCCTCACCTTGGAACAACAGATTTCACCAAGGTAGACTATACTGTGGCTCTCATTGAAGCAGAAATCAAGCATTTCTGCCATATTTAATGCTACAGGAAGAGTGCAAGTAGACATTTGTTCAGAGGCTTATTTTTTTTTCTTCAAAGTAATACATTACAAATGCCATTTGTTCAGATTCACAGCATGATCTTTTCCTTTTTACACTCAGATAACACATTTTATGTATAAAAATATTCAAATAAAACACAATGTTGTAGTTACAGCAGTTAAAAAATAATTACACTCAATTGCATCTCTCTGGTCTTTTACATCATCTGTTAAACTATACTAGTTTTATGCAGTGATCTAAAAAAAAGTAAATATTGGGAAACAACCAAGCTGATATTTCTTATTAACATTTTTTTCAGAAATATAGAAGACAATAATTTATATAAAGAACACATAAGAATGTTAAGACCATTAATAATCATTTTCACATTTGCAAAAACAATAAATAATTCAACTTACAGAGCTTTGTATGCAAAGGAATCCTGTAAAATGGCCACTTTCCTGTTCAAATAATGCAGTTAATAAAAGTTGTCTGATGTTATTTAGTAGAAAGGCAAACAGTCCTTTTTATATTTGACATTAACAATCTGATCATTTGTCTCCCCAAAGAAAGCTCATACAGCTTTCATACAGACCACACAATAAAGAATAGTAATATTTCTGTTTACTGAGATATCAACTGGCATTTCGTCGCAAGTCAATGGTCTATCTTTGCTACAGCATACTAGACCTCAATCTGGCACCTACAAATGTCAAGAGTATAAAAAAAATTATGGGATGGAAATCAAAAGCATGTTCTAAATTCCTAAAAAATGAAACAAACTTCACCTAAACATATTTGCTGCAGAAATCAGTACAATATTCAGCTGTCAATCTCAAAAAACAATGAGGGAGCAATGCTGTCAGTAGGACAGGATAATAACATTTCAAGCAGATGTTCAGGCAGGGCTCTAATTCTCACTGAACTCCCCTGGTAAGCATTTAATTTCTTTATCATATGCAAGCTAGGCAAATTGTACTTCATCAAAACTGTATTGTGAAATATTAATATTTCATATTATAGCAAAACTCCATAGAATAACCTTTGTCATATTAAGAACATCAGAATTTCAAATGTCATGGTTCTGCATTTTAATGCATCTTAAATAGCTTTTTGGCTTGGCACCATAAATTATAACTAGTTTAATCTAAATTACTGTGCTGTAATATCATACAAAAATATACATTTTGTAATACAGATTCACTTCTGTGAAATACTAATGTTATGGAAAACAATGCATCATTGTACTATGATTTTTTTCTTTACCACTTCAATTATAAAGTGAGGTGTACATAGTGCAAATGTAGAGACAACTAGTCAGTGGCAGAATCTGTATATTATAATAGCAGCACGTAGAAGTACTATATATACACCAGGTAAATTAATGAATTCTCTACCAGCAATTGTGTTCATTTAGAAATGATTCTGAAAACATATTGTAAAATTTACTTCAGTGAATTTTATAAACATATATTACAACTAGAAAGTTTTCTCTGCTATGGGTTCATTCAGATATAATCTAGTTTTAATTGTAGCTTTGTTTTTAAAATCATCCATGCAACTTTCTTCATACACAATGAAAAAAACATTAAAGATTAAAAATGAAGTTAGTCTGCATGTTGATTTCTGCCGGTTCTCATAATAAAGGCAACTGCTTCCACATTATTGAAAGCGACAGCATCACAAATCAATGCATGTCACTACAGAATAAAGACAGATGTATCTGATTAATCAGAATTAAATTTTAGAAGTGAAGGAAGCATCTAAAAATCAAAGCAAATATTTCTGCTATCCCAGTTGTTTTTCCTCTTCCTTAGCAGCCCATACAGTGCAATGAAAGAACAACAAAGCCAGAATTGAGATGATGGAGCCTCGGTTTCTGATATAAGCTCACTGTGGTGGTGGATATGTACAGAGAAAATGCATGCGAACTTCATATAACCTCTGGTTTATTTTGGTACTATGTTTATACAAACTTTCTGATTACAGTTTTTAAAGTAAATTTGATGTACCAAACAGTACTCAGCAATAAATTCAAAGTAAATAAACCAGCTCAGAATAACAATTCTACTAAAAACTCCTGCTCTGTGTTACTTGTTTAATTAATACCGGATTTTTCATTCTGCGGGTAGTTTTCTGTTCTTCTAAGTTCTAAAAGAGGTAACGATTGAAATTCATTTCTTTGCTGACTCCATGATATGCAGCTCTCCCATTCCCTTCAATAGCTCACCAAGAGAATTTACAAATAACAGTTTGCAGCACAGAGTTATCTGAATAAGACAGAAACACTACTTGAACCAACAGAGCAATGAGCTGTTGATCCTGCAGTGAAAGAGTGAAGTCGTGACTGTAGGAGAAGGTGTGTGTAACGGGGCTTTTTTGTTCTGTTACCATTTTTCTTGCCTCATGATAGTCCATTTTAAAAGCAACTATTCTCATTTCTGGAAAAAATTAAATCTATTTGATACTAATACAGCTATGCATACATGTTTGGTTTTGTAAATACAAAATACCCTCCCTCTTCTCAGATACCTATAAACATATACAGGTACAGTAACCTGTATTTAATACTTGTATTATACTACAATACCCAGTACCTTCTAAAATATTTACAGTGCTATATACTTAAAGGCACAACTATTTTGAAGGAATTTCATCTATTTCTCATTAGCTTTTCTTTTTTTTTTTTTTTTTTAACCTTTCAACAATAGAGCAGTATGCAAGAAAAAACATTTGCTGAATCACTCAGCTGAAATCCTCACCCTACAAACAGAAAACCCTACACAGGTTGTCATGAAGGCAATTATGCAGCAAAGTACGTGGGTGTTTGAAAAGGGAGCGAGCATGGTACAAAACAGTTAGTGCTATGCTAACTCCCTCTGTAGCAACATGTGATGCTTTCAAGGTGAGGTCAAGACAGATGAGGGCTTGGAAAACTGGGGGAGTAAATTATGGTCCAGGGGCTACAATTGCACAAGTGCTATCCAACAATTTGCTTGTACAAGAACACATGGCCTCTCATGGGCTGCAGAGATCCCTAGCCTAGCATTTTACAGGAGTTTTTTGTGCTAGACAGTGAAAGAGGGAAAAGGAGTGGAAGTTCATATGAAATGAATGCTCTGTCTTATAAGAATCACAGCTCTCCAACCTGAGTCCTTTTATCTCTGTCCTTGGATCTCCTGCAATGCTTTATCTGTCTTTCTTTGTTCTTATTCCACCACACTGCCGTTAACACATGGAAATCTGTAGATGGGCTGCATGTGCTTTCCATTTGCTAAACATCACTCAAATTTACCCTGCATCAACTGCTTTACCTTAAGTGCCAAAGGATGCCAAAGGTCAATAGGGAAGTCAACCTCTAGTCAACCTCTCTGGCCAACCTCTTTTCAGTGGTTTGTGGGGACAGGACAAGGGGCAATGGCCACAAGGTGGAGCACAGGAAGTTGCACACCAACATGCGAAAGAACTTCTTCACGGTGAGGGTGACGGAGCACTGGAACAGGCTGCCCAGGGAGGTTGTGGAGTCTCCTTCTCTGGAGATATTCAAGGCCTGTCTGGACGCCTACTTGGGCAGCCTGCTCTAAGGAACCTGCTTTGGCCCGATGATCACTGGAGGTCCCTTCCATCTCCTACAATTCTGTGATTCTGTGAAGTCACTGGTTTCCATGCCACTGACAGAGCATGGTGGTGAGTTCAGTGACCAGCCCGGGAAGAGGCAGTGTTTCTGCTGCTGCTTAGCTCCCTACAGTTGCTCAGGCAGTTTATGCTTGGCCTTTAACTATTGCAAATATGAAGGGGAATCACAAGTGAAACCTACACAGAACAGATTAAGTAAAACAACACGGATAAACGCAGAATCCTGTTTGTACCACATACAACCAAGGCTGAAGTAGAGGAGTTTCAGCTGCCAAAAACTGTGTCCAGCAAGCTCCCTTCCTCCCAGAAGTGGTTCTGTTCCTGGAAACTAATCTGGGGAGCAGCTCCACCTGCTCCCACTGGCAATTCAGGCTCAGATCTGGAAATCTTTTTTCCTGGCTCTGCTACACAGTTATCTGTTACTAGCTTGGTATGACAGTAAATCTGAAATCTCTACTTCCACAGGTACTGCAGACCATGAGAGCATTCTGCTCCCTGATAAACACAACTTAACATTTGCATCTATGCGATTGGAAGCTATTTTGTTGTTGTTGTTGCTGTTGTTTGTTTGTTTTTAAAGTAGCATGTTATGCCAACCTATATTAACCCAAACTCTCTGCTAATTATTTGTTCCAGCATTAAGTCAACAGAGCAGTCTTTGTGTAGTAGTCATTCCTCAGATAAGAACTGCTGTACCTCCCTGAGCCTTTCTTTCCATTTGAAATACCTATTTTTGTAGCATTAATTACCATGATAGTATTACAAACTGAGCAGTTTTATTTCCGCAGCACCTTGCAGCCAAGCATCTCAAATCATCACAAATACTAAGGCATTACCCCCGTGGGATGTACACTATTGGGAAGAATATAATGGTAGAAAAGTAACTAGTACTTTGGTGGGACAGTGCTACTGCACACTGCAATGTATGATTCAAGAAATCCTCTCTCTAGAAAGATCTGCACCCAATTCATTCTGCCAGAGCATGACACTCATGTTGCAGTCACCATTTCAGAAACAATTCAGAGAGACTGTGCTGCTTACTGGAGTGCCATCATCACTTCCTGCAACATGCAAGTCTTTCCTTCTGAATTACCACTCAAAGCTGTAACACAGTCAGTGTCTGTTTAGCTCTTGAGAGACCCAGTAATCAATGCACAGTCTAGCAGGACAGCAAGCATATCAGCAATAACACTGATTAATAAATAAATCTCAGTACTTGCTATGTACTTGCCTTCAGCCTAGGCACTGAATAATTACAGTTGACAGTATGTTATATGCATAAGTCAGTTACAAACGCACTTGAATGACATTTATGTCCTAAAAAGTGTTTTAATAAGAAACCCTGTAAAGTAGTTTGGAATCTCCATTGCAATCCAAATGAGTGCTGACTTCCTTGGTGTACCTCAGGCGTAAGCAAGAGAAGAAGCCAGCCTGACATATTTTACATTATGCTCTAGGAATACAGCACTTTGTCCTTAGACCTTCCTTGTTGTTACAGGGTCACCTTCTGAGGTGACAGAGTAAAAAAAAACAAAAAACAATAACTTGTCTTTTCTCCTTTTCTCTCCTGCTAAGGTCTCAATCTACTAATCCATTTTTACTTCTCATCTCTGAATCAAGAATAAAACTCCCTCATTTCCAAATGTATTTCAAAAGCTCTCTTCACTGCATGCTTCTCTTTGTCATTAATTGACAACACGTTGCCATCATTCACACTTACTCAGGCTTTCCCTCTGATCCTCTTCCTCCCAACACAAGTAATCCCAACCCAAATCCCGTTTCTTTTCTCTGGAATACATTTCTCAAAATTGTCCGCTTGTTTCACTGTCTAAACTTGCTCTAAGTCTCATTTTGCCATTTGACTGTTGTAACAGAAAGCCCAGTCTACATGCAATTCTCAGGTCAAATAATCCGAACAGACGCTTCAATAAAAATTGCTTTGAGAATTTGTTTTAGATGACACACCAAGCCACAGTCTTCATGAATTTATTCTATCTCCTTCTTCTTCCACTTCATCTTACTGAAGTATTATCTCTGTACTACAAACCTTCAGCAGAACTAGTCCTTCCATAGGCTTGTTTTATGTTGCTTCCATCTTTCTCTTCCACTGCCCACCCAGTCTCAAGCTCACACCTACATTATCACATTGCAATTGGAACTCAATTTCCATAGCTTATCTTGGCAGTCCTTGGCATGGAAACAGCCTTTCATGAGTTGCTTGATAAAGCTGTTACTCATTCCCTTTGCATTCTGATCCCTCACAGAAAACATTTTCACTGCAATGTTTAAAAAAAGTACCATTACTGTTACTAGTTGGTTAATATTTAAAATGTTGTTGAATAAAAGGGAAGAGTGTAAATCCTTTAATTGCAACAAACAAACAAAAAGACAAACAGAAATCGTTTCACCTTTACACCGCACTGCTGGAAGCTCCAAGATTATTTAAACCCACATGATGCACCATACATTCCCCTGCTTATTCTTTTCTACAGGCTAGATAGTGAGACTCCTAAAAGATTTAGATATTTCAAATATACAAAGCAATATTTACATGCTAAACATGGCTTAAGGTATTTTCTTACCTTATCCAGGGAGAATGTTTTAGTGACAGCAAAGCCCCATCCAGCTTCAAAAGCTCTTCGAATCATTGAAGAACTCGTAGCAGGGGTTGCACTGGCAATGCCAAAAGGATTTGGAAACTTCAGTCCAGCCATTTCTACACTGATGTCTACTAAATCTATAGGAGTATAGAAGAGTGGTAGTTCTGGAGTAGTAGAAACTTCAGCACCATATAAGGACTGTAAAAAAAAAAAAAAAGTAATTTTTGCTGATTCATTTTTATATAATTTACTGTTGTGTTGGGTCTGTCTGAACTGGAGTAACCTTGATAAGGAAAGCGTTCATATATAATAGCCATTTTTTCAATCATTAGGTGTTCAGGCTTTTTTTTTTTTTTTTTTTTGTATATTTGTAAAATATACAAAACACTTGCACATGGAACATTTTCTGTCCAAAGAGCATTCATGCTGAGATATTATGCCATGTTGAAAATAACCAAATAATAATGAAACAGTTATTTCCTATCTTGTACTGTTACCCTAGTTCAATCCAAAGGTTTCTATGGACTTTCTGAATAGATAGTTGTTTCCTACAGCAGCCAGTAGTAGTGAGGTTAAAAAAAAAAAGGAAAAAAACACACATACACACAGGTGAAACATGCAAAAAAACCCAGACCCTTGGTGTCTGACAGACCCAGTAATCTTCTCAGCTGCCGACTTATGAGAAGTGGACATTAGGAAAAGTTTCTTCACCAAGAGGGTGGTCGGGTGCTGGGACAGGCTCCCCAGGGCCATGGTCACAGCACTGAGCCTGCTGGAGTTCAAGGAGCATTTAGACAACCCTCTCAGACATATGGTTTGATTTTAGGCAGTTCTGTGCAAAGCTGTGAGTTGAACTCAATGATCCTTGTGGGTCCCTTCCAACTTGGGATATTCTATGAAATGTAGGGACTTGCAGTAAATGAGAGAAAGCATTCAAGGGCAAGATCATTCTGCAGTCTTTACGTGATATACATGGAGTTACTGCACCTTTGCCCTCATCTCCTTTTTAAGATTTTATGTATCCTATGCCATGGGATACATATCAAAACATGCAAATCTATTATTGAATAAGAACACTTCAAGAGTGACAAAAATTAGACTGATTTGGGATCAAAGAAGAATATATACTTTATGACTGTAACACCACAGTCACTTTTGTTTTCAGTTTTAAAGATGGCATTTTCTCTGGAGAGTCAAAGCAAAATGCTTTCAATATAAATGTTGCATCTAATACTGCAAAAATTGTAGAGAGAAAATCTTTTCCCATGTGCAGATACTGAACAGCATCCTAATCAGGCTGTAGTAGGTAGAATTAAAATCCTTGCTCACTCAGATGCTTGAGTCAATAAAAATACAACAAAATTAGGCACAAATTTCTAATACAGTGAAGCTCTACAGAGCCTGTGTTCCTAAGAAATTCCACCTTAAGATCACAGCAGCTTCTTCCAGCCTTAAAAGAAAGCAAATAAACAAACAAACAACAAACAACACAACAACAGACTTCTTCACCAGGACAAAAAGAACCACTGGTGGAGATGGAGGGAAGATTTACTGTAAAAGAGTAAAAAAAAAAAAAAAAAAAAAAAAAAATACTCAGCTACTTAAAAATTGCTGCCTCTGGTTGCTTTTTTGTTGTTGCTGTTTGTTGATTATTTTTTTTTTAAGAATGTATTTTTACTCTGTGTTATCCATGACAATAAGTATGGAGAGAATGAGTTTTTTGCTTTGTTTTGGTTGATTTTTGACTTAGTGCATTTTGTTTATGAGTGTTTCTGAACCTGAGTCCACTTACCTGTCTTGCTCTGGAGTTGCCTCACATTCTGACCCCAGAGCTTAGATTCCTCGGACAGAGAGGATATTTGGGGGTAAGATCTTCTGATTACGATGGCATAAAAGCAATGAAAGTGGTGAAATTACTCTAGCCTAAATGATGTGAATTTGAATGTGTCCCTAATGGAGGACATTTTCAGAAAAGCTAATTTTTGAAGATCCTTAGCACTTGGGACCCTTCAGTACTGTGACCTCACCCAGCTAGCAGCTGTTTCAGTCACTTTATAATAAGCCAGACAGCCACCTGCATCCTCCCTTCTAAGTCACACACTGCCTCCTGCATCTCTTACTCCACAGGACTTTTCCTACACTGGGAGAATACGAATGTTTAGAAGCACAAACAGCCCTGTACTCTACCTCTAATGAACTTTTGTTAGCTGACAAATCAGAGGGAAAAAAAAAAAAAAGGAAAGAAAATAAATTTTATTTGAATGTTTTTAGGTTTGATTTCACCCTTTTATTTATTTATTTATTTATTTATTTAAAGCCTTTCTTATCTGAAATTTCAACTGCAAAATATTGTTTGTTATGCCAACATAGAAATTCCTGGACAGTAAGATTGAAATAAACACATTTTTTAAATGGTAGCACTTTTTTTTTCCCTCCTACATATTTGGAAGTTGGGAGATCTGCTGAAACTAACGTTGATATATTGAACTCTTACACTAAACTCTTTGAATGAGAGAGAATGACAGCAAAGAAAAACTTATGGAAAGGTTTTTGGCCAACTCCATTGTATGTGCACATGTGAGTAATAAACCTAATTTTCCATTTTGAAAGCAGTTATTTGTTAATTTGTTTGGTATCCAGAATTGTTCAAGTGTTCTATGTGAATATATTTCAGTGGATGACTCACAAACTACTCATTCATTGTATAACTGTACAAATAGATTACTACAGGCAGATAGAGACAGACAGATAGGTTAAGTGCTTAAAATGCAGCTTAAGTTGCATTGTACTGTTTCTTTTCCCAAGAAGGACAATTTAATCTGTAAAAGCTGTTCTCACCTAAAATGAGTGTAGCATGAAATTTTATCTTAAATACAGACCCAAAATGATCTGTGATAAAGCAGAAAATAAATCTAATGCAAGAGGAAAAAAAAATCTACTAAAGCACTGAAGGATTTGAACAAAATGATTGAATACATCCATGCAAAAATAGGCCTTCCCTCCTGCATGCAAATTGGTCATAAACAATTTCCCTAAACATTTGCAAACATGCCTATTCTTCCTGCCAAACTACCCCCACAAAGAGCAAAACCACCACCAATTCCACCCAGATACACTCAAGGACCACAGGATGTGTCTAACGGTTTGTTGTGATGAGGTGAACTGGGTGGAGGTAGCTGCGCTGGAAGAAAATAATAATAATAAAAAAGAGGTTTTAATGGAATAAGCCAGGTCTTTAAAGCATACACAGGGGCAGGATGAAGCTAGCTAGTTCAGTAGCCAGTGGCTACACATCCTTGCAGATTTATCTTCCTCCTTCCTATCACTTCCCTTTTTGCTCTATTTATTTTTTGCTGGGCTTTCCTTTCAGCACAATGCTTATAAAAGAAATAAATTTACTAAGCCCTGATGTGTTGCTTTCTACAAAGCAAAACTTTTGGCAAACTAAAATGTTTTATAGGTTCCTGAAAGCAAAATAATCTTTATAATGAAGGATTTCCCTGACATTGCACAAACAAATAGGAAAAGAAAGCCTGCAGGCAAGAGTTTATTTATAATAACTCTTCCCTTGATTTTTAAAAATAGAGGACAAAAAGTGTGGCCCATTCTTCCTCTAATTTGATGCCAACCAGCAGAGCTAACAATATTGCAGGTACTTATTTTATTGTTCCAGGCACGGCAATTTTTCGGACACTGGAAGAAGGTGGTGAAAAATCATCAGCACACTGCGTGCAGCGTCCCTGCCCTACTCTAACCAGGATATGCCCAGAGGCAAAAGCAGTACAGTCTGTAGTGCAGGGCTCAGACAGGGTCTGAGCTTTAAACCTGATACAATTTGTGACATTCATTTTCTTTAGATGGAGAAAATTCTTAACCACACCGATATGGTCTAACTCCATTTTCGTGCCTTTAACAAAGATAGACTATGAAAGTGAGTAGTTGTATTACTGTTATTTTTCACAGAGAGCCTTTTCTACAAATCCTACTGCTTGGAAGAGTTTTTCTGAATACTTTCATCCCTCTCCTACTTTCTCTCTTTGCAAGTCTGATCTTAAAACACAGCTTTTCTCCCTTACTTGTAAAGCTTTTCTCTCTCTCCAATTATCCATTAGTTAGCTTTGTTAAATACATTTACATTATTTCACACAGAATGGTCCGAAGGATGCCTGGAGATCATCTAGTCCAATATCCTTGCCCAAAGCAGTGTCAACTCTGTCAGCAGGTTGCTCTGGGCCCTGTCCAGTCAGACAGAGATTTTTTAATCCCCCTTCCTTTGTTTCTGGAGCAGACATATTGCTTGGTCAATAGTAAGGAATTAAAACACCAGGTTTCCTGCACTTGCACTTAGTCCACCTTTCTGAAAATGTTTTGTTACTTGCCTCCATGCTACTGTTTCACATGATGGCATGATGGTGTTTTAGCCAGTCAAAGGACTTTTTTTTTTTTTTTTTTTTTTTTTTGACTTTGGTTAGCATGGAAAGAAGCAGACAAGATAATTAACACCTTCAAAAACAAGCTTCCAGCGTCTCTGGTATTGATTGTGAAATAATGTACATTCATGCATGTCCAAGGAACACATAAGAATGGTCAATCTTCAAAAAAGAATCAACTATACTCTCCAGATACAAAGCCCATGTTATTTTTTGACAACATAAAGAAAGATTATAAAAAATACACAACACTGGTTCCAAGTTGCACAGTAATGCGCTCAAAATTCAAACTGAACAGCGTGCCTTAGTGAAGTGAAATTTATATCGGTTGTGATCCAGCCCTCTATTCTTTAAGTACATGATGTACATTTTGATCACAACAAGCAAACAGACAAATAGATTTAAATTAAAAAACAAAACAAAACAAAAACTGTGAAACAGAGGGGAAAAGTCACTTTATTAGAGGGATTTAGTGAGAATAGGATGTCAGCTTGATAGCCAGATATGGGAAAATGCTCCACTGCTAAGTGTATGAATAGAGTAGGAGTAAAGTGTAAAGGCTGGCATCTTCCTGGTCTAGGAATTCAACTTTTCTCTCAAGACAGGCATAGAAAATTAGATGTTAGTCCTGCAATAATTGTGAATCACTCTGAATATAACTATTGTATTACTAAATCCCATTCACTGGCCAAAAAGAAATGCACGGTAACTGAGACACAGAATAGAACTGCAGCCTATATTGCTTCTGCCCAGGATTATAAAGTCACTGTTGGATAAAAGTGAGGCCTCTGCAATCCCCAAACAAAATAAATCACCAAGACTAATTTAACTAAATGTTTACATCATTCATGGGATAACAAAAAAGGCTGAATTTCCAAGAAATGTTGTGGATAGTATATAGTTGCATGAATTGGGCTGATTCTATTTGGATCTCTCCTGATATGTAAAGAATAGTTCAAAGACAATTGTATTTTCACACAGGTTCTAATGCAGCTGCCCTTGGTTAGGTTTTGACTGGTTGTGTTTATACAAACCAGCCTGATACACACCTGCAGGCAATAATTTTTGAGATGAACCTGTGCTTAGCAGAGTGTGAGGAAAATGTTAAGAGGCAGGAGATATTTAAGCAACTAATGATGGAAGGTTTCCAGGGTAAGAGCAGCCAAGAAGCTTCTGTAAATAATTCCCAGTTTTGAACATAAGGCATTTCTGCTGGAGAGTCCGTGAGCCTGGATCTCATGCTTCACTTGACCATGTGCCAAAGCTTGAAATGGTTGGAGTTTCAGGGCACATATCAGGCCCATCTGTTTGCTTAGCCTTTTGTCTGGAGTAGGTTGGCATAGCAGGAGCATGCCATTCAAATAGGGCATTCAGCAAGTAGTTGGGGCAGTGTTTTTGAGTTTCAGTCTTTGACATGGTCTAGGGTTGGTTGAGAAATCTTACTGAATATTTTTATTTTGCTAAAGACTGTCTGCATTATTTATAGAATCTAGTGCTGAGAGAGTTGGTGATTCTGGAAATGGCTACCTCTTTCTGTAACTAAAATGCAAATGGATGAAAGGAATCAAAGTAATTAAAATCTATCAATGTATTTAAAAATATATCATGTCAATTCAGACACTCAGATCACAAGAAGGTTACTTGTGATAGAATCTCACAGTAGACAGAAAATTAGGGACTTTGTAAGGGTGTTTCTTCATCTGATATTGGAAGTTTTCACAATACAGGGCAGTGGAACAAGCATACATACTCAAAAGGCATGCATACACACACAGGTAACACGATTCTCAGCTAAACAACAAGTTTAAAATACAAACCTTCTTCTACTATCTAACTTTTCTACCTGTTCCAAAAACAAAGTAAATTGCCAAATTACAGTGCTCTCCACCACAGCAACCAGATTTTACAAGGGCTGCACATCCAAATAAATGCCCCTGGGCTACCCATTCATCTAACAGCTGGAAAGGTGACACTTGACATTTGGAAACTTTCCTGTGAAGATTGCTGTAAGGCTTTCCCATTAGCTTCCTGGGGAGACTGTAAGGTCGAATAAACTGCCTTGAAACCTGCAAAGGGTAACGGAAATGCTCTAATATCACAAGCCTGCTTGCTTTAAAATTCTAATTCTCAAGCCATGACTATTCAGATTTCTTCCAAAGTATTTAATACATTCCAGAGAAAAACAATGTAAGCTTTGAGGAGGAAGCAACATATAAAAGGAGGTTTTTTTAAGTGATGTGTGTATTTATAGAGGCTAAGGAGGAAGGAGAAAAAAAGGAGATACCCTCTCCCCTATCACAGTTACCCAAATTCACTGTGCACTGAGAAATTAAGCAAGCAGGTCAAGGTTTAAAGATGTTTCACACTCAGCATTTTCATAGGGTCTAAGAAGACAGGACACAAACACTGCTTTAGAACAAGTGAGAAAAAATATGCACAGATACTAACAACAAGCTTTCAGTTGAAGTATTTTTAGGAAGTGAAATCAGACCCCAACAGCATGAAATTGCACAAACATGCAATCAGAGAGGCTTTGAGCAGATGGATGGGGGAGAAAGACATCGAGCTGTTACAGTCCCAACTTCAGTTGTTCAAATCTCTTTCTGTGGGAGAATGAATCATGTACCATGTTTCTAAAAAGTTCCTTGCACTATGAACACACTCTTTGTCAGCTGGTTTTCCACACACAGGCTGTGTCTCGTCTCTGATGGTTCCTCTGCAGCTCCTCTAGACTTTGTGTTCTTTCTTTAACTACAAAAGGTAGGGCAAGCAGAGGTGCTCAACAATATAGAAAAAGCACCAACAAGGAACATGCAGTTACCAGGTTTTTCAAGTCTGTGCCTCTTAAATTCCCATTTCTTAGATTTCTTAGAAGTTATGAAATTGTTTCCTTTTAAAATATTTAAATTATTGAAAGATCACACCAAACACAACCTTCAGAGTGAGACATTTGTCAGTCTGGGAAATAAGTGTTGTTTTTTTTTCTTTCTGTCTTCTTTGCATTATTTTCCTCTTTGAATTCAGTGCTTATTTTTTGTCTGTCTCATGCATCCACTTCATCAGACACATCAAAGCACACTTTGGTTCTGGTGTAGATAATCGGAATTATCTGTAAACTGTTAGTACACTTGCAGTCTAAAAATACTAAAAATGTCTTCCCCAGGTATCAACATTGACAGTATTTTGTATTTATGCAGTAGAGTGGTTCTACTTTTTAATATTGATGGGCTCACTTCTTTTTCCCCAGTTACCCCCAACCAGGATTTCTGCTTACACTGTGCATTGTGCAGGAAAGATTACTACCTTTGAGTGGAATTCAGAGCTGGGGGCAAAGAAAATGTTGCCTGGATTTTAATGTTAAGATAATATAAAAAAGCTGGGTTCAACTCCCCAAATTCAAGTATGTGATCCAAGTTGAATGAATCTGAAATGTACAAATCAAGATAACCTAGGTGTTAGCTACTCAAAACTTGCATATTTATCTTTTTTTTTTTTTTTTTTAAAGACATTTTAGCAATCACAATTAAGGTATCTGAAAGCAGATAGAAACTGGAAAAACACTTTTAAAGAATTACCTGTATGTATCTGTGCATGTACCAGGAGGCTTGTTTTCCATCATTTACTGATTCCACTGTAGTGTTAGCAAGACCACCAACGTCACCCCCTGCAAAAACCCAGGGTTCACTCGTTTGCATGGTTTCTGGATCTACTTCAGGAAGACCCCATCTGTTAAACTTGATAGGTGCCATGGCCTCTCTGACTGCAATTAAAGAGAAGGACAAATATGTTATTAAATGAAAGAAAAAAGTGTTGCCCAAATCTCTCAAATATATACTAATAACAATTAGTAGATCAATTCCAAGGCCTATTTTTTTTTCAATTACTTAAATGTGAATTTACAATAGAACTGAAAAATCCTATTCTTTACACAAACATTTTGGTTGAGCTAATGGAGGTACGTAGTTATTAACAGGATTTGGACAGAAGAACATCATCTGTTATATGCAATGGTTCTTTGGTAACATCAGAAAAATAAACCTTTGTGTCTGCAAAGCCAGACGTGTACAAAATAAACAGAGACAAGATTCACAAGAAGTGACTGACTTCATACAAGAAATAATTGCTTTTAACGTTCTTTTGGTCACTAACCTCAAAATAAACTATGTATCCCAGAAGCTGGGACTCACAAAGTCTTTCTCACTGACATTATTTATCTCTTGGGAAAAAAAAAAAAAATCCAACACTTCTGAAAATCCTATTAAGGAACAACACTAACAAAGGAAAAATAGATTTTCCCCCTTTCCCTTCCCACAGAGCTTTGTACTGCACTTTCCACATCAACATGCTTTTCACCTGAAAAGCAAACATAAATACTCCTGTGCAACCTAATATACTGCATGAGATTTTTGAAGCAAAAAAAAAAAAAAAAGTTTGCAATTTCTAGAAATTCATTTAGACTTCCAAAACTGTACTTGTCACATTTATTAATGCTCACAACAGAAATGATACTCTGCTACTTTTTCACAGGTCATTATTAAATCTGATTTTAAAATTTCAGATGGGACATTTTCCCCACCAGGAATGTTATGCTATGAAAGCTTTGTCTTTGACAAAGTGTGTTGATTTTAAAGTTTTTTTTTTTTTTTTCTGAAAAAAAGATAAATTTCAATAAAGTGAAAAACATTCTGAATTGTTATCTAAGCTAAGACCATTCTGAAAGTAAGAGTCATTTTGAAACTTCTGTATATTAAGAATAAAATAATAAAAGCAATAAAAATGAAATGCTTACACAGTTTATTGTCAATATATTTTTCGCAGCAATTTCTGAAATTTTTTAGATCACTCATTAAGATGTTCTCATTTTTTCATGTGAGAAAACAGCATATATAGGCATTCTGCACATGAACTAATATTGTACTTAAAAATAATGCAGACAAAAAAATTCATGGCATTAGAAAAATGGCTTTAAATACAAGTAAACAATCAGAAAAAACAATCTTGCTCTGTTAATATGATTTTTATTATGCAACTTTTAAAATTACTTTATTATGATCACAAAGACATTTCAAAGTAGCTTCATGAAGAGAATCACATTTTCAATAAATATTTTCAGCAAACTTTGACGCCATATATCAAAATGAGTTATTTTTATATAGCTTTAAGTCTGCACAAACTGAAGATTTTCTATAAAACACAGCTTAAAATTGCAATGTCCCTTAGGGACATACCGCTAGCAGATGCAGATTGCCAAGGTCAATTAAACTGATGTAGTTGTGCTGTCATATATGTAAAAGAGAAACCTGCTAGCTTAAGACAAGAAAATTTCTCCCATACCAGTACAAGGGCAAACTCACAGTGTAGCCCCAATGCACACCCAAGTACGTAGAAAGCTTCAAAGACATCCTTCTTGCACATCATCATGATGGAATTTTCTTCCTGGGTTCTGTATCTCCCTTCACCTCTAAATCAAATATTACACATGCATTTCAAAGTAGAGAGCTGTGCATAATCAGGGGCAAAATAATAAAATACGGAGCAAGACACACTGTAACCTGCTTATAGTACCTATGCTCTCCTTCTCACCCTTGGCATATACAAACATCCATAGGACTCAAATCCAAAGTATTCTTTTTGCCATTGGTTCAGAATGCAGAATCACAGAAGACAGTTTTAAGCTGGAAGCAGGCTGTCATACCAGAAGTATATAGTCTACATGCAAGACCTATTGCTTGCAGAATCCTTCCTACCCTGCATACAGTTTTAGCTTAACTTGGCAAGAATAATATTTGCCTAGTAGCAGAATAAAAAAGTTATGAAATTGTTTCCTTTTAAAATATTTAAATTATTGAAAGATCACACCAAACACAACCTTCAGAGTGAGACATTTGTCAGTCTGGGAAATAAGTGGGTTTTTTTTCTTTCTTTTTTTTTTAAAAAAAAAAAAAAAAAAAGGAAGTGCTGATAGTAGCTGATAGTAGTTTTATTATACTTCAGTAATATTTATAAATCAATGTTAACCTTCTCTTTATGTCTCAGACTGTCTGTACTTCAAGAAAGCTTTTGATCATCTTATATTTGTCATACATAGGATAACTTATTGCATGCAGTGGTACCATCTCAGCATGTGGTCTTGACAGTTCTTGCAAGCTAAATACATATCGACTTGTAAAGACATGTTCAGGAAAAAAAAAAAAAAAAAAAAAAAAGATGAAAACTTGGTGCTGCGGGGTTTGGTGCTGGGGTATGAATAGATGACTTGTTTCTCTGAGACAGCACTGAACAACAGTAAGGGTTTTAGAGGGTAACATGCTATCTGAGGTGTAGGTTTCTGCAGGAAATGATGTAAAACTAGAAGTTCTGACTCCTTATTCCTTAACTTTGGGGGAAAATAGGCATTACTTCTGTTACCCTGGATCTGTTGCATTTCTCAAATGCATCTTCAGCTTGTTTTGTGCTAAAATAGCTGCATGGACATAATTATATCAAAAGCTTTTTGAGTGCAAAGAAGCCCAACATACCCTTGCTTGAAACACCTCCCCAGGGACTAGGGATTTGTCTGATCAGTATTTTTAAAACTGGGAAAGAACATTTCCCTTGTGGCAAGGTTGACACAGTATCCAGCAGCTACTTCCTTCTGTTTTTCTGAAAAGCTCCAAGATTTAGGTTAAGTAAAAATAAGGACATGATTTAAAGGCATCTTATATAAGAGTTCTTAATGTCCTCACAATTTGGATCTGGTATCCGGGGCAACTAAGATGCGAGAGGGACCACTTTCTACACTGCCTGCAGGATGGAGGGGAGAACTTTGGCTGGGAATTTCTTCTCTGCCCCTGCAAGGTGTGAGAGGGCCTAGGAGCCAAATGTGAACTTGTAAGGAGGCAAACCCAACTATCAGTTCTCTGAATTGCTGCTTGACATTGAACAATATGCAAGCAATACACTTTGTGTTTTTGTTGGTACATGATTTGGGAGACGGGTAAGGAGAAGCGTTTCTTTGCAATGACTGCACCCTCACACTCTTTAAACTTTAAAAAGTAATACAGCTTTTCTCTTGAAAATTCAAAGTGCAATCCTGTGGCTGTGTTGCCTTCTCCTCTATATCCTGATGAGATATTACACATAATTTGAAGGATCTTTCTGGATGAAAGATAACACACAATTGAATTATTCTAATGCTATCAAGTGATGCTAACACAAATAACACCAAACAAAAGGACAGTTCTGAATATATATTCCACATTTGCTATACTCACAGAGCAAATAAATGCAAATGGAAAAGCAGCAGCAAATTATTGCGCTTGCAAAAACAATATTAAAATATAAGTGAATACAGAAAAAATATTTTAATTAACAAAACAAATCAAATGGAAAAGATTCCTCAAATAAAGCTTTAAAAGTGAATCTGTGTGTGTTTGACTGCCATGACTAATTATGTATCCATGTAATGTGTGTTCAATTTGGGCTTATTTAAATAGCAGAAATGCTCATTAGCTGCAGTATATCTGTGAAGCTTCAATAAACAGTTTAATGGTTTTTATGTTTAACCAATTTCATAAGTTCCTGTAATTTTAGCTTTAGTAGCTCATTAATGTTATTTTTGATATCCGTCTTACAGACTTCCTTTACAGTGAATAGTAGCATTACTTCAGGAAAATACAAATATACTGTATCTTTCTTAATCTCAAATGTAAAACCATAGCTATCACATGCACCAACGATCTCATTAACTGCTGACACTGCCCAATCTAGAGGCCCAGCAAACAAAGAAAGGCACAATCATGCTTCCCTCATCTCTGCCCCACTAACGTACTGAAACAGGATTAAAAAGTGGTTTGACTGGATAAAGCCAGGTCCAGCTGTGCTGGGAGAGACTCCCGCTGGAAGCCTGCTACCGACTGTTTTCTGCCTGGCACCAGGAGGCAGGTGCGCACTGATGGCTAACAAATGAAACAGCAGAATGCCTGCTCCACGTTAAAATGTCTTAATGAGTCATTACAAAGCTGCTTTTAGGCACTGGAAGTTGGAAACAACTCCAGGGTGTGGAACTGTTGCACTCAAACTCCTTCAGTAAACCTATTTGTGGAGAAAAATCCTGTTCCAAATGAGTCAGCAGCAAAAATCCTACCTATTTCACTAAGAATCTTTTGAGTCTCTAAAAGCTTCAGTTTTATATAACAATTCTTAAAAAAGCCTGCTGACCAGAGGTCTATTCTATGGGTGAGAAGCAGATGCTGTGCAGGGAGACACCAGGTACTAGGTGGCTCTTGTGAATATCCCCAGCTGGGATATCACAACAACATCTCTTCTTCCCTCTTTTTCTTTCGTTAGATAGTCAAGGCTTCAGTGTTTTGAGGTTGAAGTTTTTTGTCAAGACTGTATAAACTCAGCACTCTCTGCAGGTTTTCTGCCTTCCCTATAATTTGAAATTCTATGTTTATATGAAGTAAAACTTCTTTTTTTATTTCTGAGCACACAGCTCTGCAAGCTTTTGGCCTTTCCCTAGAAAATGCTTCTGAATCTATACAAATACTTATTAAGTAGGAATGGATTAAATCATAAAATTGTAAACTAGGGCAAAATTTATCTTTTTGGCATGTAGTACTACAGTAGGAGCTTAGTTATACTCTAGTAATAGTCTTCTGGTTTTGCTGCTGCAATTTCCAAGCAAGATGACAGTCATACTAAAAGTAACAGGAAGATGTCTAAAAGTTGTATAAAAGTTGTTTAATAAAACATGTATTTTGCTCACAGATCATCTACTACTCTGGAGCTGGGGGGATTTGCAGAATTGGCATTTGGAGCTTGTTTGGATATATTTTTTTTTTGCATTCCCCCCCACTTTTTTTTTTTTTTTTTTTCCCTAGGGAAAATAAAATAGACATCGCCACTCTAAGATTCAGTGTTTTGGAAAATGGGAATACTTCCTCTTTCTTGCTTCTCCCCAGAAAGTACAGGATCTCCTCAGAAATATAAAAAAATAAATCAGAAAAAGGACATTTGTTCTACTGCAAAATTTTGCAGTCCACAAATGTTATTCCCTTTTGCTTATCAGAAGAAAAAAAAAGAGAGAGAGAGAGAGAGAGAGAGAGAAAGGTTATTCAAAGTTTAGACTTCAAAACCAACTGGAGTGGTGTTAAATAGAATGTTGAGGCTATATGCAGTGCTCTGGAAGTAGACAGAATTACATGCATGTATATTGAGTAGCTGCAATGTAGAATAGTGCCAGAAGATATTTCTGATATTCACTAACCCATTGTAGGCCTCCAGAATGACAAAGAGAGCAAAAAAGCAGGAACACAAGGAAAGGTACAAAATTCTACTTCATCTGTTTATATGGGCCAGTTAAGATGGCTTGAAGAGTTTGGTAGTTTGGTAATCTATGCAATAATAATTTAAAAAAGGCTTGTGCTTGCAAAATCTTTTTACAACAACAAGGCAAAGCAAAACCTTTTTTTACTCCATCTGTAGTAGATTCATTTAAACTTTTTTTTTTTTTTTTTTTAAATTGGTTTCAGTAAAGTGCTAATGTTCTTAAAACAGTCTAGAGGGCAACTCTCCTGCTTTGTCTATTAGCAACTTCCTGAGCATAAAATGGATTTAGGAGAACTGATTTCTTTTTAATTAATGATGCATTTATATGATTCCCAGTGGGAGAATGAATATTTACTAGAACTGTTGCTTAAAAACACAATTAACATTTTATTTTGACAAAAGAAATAAGAAAAAAAAAAAAAAGACTAAATATCTACTGTGAGTGCATACAGTCTCAGTTGCAAATTTAATAGCTCCCGTGCAAGAAAAAGAAGCATCTGGATAAGTGTAATAGACTAGAAAAAGCTTTTTAGCCTATGGGCTATTTCTGCTCAGGCCAGCAGTCACGCATACATTTATGTCATGCTAAACAAAACTTTAAAACAGGTTCATCAAGACTGTTCTGAACACTTGGCTGAATTGCGGCTAGGTTTGATTTCAATGCCTCTTGTTCTCATAACATATTCTTTATTCTTACATCAGTAACACCAGCATTAAACAATATTAATAGGAATAGGACAAATCCTGCTATCTTAGCCTGTACCAACACCAGGTCGTTGACCTTACACTTTCTATGACCAACAGATAACATATTTATTCAACATGCATCTGAATCACCTGCCATAGATTAATTCTGACTGGAAGGGCCCTCTGGAAGTCACCTATTCCAACCCCTTCTTCCAAGACAGCTCAAGTTGCTCCAGGCCCTCACCAGTTTTGAACATCTCTAATATTTTTTTCTCCATCTTTTTGTGATGAATATCTGAATATCTCAATTTCTTTAATGTCAAAAACATTATTCCTTTTAGAAAAAAAAAAAAAGGCACTACAAATATAAGATGGTGTGTTTTTTTTATTTTTTTATTTGCTTGTTTTTTTGTTTTCTGTTGTTGTTGTTGTTCCGTTTTTATTGTGTATGCCTAGAGATTTGGTTGTAATCTAGCTCAATGGTGAAAAGCAAATTTGACTTTCATTAAGACAGCTTAGACAAAAAATAAAGGTTTAAAAGCTACTGAAATGGTGTGCTCAGAATAAGCACTTCATTCCCTCCAGTCGTAGTTTCTTTTTACTTCCATATTGTTGTACAAAACCTGTGCTAATATTTCTTTATAATTTGATTGTTATTCTAATAGCAGTTGCACCAAAAATAGATTGTGAAACTGAGGCGCATTGCTCAACCCAAGGTAAATAATTCTCCTTTCACAATCAGCTCACTGCATGACTTTGTTCCCCTCCCATTTTATGTTCCTGTTTAAATACCTCACAAAAAGTCATTTAGAGGGTGAATGCATACTAGAAGATACAAGACTGGTGCAGGATTATGGCTAAGCAACACGGTAAACTTAACCTTTTAGATGATGCAGTTTGTAATGTGGGAGAAAAAAAGAACCATTCCTTTATCATAGGGTCTGAATCACAATAAAATAGTGGTAGAGTCACCATCCCGGGAGGTCTTTAAAAGACGTTTAGATGTTGAACCTAGTGATATGGTTTAGTGGAGGACTAGTCAGTGTTAGGTCAGAGGTTGGACTCAATGATCTTAAGGTCTCTTCCAACCTAGACAATTCTGTGATTCCGTGAAAATGATTGCATACGCTAGTATTTATCACGAGGTTCTAGAACACCTCCCAAAAGACCTAAACAGAGGGTTTTCGAAAACAACAAAGTTTTAAAAACAACAAAACTTTCCAAAATTCAATTCAAGTCAATTCCACCAACAGAGTAGGTGGAATGAACCTCTTAAAGATTTAAAAAAAATATATATATATATATATATATATATATGTATCTCTTCTCTGTGCTTCCTGTGGGTTATGACTGAACCACAAACATGAATACCATAGGTGCCAAGTTCTTTATACAGATTCCATCTCCATGTGGGATGGGTGTCTGTTCTGTCAGAGATGTGGAGTCCCAGTTGCTGCTCCTCTGCCTACCCATTAAAGCAGCAGCAAGTGCACAGCAGAAGGCAGCCCTGAGGAAGTAGCAGTGTGAGTACCTGGGTTACAGTTGCCAGCTAGATAACAGCCTAGGCTTCATTAACCTGTCCCAAAACACTAGCAATATACACAAGACAGGAATGCACCTGGAATGAACTTTACATATTATTCTTCAAGGTAGAAAGTTGATCCTTCTTTTTAATTGTAGTAGAGTAGCAATGCATATACAGAAAACGCAGATGTGAGAAGTTACACATTTTATAAGTGCCTGCTATATGTTCACAAACATTACTATACTTAACTTAGATTATTTTAGATTTACTGTCTTCCTTGATTGAAAAGATTCACAAAACCACAAAATTATGTTAAAAAAAAAAGTTTGAAATTCCCTTTGCACAGGCAGGACAGGACTAATATCTGATCACCAAATTTTCCATTGACATGCACTCTGAGGCACTAACTCTCCCAGTCCTTTGTAAGACCATTTATGCCCAAAGGAGTATGACAACATGTCATGGAATAATTGGCTGGCATGACTGTGCCTTGGAGAAGCATGCACATTGATCACTCACTAAGGCTTTCAGAACCTCCAAATCTTGATGAGCATCTATTCATTTTACTAAACTATCTTCTGCTGAGTCAGTGGGGTTCTTGTTTATTTTTTACTTTCAAAGCACCTTTGATGCATGTACCTGAACTCTTTAAATCTAACCTAGTGTAAGAGGAGGAGAATACAGTCTGAGCTCTGCTCAATTCTCATTTGTTAGTTGAAGTCATATTCTTCTGCTCTTTGTTATATATTCAGAAGATACGTTCAGTCTCTGGAATGCCATCTCTGTATATTGACTATTAAAGTAAGTGTTAATTTTTAAGGCCAAAGTTTGTAAAGTGCAAGTAAATAGTGAGACATGCTGAGAAAAGTGCAGGTGAATTTAACAAATCCTGTACATATGAGAGAAGCCACAGTCCTCTTGCATATGTATAAGAAATAAGTGATACCCAGAGCGGCTAAACCAGAATAATGAATCTATCTTAATTCTTGCTTAATTCAATAGTTTAAAAAAAAAAAAAAAAGCTTCACAGATCAGATCAGTTCAGTTTAAAGTTGTAGCGTAAGTTTCTCTAAAGTTAGTTACTGAGACCAAAAGAAATCTCCATGAGTATTCTGTTACCCATTTGCATTGAGAAGAAAGCAATTGTACCTCTAATATTGATACCTGCTCTAGACAATGACATACAGAAAACTGCTTGTTATTCATACCCTTAGTTTTCATCTAAGAGGTACACGTATATCTAAAGGACAAATAAACTTCTGTGAAAAGAACCAAGTCACAAGCTATGTAACCTCCAGAAGACCCACTTCACAGAACTGTGAAAGGGCACAAAATTGCTGCAGCTAAAATAACAAGCAGCATTTAGAGAATACATTTGTCGGGGTTACCTTTAGTGTCACCCAAAATGGAACCAAAGGCACTGATCACCACATCAGCTTTCAGACGGACAACCTGATCCTCATCTTCTTTCCAGTTTCCATCATTGTCTTGTTCAGTTCGAATGAACTCCATTGCAACAATATGTCCACCTCTAAGCACAACCTTCCGGGGGGAGAGGAAAGGTAGAAATTCACACTTCTCTTCTTTTGCAAGTTCCATCTGTAGAGTAAAAGCAATAAAATAAACATGAAAAGCTTTGTGAAAAGTTGACTCAAGGTGCTACCACATATTCTTCTTTAGTAGAAGGCACTGGTGTATTGTATACAGATAGTCATCTTCAGAGCCTCTACTGTCTTAAATCAATCAGTTCTAGACAGTGGCACGTAGTAGATTTGCAATGCAGATATTTTTCTGATGCATTTTCTTATTGTTCCCTGTCACTGAATAACTCCTCTGAGGGCAAAAGAGCTACTTTATGCAACTACCTGTTTTTTAAGAGGCCTTGTATTAATTAAGCACATGAACTGATTTGTGTTTTCTATGACTTTAAGTGTTTATTTTAAAGTACTGAATACTATGTCCAAATAACAGTTTTCTGTGTGGCATCCCAGACTTAAGATCTCCTGATTCTCTGTTGTGATAACATTACTCAAGTCAAACAGCATATCTTAGTAGAGACTTCAGAATTCGATTGTCTACATTTACTTGAGAAATAATGTACATGTAACTATCTTGTATGTGTACTATCTTATGAAATGTCCAACCTGACCTCATTCTATCACGGCTATTAGTAGCTAAAACTATTTTTTTATTGTACTTCCCCTCACCCCCCCCCCCCCCCCCCCCTTTTTTTTTTTTCAAATCCACTGCACGATTTGATGAACATTGACAACTTTTAGGAATTGACCCAGGCTGCTAACAAAGATTTGGGTTCAGAGTGACTTCTAATTCTTAATTAGCAAGAGTCTGAATAGTATGAGTCTCTTAGCTACAATGGCCTCTCTAATCTCATTGTGTCTAAAATCCTTATCTGAAGTGCAACAGAAACAGAAGTAAATTATGTTTTGGAACCTCCATTCCATTCCATTCCTTTTTTTTTTTTTTTTTTTTTTTTTTTTTTTTCCCCACCTCCATTCCCTTTCTACAGGATCTCTAAGCTGCTCACCAAAAAAATGACCAAATTCCCATAATTCCCTTGATAAGACGTGCATTAGGTGTACAATTATTCTAAAGCATGTAAGTATCTAAAGTATATACCAAATAAATTATAATGGAAAAAGACCAAAATAAGAAAACCCAACTTGAAAAAAATCCTCATGTAACACAAATAAATTGAGAAGGCAGAGTCAGTTTCAAAATGTGCAGATGCCCTGATAAATGCCAAAGTGCAAAGCCAAACTAAAAATCAAATTGAACACTGAAATCTGTGATGAATGACATCATTCTATTGCCATTGGCAGTGATTCAAAATGAAAATCACAGTAAGTAATTTCCTTACAAGAATTTATAGACTCCCAAAGCTATGTCAGGATCACTGAGATTCATTAGACAGAAGCCAGAAAGCATAATTCTTGGACCTGAAGAGTCACCTACAATACTCAAATACCTGTTTTATCTCTGGGGTGCTTCCAAGATTTTAAGAATTTTACCGTATTTTCTAATTAAAAGGAAATTCTACCCCTTTTATGCAAAGACATCTCTCTCAGACTTTACAGGAGATTGATACAACAGAGGAAAATGACTTATAAGGAGACTATGCAAATCAAACCTCAGATCATTAATAAACTTTTATACATTTTAAGATAATTGTTATAAACAAAGCCTTTAGTAGATGTTTTTAATGTACCTACTGCACAATTTTAGGCCCTATACAGGTAACAACAATAATAACAACCAATATTCCTTCTCATAAATGCTATTATTCAATTTTACCTCTTCTGGGACAGCCCTGATATTAGTGAATCCCTTCCTGAAGACCACAAATACACGACGAGCTCCACAGCGTAAAGCAGATGTTGCACAGTCAAAAGCAGTGTCTCCTGCCCCAAGTACAATCACAGTTCCATGTATTGATGGCAATGGAGAGTGACAGGCACACATCCCTGAAAAGAAGAAAGGAAAAACCCCATTTTCAAGTAGAGAAACCATTTCTGCATGACAGCTCAAAAGGTACTTGTACTCAAAGCACTGTAAAATTGCGTCTTACAGTTTCTAAGCATGGAGTGTCACTATCAAATTATTCTGCTTCACTAAAAGACAGTTTTATTCCCATTTTTAAGATATGCTCATATACATAATTTCATAGTCAATACTGTAAGCAACAGAACCCTTCTGTCTTGAAAGGATACAAATGACAACACGTTTCTAGTTTTGTGAGTCCTGTTGGGTGAAAACTAGCATTGTAAGATCTTTTTTATTAAAAAAAAAATAAGCTTCTCACTTATCAGATTCATTATCCTCACAGTTAAACAAACAAACAAACAAAAGACACCAAAAAAAACACCATTGTAACAGATTATAAAGAATAATACTTAGTGTTTTTCTAAAGAATACTTTCCAGTTGTTGATAAAGTTGTATAATAGTTTCTCAAAGTTGTATAGTAGTTTCTCAAAGTTAGTCCCTTACAGTACACAATTATCTATGTGTTTGTACAGAATTCTATACAGTATTTTTAGTCAAATTATTACAAAGAGAGATTGTTTTGCAAGATTTGCTTTTCCTTTGTTAATCAATAAATGTTCTGCAGTGTATATTCTCAATCTGTTTCATTTTAAAACATCTCTTTCTTTAAAACCAAAACAAAATCAACCCTTTTCTCCTAACTCATTTGAGCTCCCTAAGCTTAAGAAAATACACAGAAATAAACATTTGATCAAAACAGCAGAGAGATGGGACAGATGGGATGCCGAGTTTCCTTTCCTAAATATTTTGTGTAAAATGGGGTAATAAACTTCACTTTTATATGCAGAATAATTTGCCGCCAGAGACATATTCTTTAACTCATGGTTTATGAAAAGTCTACTAAATTAGCAGGCAACCCTATTTGATGCTAAAAGAAGTTTCTGAATGGACAGAAGAAAAAAGGTTTGTAGATTAAAGTGGTTAAACATGTAGTCGTGCATACAAGACCACACAATGCACTAAGTATATGCTCAGAAAATAGTATATGATTTTTTTTTATTATTTTTAATCAATGCATTGGGGAATCTAGACTGTGACTGAGCATGGCATATAAATCACAAGTTTCATGTCATCCACTCATCTAAAGTTTATGACATCACATTCAGGGCCCCTGAAAGCATCTATAATCCCTGGGTAGCAAACAGCCAATTCTGCATTCAAAACAAATATGTAAAAGCATAAAACAAGGCTGAATTTGATGTCTATGAACTGGCATCACTGACTTACTTCAGGCATACTACTGTCGTCCTGAAGTTTTTGAGTAAGGAACTAGTGCTCCCTTAAATGTGCCTATAAAACATTCAGCACACAACTGACTTGGGATCACAGTGCTACAAGTAAAACAATTATCAACAACATACAAAGCAGCTGTTCATACGGGCCAGCAAAATAATATCAGGTCATTTCAAGATTTTCATCTTATATTTCATCTTATATTAAAGAATCTTATATAAGATTTTCATCTTATATTTGCTGTGTTATTTATATCAAGATAATTTATACAAATGAGAACCTTGTGATATCTTTTTAATATAATTCAACATAACAAACAAGTTTTTGTGGGTAATAAATTGCCATGTACTTATTTTTTATATATGACTATTTGCTTTACAGTCTCCATAACCAACTTTCCTCAATGCACAGTCCTGAAGTTGCAGCTCACCAAAAAAAACTTTGGCCCACACCCGTTTCCTTAGGAGGTGCTTTATAACTGGATGTGATGCTGTATTTTACACCATCTGTGTATTTTGATATCTCAAGAACTGCTAATGATTTACTACTGAACATGGTTATAGCAAAAACACAGTATCACCCACCTGGTTTACTTGCCATAGCTACCAAAGGTAGGAAGTCTTTAGATGTGTAAAATCCTTGATCCATTCTCAGCCCTTGGAATATACTGTCTCTGTTTGGTTCTGGTAAACCTGAAATAGACATTTTAAGGCAGATCAGAACTGCAAGGGAAATTTCAATGACAAATATATATTTTATTTTACATGTACATTCTCAAAAACATCGACAATACAAGCATTCTGACAAAACCTCAGATGTTCCCTAAAACATCAAAAATGACTGTAGTTTCATGTTCGTAGTCAGTAACTTACTTAATGGGTGATCTGTTAATAGTACTGGCACTTGAAAACAGAGTTTGTTGGATAGCCTGTGCACTCAGATTAACTCATAACAAAATAAATGCAGAGAAGAGGGTTAGAGAGAATAGGATATATGGGGTGCAGAAGCAGAAAAGCTACTGGGGATGGGTTAACTCTGGTAAGCTTTTCCTGTATCACTTTTCTTTCACACACATGTAACTCACTGCTGTGAACTATTTTTTTCCCTTTGTTTTGAGGCATTTTTCAAGACATCTAGTTTGCAGGTAACACAAATGAACAGCTTAACTGATGAGGAGTGGGGCATGAGTGGCAATGCTGTTAATGTGTCTTATTTGTGAGTCCTTGTATGTCATCACTTTTACATGTCCCTGACTGTTTGCTCAAAATCCTGAAAACCTTATTGGCTCACAGTAATTTACAGTTATTAATAGAACAAATGTATAGAGAAGCCATGGGATACAGATAGGCTTCACAACCAACAATAGCAACAAATACCTTTCAATTAAAAAAAGGCAAAAGGCATCTTCCGGTTATTAAAAACTATCTTCACATTGCAGTTCATACATTTGGACAGCACAGAACGGTTAGCCAGCATAGAAGTTTAAACATTTTTGTCATGCAAAGGAAATAATCTATCAGGGCATTTTCAACAGGGCCTCAACTTTCATAATTAATCTAAAAAAAAAACACATCATATTATCATGAAAGTATGCAAATTAATCATTGCATACTGAAGTGGAATTAATGTCAACATTTTTTCTAAGAAAACATGCTACATCCAAGGAGTCCTTAGATCATGTAAGCAGAATTGGAAAAAGTAATGTGTTCCCTCCATTCCTAGGCATGGATGGTAGCAGAATGACTTTTCACCTCTTTGAGAGTTGCAGGTGGAAAACCCCAACAGTATTGTGTTAGCATCAACAACAAAGCAGGACTACACTTTGAGGAATGCTATTCCAAGTAGGAAAGGTTTAAGGCCTTTTTATATTACTGAAGCAGCACAACATTGCCTCATTACATCAGAGTATCAGGACTCAGTCATAGAGCCCTTCAGATTTTCTCATGAGTCACCTGATATGGGGGAAGCTTCTCAAACCTCTACAGCCCTGAATGAAGTTACTGTAAGAGAAGAAGAAAAGAAAAAAAAAAAGTATCTTTAGTTTCAATAGCTTCAGTGAAGAAAAGGAAAGCAGGCCTCAGTGAATTGAAAAGGCTTACAAAGCAAAAAGCAAATGAAAAAAATGCTGAAATATTTGAATTTCAAATACCTCACAGTATTTGAGCACTTTTCGTGATCTCTATTAATAAACAAAACAATGAATCAATTGCTGAACACCTGACTATCAAAACACTTCTGATCAATAGCTAGATATTGAGAAAAATAAGGTTAGAAAATACTAGCACATGCTGAAATTCAAGACCTTTGCTGTAATTCCAGGGTAGACTGGAATATCAGCTAATAAAGAATGAATAATGGATATTTTAAGACTCTGCCAGAAATACTTTGTACTATTGAAACTATTGAAAGTATAATATGCAAAATGCTTGTGTATGTATATGCATATACATATGTATAATATACATGCAAAATTATACTTAAAAACTGCATAGGTCTTTTTCTAAGTATCTATATATTGCTAAATTATCTATGACAAGAATGCCTTGACAAAAGCTCTCCATGACTGCTTACAGGCACAGAACAGCAGTGCACCTATTTCAGTTGACATAAACATAGACCAGCTCAGCGGCCTCAGTTTATTCTTGGGACAAACACTTTTGCCATTATTGACAGGTGCAAGATGAATTAAAGATAATTTCCTTTCTATTTTATGGCTATCCCTGTTCAAAAACAAAGAGAAAACCATCCCCCCAAAAAATCTTTTTTTTTTTTTTTTTTTTTGACATTTCTATCATCTACTGATGAAAAAGATTCCATCTCTAAGAACCAGTAATTTAGCTCTCACTGGTTGAAGAGAGAGCAGAATTAAGAGACTGTTGTAATGTTCATGGTTCAGGTTCATCATAGGCTCACTGCCACTGGAAACAAAGGATTTATATTACAAAGGCATTGTATCCAATATTGTTTGCTCTGGCTAGTATGACCAAAAAAAAGTTTAAGACGTAGTCAGTAAACATGGCATTTTCTGCTATTTTCTTATACTACTTTCATTTTGCTGAAAACTCCATGAAAATCGATTTTTCAATATTTATAGGAAACATAGGGAAAATTCGTCTTCTTCCTATACATACCTGGCACAATTTCACTCTCTTTACTAAGCACCCACTGGAAGATATACTGGATGCTGATGTTTCTCCCTTCACTGTTTAGTATTTGCCCTTATAATGACTGCATTTAGTTCTGTTAAAATAAAAATATTAAGTACTTCTTAAAGCCACTAAGCTAGCTAAGAGGCAGAGAGACAGACAAAGAGATCAAGAATTGATAAGATCCACTTTAGAGAAATAACTTTCGTAATAAACAGCCACCCTACAGAAGTATGTTTTACAGATAGATCAAATATTGATAAATAGCTAACAGCCTCTCAGGAGAGAGGATTTGTTGAAGAACAGGTACAGAGGAAAAATTCAGTTTTGTACAGTTTTAGAAAAAGAAATAAATTAAAAAGCAATAACAAAAAACAGTTATATATGGACCTATAATTTAGGTCAAAATAGTGAACCAAGAGAAATACTCTTTGAAGAAGAATCAGAGAGAACCTTTAGCAAAAGGGAGTTCACACGCTAATACAGATTAGCCAGGAGCCACCTTAAAAACAATCTATCTATCTATATGCTTACAAAAAATGAGGTCTTTCCCCTAGGTTTCAGGCTAAAATTCTCTGCTCTCCAAATCCACCTGCTAGCCATCTTTATTTATTTATTTATTTATTACTTGATTTATTTATTATTGATTTCTTTATTTATTACTTGATTTTTCTTGTCCTAAAATACCTTTTCACTATTCTATGTCTCCTAACTTATACCAAAATCTAGTGAAAACAATCATTTCCTTCACTAGCACTAAAGAACAACTTTTGGGCAACCAAAAGGAGGCAGTCTAGAAATACAATTCCACTGCTGGTGTTGCTGGATGGACTCTGCAAATGTAGTCAAGCAGTGGGCTACTGCCCAGCTACCAGCCTTCTGCAGCCAAAACCCTGGACCTCCTGGCGCCTCAGTCCCTTTAGATGCTGATTCCAGAGAAGCAGCTTCTGAAGCGACTGATACCAAACCACACACAGGCTGGAGGACAATGGCACATACTGAGAAAAGAGAAAGCAGAAATACTGTGAAAGCAACAGCTTGCGAGACAGATCTAGTTTAACTCTGCAAAAGCTAATATAGATAGTCCCAGACTGGGTCAGGTACAGAACAGAAAGCAACTCATCTCCATTCCTGGCCCTCTGGTTTTCTAGGTCCTGCCTTTTGTCTCCAGATGCTCCAGCTCTCCCAGTAAGCATCACACTCAGTATGAAAACCTCCCTCTTTCTTTCCTTCCTTGGATCACCACAATCCTTTCTCCAGTGAACCATATCTCAGCACCAGTCTCTCAAGTCTGGCTTATTATATACTTTCCAAAGTTATACTACTGGCTTTGGAAAACACAAGCTTTAACCTCCTTTATATATATTTATTTATTTATAATCCTTTAGATATGTGCATACATATAAACATTAAAATACATATTAGAAGAAACATCTGCTTCCTATCCCTTACTCTTCATTCTCA
Source organism: Aythya fuligula (assembly GCF_009819795.1). Taxonomy (NCBI): domain Eukaryota; kingdom Metazoa; phylum Chordata; class Aves; order Anseriformes; family Anatidae; genus Aythya; species Aythya fuligula. Next base: position 29,829,427 of record NC_045566.1, on the reverse strand, counting down.
TAATACCGATACATGTTAATTTTCTTAACTGGAGGTGTCAAGTTCATCATCTCCGTTTAAAGAGATACTCTTGTAGATCCTCTTACAATCCCCTAGTACAAATGAAATATGAATTGCAAAACGATTAGAGTCAATCTGTTAGATATACCTGGCAATATAGAAGAGTGATGCATACACAATGTAATGGATTGTCATGCAGAGCAATGCAGCTAGTCCACCTGGTTGCTGCACCAAATAAATCAAGGCATGTCAACACATCAATCAGCTAAGTCAGAAAATATATACTGATGCTATTACTGTAACTATTAGCCTGGTCTGGAAAGGAAAACTGAAGTGGGAGTAGCAGCACAGCATGCATCTCTTTCCTATTTTGATCAAATCTCCTCTCCCCCGAAACAGGAATGCCTTCTGAACCTGAAATCATTGCTTGAATTACTTAAATCTGACAAGTTCGGGCAGATTTGCAGTTTCGTATGAACTTCTCAGCCAGTCTTAATAACTGACATACAAAATAAGCCCTGTTCCTTGGTAAGGGTCAAATGCAGTTTTCATTGGCAGCTGACTGAAAACAAATCTCCAAAAGGGGAAAAAAAAAAAAAAAGAAAAAAAAAAAAAAGAGAGCTGATGAAGTGTATACCGAAGTCTAAAGCCTAGGAGGGGAGAAAACTTACTAGAGCATTGTGAGGCTTTTTTGTTTCATTTGCTCATTTTCAGTTGTGAAAATTTTTAGTTGTGAAAATTTTCAGCATTCTGGAAAAATTTAAGCTGAAATAGGTAAACAAATGAGCAGCTGAGATCTTTCAAGCTATATTCCCCCTCTTTGCATTCTTAGCTGTTACTATCTTGAGAGCAGAGAGTTTTCAAGTAGAGAGGTGGCTTGTTTTTACCAAATTGTTTTTACCAAACTTATAAAATGTAAATTCAGTTTGGCTAAAGCAATTTGTGTTGGAATATACTAAAAACGTGGTTTTTTTTTAAATGCAAGACTCTCAATTATAACTTTTTTATAATGAAACTTTCCACTTTGTTTCAAAAGGGCATTACATTTACAAATTTATCTAAAAAATGTGAAAGAAAACAAAGAAAATAAGTTTTACTTGCTATGCATATCCCATTTTCTTCTTTTTTAAAATAGCAAAGCAAAAACATAATCAAACCCAATTCACCAACTTATGTAACTTCTTTCTAAGTGTCTTCATGTCATACAAATATGGAGCATTAGATAGAAATTTATAGGATTAGGGAGGTAGGTTTTTCCACCTTTTGCCATATGTATTAAAAGCTGCTCATGTGTTTCAGAGTTAAATACAATTTTGAGAATTCACATTTACAAGGAAGACTCTGCTAGACAGAAAAAAGACCAAAAAATAATAAAGATTCCTCTTCACTACCCATGTTCTGTCCTTCCCACTCTCCACAACAGGGATCTGCTGAGGAAGAGGGGCCCAGGAGATCCTAGGACTCGTTGGAGAGCTGAACTGTTGGAATCTGAGCATGAGGACAAAAACACGTGAATTGTATAAGAAACTAGATGCACGCAGAAGAAACAAATAATAAATTGTGCATCTGCTGTAGTGGAGATGCAAGTCTGCTGAAATAATATCTCAGAGGCCAAGCCTAGACACACTGAAACTGAGCCTGTTAATCAGCATAAGAAACAAGAACACAGACCAGTAATGAGGCATCACAGGTTCTACAACAATAATAGCTCACCTTTGGCAGACAGAAATAGGAATAAGTAGTGCCCACTCATGTGGGCTAGGAAAAGGAGCTATGGAATGCTGCTTGAGAGAGACTGATACAAAGGTAAGAACTAACATGGTCTGATAAGTTATCATTAATTACAGTTGTTCACATATTTTTGTTATATTCTTTAAAAGATGCACTAAAGTAGATACAAGCCTAACAAGTGCTCTCTGAAGGTAAATTTCTAAATCGCAATTTCTCTTCTGAAAGAGACCTTTTGAATTAACCATAAAGTCTTAGGTACATATTTTATCCCATCTCCCTGCCCTTTCATGCACTGAGTATTCCAACTTGCTCCTTCTGTTCCCATATAAAAGTATTCTAGGTGTAACACTTCTGACATCATTTCACACTTGTCCCAAGACTTGCAGCTACAGATATCAGGGTCGGAGTAAGACTACAAAGGTGCACAACGGAGAAGAACACACAGTAAATTCGAAGCAGATAAGCATCCATTTACACTTCTGAATGCTCTGTTCTTCTTCAACAAGTGTGATTTGTGATCTGGGGAAATGGAGATCAAAATCGTGTATGTAAAGCAGTTTTATTTTATGTCCCACAATATGTGAATTGTATAAATTAAACCAGGAGTTTTAAGTACATTGAAGTGTGCGTTGTTTTGTTTTGTTTTTGTTTGTTTTTTGAAATATAATATTGAAACAATAGATTCACAGAATTGTCAAATTCACAATTCTGCCATCACACGATAGAACCTATTCATATTCAGTGCTATACACTGTACCTATTTGTTTATAAGAAGTCACATGCATTCATATCAATATTGATAACATTTCTGTCCATGGATCAATATTAAACAATAATTTAGATGTTAACTATACTGAAAGACACTATACAAACACGGTACTTAAGCTATGCCACATACCTGATTATATTAAATGCACCATTAAAATTCATGCTATAACATTGATCAGAAATGGAACAGAAAGCCATTGGTATCTAAAGAGCTACTCTATACATTTTTAAATGTTTTATTCTGAAAGACTAAACAACGAGTAAAGTTGCAAATGCTCTGCAGGTGCTCAGCTTCTCTCAAGGTCAGTCCATTAGTGATTAACACATCAGTAAATACGTTCAAGGCTTGTATTTTTAAAGGATCTCTCTCATTTTGATGACAGATTTTTTTATTTTATTTATTTATTTATTTTTAATGGTGGTGGCTTTGTTACTTCCTATTGTGAGATTCAATAGAGTATGTTTTCTAGGTGGTTGATTTTTTTTGTTTGCTATGTATGTTGATGGAGATAAGTGTTTTAATTACTTTTTTAATGTCTATGCTTTTGTAGTTTCTTTCTCTCTCAGTTTATTTCCTGCTGCTGAGATTACTGCCTCATCTCCACAGCAGGTGGCTCTTTCAAATTTGTTTTCCTTGTAAGCCTGGTAGATTTATTTTGTAATATAACTGCTCCTTTTTACTTTTTTTTTTTTAATTATTATTTTTTATTTTTATTATTATTAATGATTTCTTTGCTTTGGAATAGGTACACTTGCAAGGTCAGTAAGAGTAATTCCCTAATGATGGGTAAAGGCCTTGTTCATGGGGGGGAGGGAGGGGAGAAGAACTACAAGACTACAAGACACTTGAGTTATTGTTTTCTTACCCTCAAGTTAGAATGAGCACTGCATACAGTAAATGTGAAAGAAGACCCTTCACATCTATCAGCAAGAGCCCTATACAATCACTGCAGTGCATTCTAAGTTGAACAGCAATGTCCACACCACAATATCTTCTACAAATATATAAATGAATAAGTATCTGAACCTGCAAGTAATACAGTCTATAGGTCTCATACCTCATTTTATTGCTAGATTAGACACAGAGACAGAGATATGAGCTCTAGCAAGCAGTAATGAAAATACAAGAATGAACTAGCCAGGCCAGCAAGAACCAAACCTGTTCTTATAATCTAATTTGTCTTTGAAGTCAGTTGTCCTGTCTCAGTTAGATGTAGCCAAAATTTCACAAGACCTAGGTATCAAAAACTGCATACAGGAAAAGCAGACAAAGTCTAGAATCAATCCACATGATTGATGGAAACTAGAATTATGACCGTGCAATCAGTGTCGTATGTCTGAACTTTGATTACAATACACTGCAGCCTCATGGTCTGCCCTCACAGCATTTAGGAGTCCTATGATTAGAATAGCTTGACACCTAACATGAAACAAATGTTCAAAGGTGATTCATAACACTTTAGCTCCATCAGATATAAAGTCTACCCCTAATTCAGTTTTTATCTTCAGCAGCCCAGCTTTTCTCAAGGCTTTAGCCCATCTTCCACAGCCTGCTTCCCGTCTTAATTGCTCTTAATATTATTATGTACATGCACTTGGAATATTATTGGGGCAACACTGAAGTGTTAATGTATTCTAGTGAAAATCAACAACGTTTCCAGCCGATTAAACAAAGACCTAAAAAAAATGATGTGGTGATTTTGCAATCATCAATATCTGGCTAAGTATCACAGAGATTTTCAACTTAGTTTGACTGGAGCACTTATCCTCTAAAAGCATTCCTTTAAATGCATACCTCAGAACTGAAGCATTCAGTACCAATAAGTGTTTTTAAAACATAATTCTTTAAAGGACACTCTAGAAGAAGTGACAGTAAGTTGGACAAAGATATACAGTTTTCTAAATTAAGGAACAAATGGTAATTGTAGCATTTCTTCTCAGGTTGGAAACTGATATTTAATATTGCCTGTATTTGAAATAATAGTCACTCTGAGGATGCTAGCAAGTTAAATGGTAGTCCTGGTGAAAGGACTTGATGAAATGTGAAGATTATTATGAAGTAAGCCTCATCACAGAGAAGGACAAATGCAGAAGTCTGCTTACCTGCCCTCTGGTTCTGTTCTGCCTGATATTGTTTATAGCAGGACTTAAAGCACTGAAACAGTTTGCTATGAATCTTGATTTACAGAACATAAGAGTTCTGTAAATTGTAATACAAACTAACTGAAGAAACATCTACTGTAAAAAAAATAAAGTGGAATATTGCTGAAAACCTTTCGTTATGTCATCCTGGTAACATTTATTATAGCAGCCACAAATCTGAAAAGGTCACTAGCTAAAATGCATTTAGTAGTCTCAGTCAAATCCATCTCTAACATAAGAATGTGCCATTCCACTCAGGAAAAGAGCTTACTCCAGTCTGCTTACAATATAGCTGAATTTGATTTTTAGACCCGACTTGAATTTGGTCACTTCACGCCACTGGCACAAGCTGTCACTATTCAGGAGCATCCTTGAACTGGCATAGCATGAATGCTGAAGTTTGAGATTTGACATGCTAATGTTGTCAGTTCCTTTCTCTCTTCCTTCTACAAGCATGTTCCTAGCACTAACATGCCAAAGGAAAGACACAGGGGGCTGTGTTTCCTCCAGCCATCAGCCAGATACTATTTGTCAATGTGATATGCTGCACCACACAGAAAGAGAAAAAAAAAAAAAAAAAAAAAAAAAAAAACAGGCCCCAAAGGTTCCTCTTGTTCAGTAAATGATGCTGAAGAGAAGCAAGAAGCTCACCTCCTTGGGGACTATCAGTAAACTTGAAGGATACAAAAAAGACAACTATTTCAGAAACCATGTGTCACAGTAAAGGCATTTTTGCACAGTATAGAAAACATGTAGATGTACAAGTGAAAGCAAAACAAAATGGATGGAAAAAGGATTTGGGAACATCAGACTCCTAAAAATTAAAGAAAATGGAAAATATTACAATAGCTTTTGGTAGTACAAATTGTATTTTTCCCCATGCAAATTCACATAACATGTCAGGTTTACAAGCAATCATGCTGGGACATTGGATTCATAATCAAATGCAAAGCAAATTTACAAAGGGAAAAATCAAATGTTAGCATAGAAAAGTATTCTTCATGTTAAGTTTTGATTAAAAAAAAAAAAATTGAAAAAAGATCTTGAAAAGCCAAATCAGTAGAAGCTACATATGGTAAGTATGCAGGGAAAGGGTAAAATGAGAACAAATCTGATGGAAAATATTCACAAAGAAAAAGCCACAAATGCTTAGTTGGCATCAGAAAGAAAAATAAATACTAGGCCTCCATGCAAAGCAACAGTTGAAAATCCGTCATAGGCAGCACAGTAATCCTCTGGAAATATATGAGCAATAATTAAGTCACATTAATAACCTGGAGTAACACCTTTGGTCGGATTTCAGACACTATACAGCAAAGAAGTTGCAGTGAGTTGAGGGAGACAACACCGACATGTACTAGATAAAATCTTGTCCTCTACTTTTGATATAATACTAATATAACAGCCAATCGGTCTTGAAGTGTTACAAATATATAGATTGATTTCTATAACATTGTTTCCTGAAGCTGAAAAAATAGAGCAGGTAAGAATCACAGAAATATCTAACTATGGTTATTTCTCTTTAAAAAAAAAAAAAAAAAAAAAAAAAATTTTTTTCTCTACTATTACTTTATTGCATGCTACTTCCATAGCATCCACACTATGTGAATGTAGTGACTATGAAACAATAGGCTGGATCAATTACAGCTTTGTACCCTATGTAGTAACTACATCTATATGAAATACTTGTGAAATTCTACTTATATGGGCAGAAAATCCCACATGCAAAATATCAGTTTTAAAATATAGAACTTTCTGGTTATTCTTATTTAAAATGAAATAAGGATTCATCCAAAGTTTTTCTTTTTTTTTTTTTTTTCTTTTTTAATGAACTTGTCTTCACTGTAAAACAGCAATGTCTTCCAAATGCTACTGAATATTTAGTACTCTATATGAAATTTCAATATAGGAAACAAATATTGTTTCCTAGCTCTTTTTTAATATATTATATTGTCTTACCTTAAACCTCAGAATATTAATACAGTGTTTTTTCCACATGGAAGAACAAAAAGATGCTATAAAGCTTATTCAGTAATTACTCCCATATCGTTCCACCTACGCTGCATTTTTGAATCACTTCAGGTAAACCATCTCTACATATATTTTAAAATGATGCCTTGTAAAGGGACTTCTAAACACTATTCATTTTTCCGCAGCACAGATCTACAACTGAAAACCTATCATCAGTGCATTCTGATGAAAAGGTAATAATTAAATCTTTTTTTTTTCCTCTTCTACAGCACATTATTTGACCTATGATAAAACAACCTATCAAATTTCCATTTATTATTTCTACCTGAAGGGCTTTGCCAGCTCACACAAACATAAATCTCCATTTGTCAGATTTAAACTGTACCTGTCCCAGCTGCTATGAGGGTTCATCTCTCTTGTCCTTTAAAAATTACTGAATAGCATCAAGCAACACAACCTCCCTCCAGCCTTCACTGACCCTTGCAATCAATAATATTTGTAACCTGTATGCGCACAGTTAAGTAGAACAGAAGCCATGCACTATCCTAGTTAACCACATTGAGCTGTGATACTACAATCTGCTCCCTCGTGTCTCGCGTGATCAATTTTAATCTCTGGACCAGGAATAAAAGAATGCAGCCCCTTGTTTCCAAATTCATCTGAAAAGGATGTTATAGATTTGTAGGTCTGCACTGGAGTAGTGGATTTAATACAATCAGCAGTTCAAGGAAAAAACACATCTAAGCTATCACTCATTCTCACTATCCTCAGTTTATTTTGTGTCTTCAGACGACAATACAAAACAGAAAATACACGTGCAATGACTTAAAGAAAGCTCTGTGTTAAAATGCCACCAGGTAACAGATATTTGTTGCAGCTGTATCCATTATTGCCACTGCGGGTAAGGTGATTCCATTATGATTACTTTGGTTAAAGTTTATAAATAAACTATCAATATTCTTTCCTTCTGGATAATTGTTGTATAGAGTAAATTAAACAGAAACCTCCTAGAAGTAATAAAGCCTAGTTCTGCTCTGTTAAAAAGAATCAATTATTATGGAAAGAAAGAGCAATTCAGGTTTCTGATGATATTTGTTCTCTCACCTCCAAACTAATTTTATTTAAAAGGAGGAAAATTCGCCAACCAATTAGTCTAATTAGACAAATGTATCTGAATGCAGAACAGGAAAAAAGCAGCTTTAGAAAGCTACTGCAGTAGAAAAAGTGCTTTTTGAATCTGTCACACTATCAGAATACATTTCCAGAGTTCTCGTAACTGCATATTTATAGGCTTGGCTACATTGGCTCCTTGACAGCAGCTCCAATGCAATGAATCATCTATCAAAACATTTGAGAAGACTTTCTTACTCATTTCTTTAAAGCAACTATCTGAAGAGACACTTTCAACGTTATTATGTTCTAGCATTCACTATCAATTAAGAAAAACAGCATACAGTTTCATAATTGCAGGTGAATAGTAAGTATGCGTTGTCAGAGGCTTTATCTTCTCAGATTGTCACATGCTGTGTATCAGTACATAGTACGCTGCAACAAATATGACATTCTTGTAACAGGCTGGAGGGTCAATGAGCTTTCTCACTCAGGTCACTAACCCACTTCACATCAATGTCCTTATCATTAAGTATATATGTATCTGCCTTTCCTTTTAAAAGCAGCTGTAGCAGGGAGTTTTAACATGACATTCTCCTATGCAAGAAGATCATCTGAGAAACATTAGCCAACTATATAAGTAGACCTCTGCTCTTATATTGGAAATAAGTAAGCAAGGATGTGCTTTTTTTTATTATTTTTTTTTTAAACAACAACAACAAAAAACATTAACTAAATCTGAATTCCTTCCCCAACATCAGCATATCTTAGAACAAAATTGCACCTAGAATACAAGACAGTCTTTATTAGCTAATTACACCACTCTGGTCAAGTGCCTATATTTTCCTTGGTGTTTCACACACTGCTGACAGAGCACTAAATCCAAAGCTTTGAGCCAGAAAACATAATGCTGTTGAATCCTAGATGCTGTTAGGTTACCATCTGGAAAACAAACAGAGAAATAAAAAATATCTCCAAACGTCTCCTCAGTGCCCAACAAGAAAGAACATGAAGTGAAACTTTGTCACACCAAAGATGACAGATCAGGTACTTGCCTTGTCAGTGCAGAACTCTGCACAGGCATGCACACAAGTACCTTCCTCTTAAACTCATTCTTTCTGTGACTAAGTAAAAGCTTGAAAATGGGAAATCTATATTTCTTATATTAAGCAAATAATTTTTGTGATACTTGAAGCACCAAAGAGGCATGAGACATGAGGCATGTCCTATTTTAGGCTATGGTGGCCAGATCCAGAGAGATTACTGTTAAAGAAAGTTAAAACTAGATGCTTAAAATAGCCTGCAGGCAATGCTGTGAGTACTCCCAAGAGAGTGCATGCTTCCACTGATTTGGGCAGTTGACCCATGCTAATGTTAGGCCAGGCACACAAACGTATTTAACCTGCTTTGGCAGGGGGGTTGGACCCGATGATCTTTCAAGGTCCCTTCCAACCCTTTCAATTCTGTGATTCTGTATCAAGGAGCAAGCATGAGCCCTTCTTGGTACATGTTTTTGTGTTTGCAATACTACAGCAGGAAGATTCTCTCCCAGTGGAGTTTCAAGTGGTAACAAAAACAAGAAGCATCTGATCAATAAATAGAAAATCAACTTACATGGTCCCCATAGGTCCCTCTAACAAGGACTTCTTTCTGAAATGTTCATGCTTGTCTAATGGTGCTGTTTTTAATCCTTTCACACCAGTGGGTCCTACATGCTTGCATTAGTGCTAATGTAAAACAAATGAACATTTTATACAAGGATATCCACTCTCCCCAAGTAAAGGGGTTAATACCAAGTAAGCTTTAGGAATGTAAATTATTTTCCCCGTGTGGCTGAAAAACTACATGAGTTATTCATTTAAAAATTATTAGCATATAAAATCATTATTATCTCTGCAGTTAATGTACAGTTCACTGACAACCTTTTGGACCATTCCAATTAAGAAAGGCAGCATCCCTAATGAAGTTACAAAATACGTTGTTTATTAAATAGAAAATTGCATCTTTAATTACTTTAAATATTATAATCCAATGAAAAATTATTTCATAAACCTCAAGACAAATTATGTCAGAGATGGAGTATGCATTTTGTTCCTCTATGAATCCTAAACAGCACTTTCAATTTGCTTACAGGTTTCCGTTGTATGTAAATCTGCTCCTGAAATTGATTTCAAGTGCCTAAATCCAATGCCACTAGCATAAATTTAAGAAGCCATTTGAGTTATTCTTTCTTTTTAAAACAGAACTGTTATCAATTGTACAAATTGGCAGTTCTAGTAAATACTGTAAATAAATAAAGTTCTAGTTCTCCACTAATTCTCAGGAGGTAAACTCAAGATAGCTTTCTGTGGGGGTCCCAAAATCAGCCTCATTGAAATAAAGGCAATTTGGGGATCTACCGTATCTCATTATATCACTGTTCTATTTTGAGCTAGAAGATAACTTGGTTCAAAACCGTCAAGGGCTTTGAGGATAGACTATAATTCCAACAAGTAAGTTAATTTTAAGTAAATTCCAACTAAGCTAATTTTAAATATTCTGTCTTTTTATAGAAAGTAATCTCTATGCATTGTCAAGATACCTTTTGCTCTGTCTAGTATTAGATGTTTGATGTGCTGGCCAAGACCTAAAAAAGGCCAAGCTGTCAAATTAGACCCTTCACTATGCTTTGGATCAAACACAGACCAAAGTCAGTATAAATATGTGTTGATTTCTGTAGCACAAAGGAGAAATTAATGCAGCCAACTTCACTCATGTCAACACCAACGTGCCATTGAATATTTTTTTGGGAAACCCTACAAGCTACCAGGCTTTCTCAGGCTAGTCAATAAATCAGGAAAGCACAGAGATTTTCAAATCCTTTATGCTAAAAAATCTGCTGCATTCTATGTCTTTTTTAGCATGAATATTGCTTGTGCACATCATGAAGATGGACTGATCACAACCAATTATTCAGGGTAGTACTATAATAGTAAAACAATTTGTTTTCTTTCTTTTTTTTTTTTTTTAAACAAGCTTGTTTCACAAGGGGCAATGGTTAATGATATTATAAACTTTATGTAACTATAAAATACATTACATAACTATGAAATTGATAACATTTTTTAGGTTTAAAAATATCTGAAAATTAAATGATAATAAACATGATCATTTGCATAGCTAATACACAAAACTTTGAACATGGCAGCTTGTTCAGAAACATGCTTGGCAGGTTTTTGGCAGTACCTGTGTGCCAGAAAAAGAATCCAGCTGGGATATTTAGGCAAGTTGGGTACTGAAAGTCAGATACATTTGTGAAAACATTCAAAACTAAATTAAGTTTGAAGAAACTTTCCCTGAAGATAGAATGTTAACTGTAAAACAGTTAAGCATATTATGGACCAAACTATATACACCACTTGAAACAAACTCCTTCCTGAGCATGCACCTTGATACCTGTTTTGGGCTTAAGTATGCTTCAGTATCTTTGGGAGTCCATAATTTGCCTACCAAAAGATCTGTTTGGATTTAGATTACTGACATGCTACTCAGCAGAAACACTGCCTTGGAGGCAAAGGACCTCAGGAGCGCGAGGAGATTTTCAGAGCAAGGCTTGTTATGTATTCAAGGATGTTCAAAACCTGACTGGATATGGTCCTAGGCAACCTGCTCTAGCTGACCCTGCTCTTAGCTGCAGGGTTAGTCTCAATGATCTCCAAAGGTCCCTTCCAACCTCAACTATTCATGATTCTGTGAAATACTCCCTGCTGAGGTCTTAAGCCATGGAAAGATTTCTGAAATTTTTATCTGGGATTGGAAAAATCCACTACTATGCTTAAGTAAAAGAAAAGTATTCCCTACCAGGGAGTATGTACCAGATATTCACAGAAAATTAAGAGAAATTCACAGGTATGTACAAGCATTTTTTCCACAGGCCTTATATGTTTCTATCAATTACAGAGATCCTGTAGCCAGTGGCAGCATACCAGACCCTTTCTTCTACTCCTGCTACAAAGAAACAAAGCTCAGGGATGGTAAGCTAGAAAGTAAAACTCTCACACAATTCTGGAAAGTTTATTTTTGAAACTTTTTCATTCCAAATACTCTTCCATGCTTCCATTTAGTACCACACAGGCTTGCTTGCAGAAATCACATCTTGCCACTCACAGTACCCTTCCCAGTAACTGATGGAGTTAAGATAAGGCTTTGCCTTATTCAACAAAAACACTCACTAATCTTTTGAGACAGGAGTGTATGAAATGGCCAAGGACATTAAATCAAAAACTGATTATAATTCCATTCTCAGATGATTTAAGTTATTAGTATTTAAAAGTATATTCTGAAATTTTGTTACCTATTGTCATTGACGTTTACAACATGTAAGAACAGTAATTCTCAACGTAAATCAGACTATCCCTCCAATATCATTTTCTAACAAGTACCAAGTGATATTGCTTGATACTGGAGCTTCCATAAAGTCCTTGTAAAATTCTCACCATGCAGATAGAAAATCCTACATTGCCCATTTATTGTCCTACTGACAAAACTGTCTTTCAGAAATTCATCAGCTCTGTTGTACCAAACCAAGCTTCTCATACCGGTGCTTTAATGATAATTTTTATTAGTTTTGCTCCACATATAAAATCAGACTATGCCTGCTTGAACATTTGCCATAGTTACTTTACATAGTTACTGTACATAGTTGACTTTAGTTAACCTTAGCAACAACAGCTGTATGAGAATGAAGAGACTGGGATAAACAGAATCCTCTACTAAAACCAAAAAAAGCAGCACAACAATCTCACCTCTGCCTTCTGGTAACTGCCACTTTATTTCTGATTAAAGTACACATGTAAGTAGAAAACAAGAATTCACTTATGTATTCAAATGCAAAATCAGCTCTGTATGTTAAAGGTAGAGCACGTGCACTGAAAGTTATCAGCTTGATAACCCTGCACTGACAATCAGATCAACAAGTATATGCACAGATTCAGCTCCCTTCCTGTAAGTACAGATCTTTCCAAGAGCTCATACCCCCATATTTTTGAAGGGAGGGATGCTCAGCAAATATTTATAAATCAGTCACTTTGCTCATGGTCATCTCTGTAATCAATTTAAGACAAAATAAAAAGCCATTTTCAAAGACGCGTAACCCAGGAACAAATTAAGCTAAATTTCAGAATATTTGAATGAACAAACTGTTGAAGAGGCAAGGAACTGAACTGTTTTTAAATGCATGCTTTCTAACATAAAGAGATTACTATTGAGGCACCACAGAGGAAGTTTCAGAGACATGTCTATTTTCGTACTTACTCACTTGATCATTTACACAAACAGTTTATAATACTATGCTGAAACCAACACTCCCAATTACATAGATTTTACAAAGTAGAGGAATACTAATTAATGGGAGGTAATTGATAAGTCCAAATAAGATTACTTAAAAATCTGGAAAGAAATTAACAGAATGATACACCCAACAAATGGAGACATCAAAAGATACCATAAATGCAATGTTACTGTGACACTGAAGAAGAAAGGAAGAAACAGAATATTCAAAGTTTCTGAAGCCTTGCAATTAAATGTGTAACAAATTCAGCATGCAGAATTCCTGGCTGTACTGCAAAGGCGTAACATTTACAAAATGAAGGTGGTGATATTACAGCAATACCTTCTCATTTTCATTGCATGTAGAAACGCAAATCAGTTAGGCAGACAGCAAGCTATACTCTAGGCTTGGCTGCCTGAGTTATTTCGATACCAATAGTAACAAACAGCACTTACTGCTTGTAGTGCTTTCTGTTTTCAAGGTGCTACACTAATACTTAGTCCTCAAAATCCAGATAATAGATAAAAAAAATTCCCTGTTCTTTAAAGATGGACAAAAATTTATGTGATTTACTTTGGACCATACATTAGCAAGGTTGTGACGGTTCTTGGGCATTCACACAATAGGATTTAAATATGCTAGACCAATAGATCTTTTATAACCAGAACTCCTAAAGTCAGAGAAGCATGCAGACTTTTTACTCCCTACTACAGTGATAGACTGAATGTTGCCTTAAAAGTTACCTCCTTGCATTTGGAGTTCTGGAGGCAACTAGACCACCTGTGGTCTATGCAGGAATGAAGGTGCTGAGAAGTGGGCAATGTCCTTGAAAGGCCACTGTCTATGATCTTTGAAAGGCCACAGAGCGGGGTGAGGTCCCCAACAACTGGAGAAAGGAAGGTCTGAAGGATGGCTGCATTGCGCAGCTGCTTAAACAGGTGTTTTACAAAACAAAAAAGCCAAACTTCATGGGTAACTGGAGCACTAAGTCACCTGCCTTATTCAGCAAGCAATCACATTTTCCTAGTTCAAAGTCTTTCTAATAATTATTGTAAAATTCTGATTTTTGCAACCTTCCTTGTTTTAAGGAATCATATCTGCAGGCCATACCACAACACAGGTCATTTGCCAGTAATCTACACACAGTGGACACAGGCAGAAAGACTTGCACATATCAAGGGGCAGCCCCAGTGTCTGTCTTTGGGAATCATGTGAGTGCTAATGTTAAAAACATAAGAATAATACGCTGTCAAAGAGTTCTTCAGAGAGCAAATCAAAATTAGCACTTAATTAAAAGTCCTCCTATTTCCACCAACTCCACACAGAGTACTAGGAGCTCAGCAGCAGAAGCAGAGCTGGAGGTTCATTTAATGAACAGTACATTTGAATGAAATGGTCATTTGGTGTCAGCACAGACAATGGTAACCCTCCTTCATGATTACTAGTTCTCACTATGACTTTTTTTTTTTTTTTGACATGTTTAATTATACATCTTCTCTTACCTGTCACCTAGCAACCTTAGCTGTGATTTAATTGTTTTGAAATAAACTATATAGCAGCTGGCACAATAATGTGGTTATTCTTCGAGCTGACAAAGTAATGTAATTAAAACCTATGTAAAGATCCTTAAAATGCATGTATTTCCCCATTTTTCAACTTATTATGGCTGAAGGAGAGGTATTTATTATAAATGTATTCTTTTTCAACTTTAGATGTTACTTTATACATGTGATGAACATTTCAAAAAGAACAGATATGATACAAATTCAACAAAATACACCTACTTCATTCATCTGTTCTTTAAAGAAAAAAATAGATTTGTTGAAACAGAAAATAGTTGAAAATGCTAAAGCAACTTTTTGCTTTATTTTAATATTTCCAATTTTATTACTTCTATGGATATTGCTCACGTCTTTTAGCTTTTATTTCTTCCATTTGCTTTTTTTTTTTTTTTTTAGCTTATGCATTATATTTTTTTTCTTCCTTTATAAATCCTTACTTTTCTCAGTCCTATTTCCTTGTGGATATGGTTTTCTTGTTTGCTTTCCTCTTATCTACACTTGTTTTCCAACTCTCCCTCATTCTCTTCATGCTTTTCCCCTTCAGCCTTTTCTTTCCAGACTCACACCACCAGCATTGTCTCTGGAGCAGCCCAAAACTAACAAGACTAAAACACCGCTTGCCTGGGGGCTCAGGGGTTTGTTAGCTGAAAGATGCTTTGGCAAATGTGCTTTCTTATTCCTTATTTATATAACTGCCTTAAAAAAATCCAGTAAATCTGAAAGCATTTCAGGTTGGTACTTTGCAACATAGATAACATATATTAAAAACAAGAAACAAAAAACAAAAACAAAACAAAACAACAACAACAAAAAAAAACACCACCACCACCAAGAAGCTTTTTACTAGCAAAGTAGTAAGTCTAGCAGAGCAGTAATATCATGTGTGGTGATTTTGAACTTTCCCAATCTGTGGATCACTACAGGCGCTTAATGGGACTGTGGAACTGGCTCAGTGAAGAAGTTACAATGCTGTAATAGCTGCATATGGTGGTATCTATCATTGAGTGCTATACTGTAGGAAGTGTGGAGATGGAATGAACATACTTGATACCAGTGAAAAATGTCATATATGCTTTTGGCAGGTGTCCCACTGGCTTAATTCTACATTAAAAAAAAAAATAAATTCTACATTAAATTCTAAATTAAATTCTACATTAATTCTAAATTAAATTCTACATTAAAAAAAAAAAAGATACATAACTATTTAATTTTTCTTTTCATAAAGCAAGTTCTTTGAGCATTTTTATCTTTCTACCACTTTTCTGCAATAACATAGGTTCTGCCACTGCAAACATTTACACTCATACTGAAGTCCACATGCTGTAAGCTGAATTCCTGTATTGACAGTGTCTGTTGAGGTACACCACGACTCAAGACCAACCTCTTACTCCCAATATAGAAGGCAAGCTCCCCCCTATGAAGCAAACCCTGTTCGCACAGCAGTCATTCAAATAGAACACAGCACATCATGAGTACAACCACTCCAGTTGTTGTATCAATGCTATGTAGACATAACCATCAATGTCAAAGGAATTACTTGCACTGTATAAAGTGAAGTGTATGCATAAGCTTTTGAGAGAACAAGGCCTAACATTGTTTTTACATAAAAACATTTTACACGACTCCTCCCACACTTCTTAAAACTGCATCCCTAATTATGGAGTGTGGAGATCTACTATAAGTGATTGATGTTGTTTTGTATGTTGTTATGGAAACAAACCAAGTAGGAGTCTGTGCTTTGCGTATAGAATTTTGAGTCAGATTTTACAGTAAATAACTAGGCTTTCCAGTGTATAAGCAACAACACCATATGGCCTTTAATCTCCACCCAAAGACTATGTCCTTATATGCCACCTGTTAAAATTAAGGTCTTTCCAGGAACAGAGAAAAAAATCAATGGACCTGGCTCCATCTTGTCGCTGGCTGGTGAACAACAAAGTGTGGTCATCTCAATTAGGCACACTTTATAACTGTGAATACTTGACACACAAAATCAAAATATTTATAAGAAAACGTTTAAATGGAACATAAGCTGACAAATTCTGCAGCATTCAGGACACCTGCCCTGGAGTTGCCACAACCATACGAAGAAATTTATAAAACCTAAGTTTCCACTGGATGAAGGGTATATCTAGGTTAAAAGGTATTAATTTACGTAGCATTATTTTGGTATTAAACATGTGTGACATAGGTACCTTCCGAACAAAAAGTAGACCAGTGTTGCCTCAGGAGCTTACTATACAATGAACAGAGGTACTCAAAAAGGTTGTGAGATGAAAGGTGGAAGCCATGTGAAGAAAGAAAGCACCAAAGAGGTGTGGTTTAATACGGAAACAACAATGTCACTGTTGCTTCTGTGGGAGCTAAATGACCTGAATAGACCGGGTCATGATTCCTGTCCTCATCATTTTGGTTTGTGGATATTGAGTTAAACTTTAGCAATGCATATCTGAACCCAGCACTGACCTTCTCCTTTCCCTGTACCCAACAGGAGACTATCCCACTCCTTTGTTTCTCCTTCAGAGACTGCTGTAATTCCACTGGGATCCTCTTCACCAGCAGTGGACTTGTCATCAAGAAGCACTACTGATTATCTTAGCTCTTACTCGGTGCACTCCTGGACAGGTTCCCAAGCAGATAAAAGCGTTCCCCCAGTGTCAACAAAAAAAAAAAAAAAAAAAAAAAGGAAGTTATATCCATTTCCTGATGAACCAATCAAATTGCTTGTACATGTAGTCACCACCAGCTCATATGTCAATGGAAGTCCAGTTGTTTCCTGCCTTGTCCACCCCTTTTGCCCCTTTAGTCATGTTGGAAGCACTTCTGGCATTGCACAAGGTGATTGTTAACAGCCCAAATGTACAATGGTTGTTAAAACTGTCTGTTACCTGGTAGTTAAGCAGTACCAGAATGACCTCAGTTGGCCTCATAGACAAGCAACTTGATCCAGTCAGAACCTGTCTTGCCATTAAGGCCCATAGTAAATCCTTTGGCTACAGGCTGCCTCTTTTGGTCCAACAAATGGTCATAAACACACCACAGATCTGAACACCTGCTTTTATAGTATCATACTGGTTCCTTGCCAAAAAACAGTTACTCCCCATAGTGCATGACCACTTCCTTCACTTCCTTGGGATCTGCAGGAGGAACATGGAAAGTGCTCCTGACCCCATCATCTTCTCATTTTAGCTCTTGATTCTTCTGCTGATCTTAATTTTTCTTGCTCGTATTTTTGCTCTGAGAGCATGTAATATCAGTCTGGTTAGGGTGACAAGCTTTCTTACCCATTCCTGACCAAGAGATCCTTCTGCCTGGGAAAACACTAACAACGAGCTTCTTTTGACGCTGGATATTTATGTGGCCCTAGTGCCCTTTGCTGCATCTCTGGGTGATTTCTAACCAGGACTTAATGTGATCCCATTAGTTATCCTGCAGCTTTGGGAACATCTAACACACACCCTGCCTGAGTGAGTACAGCTACAGATATAAACCTTACGGTTCTCTGGTGCCTCCTCTTAACTTTTCTTAGTGCTAATTCAGACATCAGACTGGAATCTGGCTGAAGGACAAAGCTTAAATATCCTTCTAGGAGTGCAGAACAACAGTTTGTCCATCATCTGAATAGGCAGTGCAATGTGCGATGTGTCTTTACAGTGAAGCATTCAAGAGGACTAAGCAAAATAAACATCAGTCTTTTGTTCAGGCTTGTTTGCCTGAGCAGTGTTATACAACTTTAGAGCCAAGTTTCATCTTACATTAGAATGGAAAGCAATGCCTTTTAGCTGGCACAGGAGTTGGATCACAGGACTTTGAAAATTACAGAAGGCAGGTAATAAGAATATTATATGGTGTTTTATAGGTGATATAATTGCAGTTATTTTTGATAATAAAAATCAATTGAAATTTGGATTTGAGTTACACATAAAAGTAGCCATAGGGCTGTGCTTCTAAAATCTCTGCTGAGTACTCGATTCTCATCTAAAAGTGAAACCAGAATTGAATAACCAGCAGCCAATGCTACTCCTCTACAGTAAGAATAACTAATACAGAGGGAGTGAAATGAAAAAGCTAGCAATGCATTTCCCCCCCAGCATATCAAGCAGGTTTTCATATGGAAGCAGTGGTCATCAATCACTACCTCATTACCAACCTGTCATCTGGGTTTAGGCTAAATGTATTCTGGCTTGCTGCCATACTAAATGTTCAATGAAACATCCTTAAGGCTCTCTACAAGTTCAGCTGAAGTCGCACATGCTATACATCAAAGAGGAACATTAGCGTTATCATAGCTTAATAAATAGTGCCATTCTGGCAATGTAATCCTGTGTTCTAGAGCTATCTTCCATTCCCAGTACTATACTGCTTAAGTAAACAATCTTGCTGTCTTGTGTGAAGTTTATTTAGTGATAAATGCATGTAAAGATAATTAGTCATACTGTTACAGATATACTTCCATCCCCACTGAAGAACATAGGCAAAAAAGCACAGGATTTCAAAAGCACACAATGACATAATGAACTTCATCTTGAAACATTAGTTCATAATTCCTGCTTATTGTAGTATATTATCCAAGTTTCACTGTGTTGAGAAACTGATGACAGTAAAAGGACCTCAAATCAATCTATTTTCAAAATAACTTTATCTGGAATATGGGACTTTTGCATGCCTCTGGGATGTATACAGCAACTAAAATGCTGGCAGTAGGAATTCCAACATCTATGAATGCTACTTGCTTTGGGAATTACTCCAGACTCCAATAACAATACTCATAATTAGTCCTTCATTTCCACACACACTTGGAGCTCTAAGTCCTGAATCTGTTTTCAGATTTTAAAAACGTCGATAAAAAATACATCTAAAGCTGTAGAAGCTTCAAGAGGCACCTTAAAATAAAAACTAAGTACACATTCTCACATATCAGTTTAGCCAATGCAAAATATTTTAAAATAATGAAAAATGAACAGACATTGTGATTGAGGTGTAAAACTGGTTATAAAATATAATATTCTAACTTCAAAGTCACAATTCTTACTATTACAGACCAAGTATTAAAAGCATGCTCCATTTGAGAAGTGGGGCAAAAGATTATTATTGAGATCTTTCTCTTTTCTTTTCCCTCCAAAGAGTAATACAAAGAGTATTTCTTTGCTCCAAACCGGAGCTCTGGATGTGCATTTTTTGGCATGGACAGTGTTAAACCCTCAGGAAGGAGATACCTCAAGACTACCATTTCTTGCTCTCTTGTGCTCTACTTTAGGAATCATAACAGACTGAACTGCAAGTTCTTCTAGGTCTTGTTCCCAGTATCACCTTCCTCATTGTGGATAACAAGGGACAGTGAAAAACTGTTTGGCTTTCTGCATGTCTTCTTTACATAAGAAACTTTCAAAATCATTGTGGAGCATGTCTGTCTTTTTCTATACCGGACAGATTATAGGATTTAGATGTCTGACCAAGGAATTTGAATCCAGATCCTTCTGTGCAGAAATTATCTGATATATAGTGCTTCTGTCAGCATTTGCTTCTGAAGGTTCAACTTGGATGTTAGTCTAAATCACTGGAACATCCATGTAGCATTACTATAAATTATGATTACCTAATTATTTAGGTTTCCTTCTTTCTTCTTTGCCTATCTCCTCCCTCAATATCCCTATAAATGTATATGGGTCAGGATCCTGAAAGAGTTCAGAAGACTTTACCTCCAGCTGTTCTTCCATGTTCTCCAGACCAACACCTGCTGCAGGGATACAACCCAAGATCTCATAGTTGGCAAGCTGCTCTAATTCCACTCAATTTGTAGGTTGAAAGGTCACCCCTTCAATGTAGTCAGTTTGTGGCTTCCACATTAAAGAAAGGGAGTTGTTTCTGGAGCTCTATTTCATGAAAACCAGTGACAGTAAACCAGATGCCCTCTACTTTCATAATTGCTTTATCTGTCTAGTACATCTTACAAAAATAACTTCTAGGGCCTGATGAGAGGATGAGCCAACCTCTACATGAACAAGAGAACCTTCTAACTCAAAGCTATGACATTACTCAAGGACCCTAGAGAACTGGCTGAATTTATGGTCTGAGGACAAGATTAATTTCCTCTTTTTTTTATTTCAGAGATACTATGAAAAGAGAATTGAAGATAAAGAAGCTTTTTTTCTACTAACTCCCACTATAGACAAGCCTGTAAGATCAAAACAAGATGAAGAACAGAGCAGAAAAGGTTCCGTTTGAAGAAAGTAAATGCTATGAATAGAATCTAACAGGATCTTAAACAAAACTTTTGATAAACAATGATGATCCTTAGTATCTAAACTGTGACAAAACCCAAAGAAAAGTACTTTAGACGCTTATTGAATTGGACTGAACAGAAAAGTAAGGAAGTGGGTAAGACTAACACAAATATTAGATGTAGGTTTATGGAATAGCATAGAACAGACCAATAGCATATTTCCAAATATTTCCCATTGGAAAAGAAAATTATTCAGTAGTCACTGATCTCACAGAAGATGAGAAAATGGGAAAGCAGGATATATCTTCCCTGTGGCTCACCTCACTTATTTCCCAAACTGGAGGAAAGGCAGTTTTCTGCAACATGGGACTCAGGGCACTCCAGCTTGTCTGAACACATGTTGCAGTTTCATGGAGGTGAATCTGCACTGTCATTAATTAGCTCTGTGTGACCTAAACTCCATAGAAGGTCTGAACAGAACCAGGGAACCTGGCACCAGATCGACAGATACAGAAGCATACCACAGAAACAGCAACATCACTTTAGAAAGCAAGCATCTGCAAGACAACCTCAAATTGTGGCGAAGTAAAATCTCCATTTACAAGTCATTGTTTGTTTTGAGATGTGCAACTTATGTAGGGAGAAGAGAATTACACCCTTGTTCTTAGAACTGTATTTATAGCAAATTTAGAAAACATTAACGATATTTTCTTTTAATGATATTTTCTTCTAATGACATTACAAATTAATTAAATGCATTTTACTGATTCCAGTGTTAAAATTCCATCAATACAGTTTTTAATTTCTATTGTATTTTTAAGAGAGAATCCTTTCTGTTTATTCATGCAGTTGCAACAGCTGTATATGATGCAAAATGCAAACATTTAAGAGAAGTTCCAGCATATTAAGTTTAACCCTCATTTCTGTCTTGGATGATAGATGTAAGAATTCCAGCTAGGTTGATTTTATGAACCGGTTAAATGATTTGTATTCGGAGCAACATTAAAAATCCCCATGACAAAGTGTACTTGAACAAAAATACCCTGCTTGTGACACATTCCTTACAACTAATGTGTTTTCATTTTTCACATGTTGCATCTCATTTATTTTATTCAGGCACACACAGTTAAATCTACAAGATATGGTAAGCTTCCAATACCTTTGAAATAATAAATCATTTCTTACAGATGTTTTCACCCACTGCAAGGCTGCTGCTCATTAATCAAACATTATCAGTATCTATCACTGCCCACTGCTAAACTGGAAAGGCACCTCATTTCAAGTTTTGACTTTTATTCAGTGGTTAGTCCCTGACCCTTACACTACTGTATGCTTATTAGAAATATGGAACCCCCTATTGCACAGTAGATTTTACTACAAGGAATTTTAGAAAGAGTTTTATACAAGAGGTGGCATAATGTTTGAGAACTGGAGGAAATAAAGTCAAGCTGCTTTGCAAATTGGTGATATAAATGCAATCATATTGACTTCAGTGCTCTTTTCCAACATGTAAGTAAAATGTTACCATGCAAGCAAACTATTTCTGGGCTAGATCTTTTCATATTTGAAACTTTGAAATAAATCTATATTAGGCAAGATATGCTTTGGTTTTGATAAATTATTAAAATTTCATTTCAGAAAACAGCAAGTTAGACAATACATCTTTAACAGCATAATGCTGTGAGGGAAAACAATGAAAATTGTGCAAAGTGAGTAAGAAGTTATCTGGTAAAAAAAAAAAAAAAGACTTCCTTGTGATTATTCACAGATTGCCAGATTTGTGCCAATTTTTGTGCCAATTGCTTCCTTTATCAAATAAAGTTTACATTAACTAATTTGGTATTTTGTTTTTTTCACATCTTTTTCAAGATACTGGAAGAGCAATGCAATTTGGGGGAGCAGCACTCCACTGGAGGTAGTTAAGAATAAAGATTTCTGTAGCTCCAAGTTATGGTTTGGATGTTTGGATGGCAAGAATATAGTCAAGCTTCTCGACAGTGCTTTTATGGTGCTGAGCACTTCTATAGCACTTTCAGTGTTAAGTCTCACCATTCCCATTTGATAGCAGAGAAGAATGAAGAGACACAGCCAGGAATCCCACAGCTGACAAGGAAACTTAAGGCCAACAGCCAGAGCCTATGTCTCATACTCAGCAGAGCACCAGACCACATTACTTCCCCTCCGGTGATCCACTGGGGTGCAAGATTTATGTTTTTGTTATTAACCAAGTGAAAAATTAAAGGCAATAATGGTGGCTTCCAGTTAAAGCCAACTACCATTGGCTTCCACAGCTGCAATTCACTCAATTCTACTTTAACTAAACATTTTGTTTGCATATTCTATAGCTTTCTGAATGAACACTGAACACCACACTTGTATCTATGATTATTCACTCTGCAAGGCTGATTAAACACATTCCATTCTTGCAAGCATGGCAGGTCTACAGAAGTGACAGAGCTACAATGTGTATTTTCTATGCTTCAATACAATAAAGGGCACATTCAGCACATGCAAAGCCCCATATTTGCATTTGAAAAATAAGGAACCAACTTGCCAGTGTAGTGGGTGTATTAAGACTCTCATGTCCCTATGATTTAAAAAGTGCTAAGATTTCAAAATTTCCTTTACTTAATTTTATTGGGCTTTCCAGAAAAAGCTGTGCACAAAGAAGGCAAGGCTGGTAACAATCAGGGGTGATTTCTTTAGATTCTACGTACTGGAGGAAGGAAATCAGTTTTTTTTTAAATGCAAATTAACTCCAAGTGTTATTATCAAGTAGCTACAAGAGCAACAAAACAGGCAGGAACTTTATCCTAGTGATTAGTACAGACACTACAACTGAGTACCTCCTGCCTCCTGTGCAGAACGGTCACTGCGCAAGCCCTGCAAACTCCTTCCTACAACCAAAAACTCACACTCTGGATATAAGGAGATGAACAGGCAACTTAAAGTCCCATAAACTTCTGGTTCAGTAGTAGTCATGAACTCAAGTTCCCCACACTGACCCCTGGCATAGTGCACAATGCCGTGAGCTCCTGTGCTGAAGCTGCAGAGGCAGCCACTGGGACGGGGCACCTGAGCTGGAAGAGGCTGTCCTCAGTCATGCATGGAGCACTTGAGGGATAGCCACCTCACCTGGGGGATGGGTGAAATCACCATAACTGCCTAAAACTCAGAACAGGCATCACAGTGCTTCACATTTTGGACTCTTCCTTTCTCCTTAGCCACCAAGAGTTTATTCTACAGCACAGCTGCAGAACACCAAACTAAGGAGGTACATGCAACATGAAAATGTAAACAGCCGTCCTTTTGTTGTCCAATTATGTAAACGCTTCATTTGCTTTGTTTTTAAGGCAATCCTTACCAAGCTATCTAAAGGTTATGAAATCTTTTCCCAGATTAAAAATTTAGCTATTATTTTTCTTCTACAAAAATAAAATAAACTAAAATAATTTATTGGGACATAGTAGGGGAGGGAATCAAGCCTGTGTGTCACAGCAGACAGAAAAGTAATCATGCCTAAGTCAATTGTAAATTGAAATAATAAATTGTAATGATTCACAATGTCTAACTGATAAACAATATATAAACTATAAAATCAAAACTTTTTCTTTTAGAAGATATGCTCTGTTCACATTCAAAAAATTCAGTAATTTGAGAAAAAAGCTAGGAATACTGTACTATTGGGAAATTGTTTTTGATAATGGTTAATGATGTCATTTAAACTTAAACAACAACCAGGTTCTTAAATTTTACTATCTACTAAATGGTTAGAATTATTTAAAAATACACATCATGCTCAAGTAAACAACCATCTCTTACCATTAGTCACAAAGCAACAATGAATTATTCCTAACAAGAAAACTTTAAGAAATTTGCAATGAATTATACTGTTTTCCATTACATCAATTAAACAATAACAAATGCAAAGCTTTGACAATTCTTAGAAATGTTGTAATGCTCTGAAAGTTCCTACATTCTAAGTAACTGGTAATTTCAGCATAATTGCAGTATTAACGTTAAAGATGAATTCACTGAAACCTGTTGCTCTCTAAGTTCTCATTATTTTTTTTCTTCCTATGAAAATAATCACCAAAGATCATTAGAGGGAATGTTGAGCCATCATACTAACTGTTGAAATGCATTTTCACATTCTCTAATGGTTCATGTTCAGCTTGTTATATTTTTAGCACAAACGAATGAACAATAGCCAAAGGATTTCTTGTGAATGAAAACACCGTCAAGGACAATGTTTGGAAAATATTTTCCTTTGTTAGATAAACATGTAATTTGTATTACCATTATCTAAACACTCTGAATACTTACTATGCTTATTTCTGCCTTCTAATCTTGTAAACATTGTTTTATAAGTATAATTTACAGCAAATTTAACATTAACACAGTGAAAGCAGTAACAGTACAAACAGTGAATCTTAATTAGTGTATAAACTCCACACCTTATGACATCACTCTTATTCCAAGAAAGAGCCAAATTTTGAGTAGGGCTTGATACTACAATATGTGCATAGAGGAATATATGTATGACTCATGCACAAGGAATGTCAAATTTGGTCTCAAGCCTACAGAATACCCCACTGTGCTACACAAACCCAGAGGAATATTTGTATACGTTGAACTTTTTTCTCATAAAATACTTGCCAGGTAACCCTTAAAATATACTTATTATAATACTTATAGGCACTACTCTAGTTATATACATAATATTAATATTCATTATTAACATATACATTAACACATTGTCTTTTAATTTCACAGTGGAAACAATTACATGACTAGCATCTCTGAAAAGTAGAGATCAGAATAGTAAAGATCACTTTTCAAGTATCAAGATCATGGCAAGTGGTTAAAAACCTTGGACAATATCTATCCACTCAAAATTCAAAAGACTGCAACAAAAATATTTACACAGCTTCACTTAAGATTACTTACTACAGTGAACATCCAAAATGTTTTTTTGTTTGTTTTCCAGACATTGGTTGCCATTAAAAACTACCATCCTGTTAAAACTAAAGAGATCACTGACACACAATGCTGGAAGGCAATAGACATCCTTTCCCGCAGTGGCAGGAGCTATTTCATGGTAGGGACACTGAAACACCATTGGATAAGAAAATACATGTACTAATGGAATAGGAAAGCTTTTCGATTAATATGTTGAGCTAGAAGGATTGATGGATTCCCTCAGGCACAAACTGACAGCAAGTAAAGCCAGCAGGTTACAGGAGGCCCTGAACTATGAATCCCACCCAGACTAAAAGGATCACTAGAGCATTCCCCAAGTTATATGAAGGACCAAAACCATTTTCAGGAACACCCAGGTGTCAGGAGACTCCCCTGAAACAAGATAGCTGCCCTTAATTATACCAATCTCATCCTGTGTCAACAAAGGGTTGACTACCAAGTGAGGATGGCAAGAGAAGCAGATGAGTGAGAAGCATAAGGCAATAACCAGGTCAGATGGAAATGGTGTGCCTTGCCTGGCCCAGCAGTGGATTCCTGGGAACCAACTGGCAGAGGAAGAACGTTTCCCACAGCAAACTCTAAAAGTCCATCAACAAACACTACAAATCCACCTCACAAATTCAGGTTTTGCCGTAGCTTGTCAATTCAATCCAACAAGCAGATAGATCACTTGTTGAGTGGGCAGTGAAGGGAATGTGAATTCAGAAAGATTTTATTTGAGGCATTATTGTATACAATATTGCTTAAGAAGATTGCTTAAAACTTTATTCATTAACATCTAAAAGTGCTTGTCATTTTCTCACCAATAATTGGCACTAAACAAGTGATATTTTTATATACAACCTACTTCTGTACAATCTTAAAATAAATGCAACAAGCCCAGGATTTAACTAGTCTAAGCAAAGTGATGGAAAGTAAAGAATTTCTAAACCCATTGTTTAAATTTTCTATTGTATCAGTCCTCATACGGTACAATGTAGAAAACCTTTTTGAAAAGTGTGTGATTGCATTAAATTTGTATTGGACGATACACATACTCCTTACAAAGAAAGAGAATTGAACTAAAGGGTTATGTACCAATTGATATCTGGACTTTATTTTGGCTGTTAATTCCTTGTCTGATTGGTTGTAATTCTTTGTCTGGAAGAAGCATGCAGAAGCAAAAAGATGGCAGCATAACTAATACTTGTATATCTAAACAATAGAAGTAATTGTGTGGCTCACGTGGAATGAACTTTTGGAAATAACAAGCATGTGAGCAAAACTCTTTTTTTATGTGTAGAGCACCAAAAGGTGTAACATCAAGAATACAAAACTGCAATATCTAACATCACTATTTTCTTCAATATTTTCCTTTCTTACATGTTTCTCAAACATCAAAATGCTTTAAAATAGCTGCTTGACTAAATTCCCCCCAAAACACTACATAATCTTAGAGTAATTAATCTTCTCATATATTAAAAAAGTTAACTACTCAAAACAATAGGTACCAAATTGATTTTGTCATTATATTTAGATGAGCATTTCTTCAGGGAAACGGTCCAACATCTTAGAAGGAGACAGGAGAGAGTTTTGTAAAACATGTGCAGCAGAGATTGTTATGCTAAGTAGTTTTTTGGTAGGAAAGATAAGTAAATAAGAGCATGAAAATCTGTGTAATTTGCAAGTGAATAAATTAAGGATGCCCAAGGGCAGATTATTAGTATATTTTTTTGAAAGTTTCCTAAGATTATTAATAATAAATAAGCTGTTTTGTGCATCTGAGCCCTAAAAGCCTTCAACTGCTTACTGCTTCCAATGTGTATTACGAACATTCCACCAATAACCAGAGCAGCAGTAAAGACCACAGAAATGGAAGAACAGATTACTACAAATGCCAATAGTAGAAAAGGATGCCTCAAGCATAAAAATTCTTGGATGTATGTACATCACTGGTCTCCAGGAAAGATGCTGCACTGGGAATAGAAGCAAGTTCAAACATCTGCTATAAGCATGTAAGAACAGGTTCCTTCACAGATTTCCTTTTCTAATATAACTCTATTCCTTTTATATTTGTAATAACAATATTTTTAGATTAAAGAGATGCATTAGATGAGATTAACATGAATACTGAGGACTAACACTCTTTGCATCAGAATTGATTTATGGTGCAACTTGCTTATAATGCTCTTCCCATGAGACATGAAAAAACACTAGGAAATGTGGCATTAGAGAGGGGTGCATTAATTCCCCAAGCTGTGAGACACAAGTTAAGGCTCTGCAAGAGGTGGACTATAAAGATGTCCTATACTTGACTGCACAGACCTTTGTGGACCTTCTTTCTCAGGACTTTGTTTCATACTGTTGTAGTTCAACGTGCAGTTTTGATTCTGTTCTGCACTATACTGCACCACTAGCCTTCTCATGATCTTTATTAAAAACAAACAAACAAACAAACAAAAATAACACTGTTTTTTAATATATATATATATAGAGAGAGAGAGAGAGAGAGAGAATTTATTCTCTCTCTTACTGTGTGGCAATAGTGAAATATTTGGAATTGGCTTTGTCCAAATCCCACCATAGCTATCTTTGTCACTGTTACTCTTCAAATTGCTCAAAGTACTCTCTTTGACTTTGGAACTCATCTTCATGACTTCATTCTTATGTGCATTACCAGTCTCAAAGCTTTTTGCAACTAAATAGATTTGAATATTTGTTTTAGTCACAACGAAGCATAATTCCAAGTGTCCTCCCCAGTTATGCAGCCTTTATTATCTTTTACTGCATAAGCATACTGAGGCCTGTAAAGCCACTTTCTCACCATTTAAATGCTGAGTGAAAAGTGTTGTTGTTGCAAGATTCTGAGACAGTGACAATAGTTGTCTACAAGTGACAATAAAAACAACCCAGAAACTAAGCTACACACACAGTCATTTTGAGTATCTAGCTGATTATGTTTCTAACTACAGCATTCTTTCCTGCACAGCCTCCAACATACTTTTTTCTTCTGCTTATTGTGTTTTATATGCTTTATATGCTTTCTTGCGGTAAAAACAGTATCATCTGTGAAGTGTCAAAATACTGGTGACATTATAAAATAATAAAAAATAACAGAAAATAACCCTCTAATAATAGAACTGAAGATCCTAGAATACTAAGGCTGTGCAATGCTTTGTACTGCAGTTCCATCTTTAACCAAGATGCATTATATTTTACATGACTTGCTACGTTACTGCTGATCCAAACAGGTCTTTACAAAGAGGCCTAAAAGCATAATTTTAGGGGTCATCTTACTTGCCATGAAACAAAAAACAATTTTGAAATACAACCAATCAACAAATAAATCCTGGATATAGTTTCAAATGACTCTGCCTTTAAACTTTTCC